>NC_047029.1:2085268-2404434 GCF_902652985.1 Pecten maximus | reverse complement strand
AGATCATCAGTCAATATCACAACCTCCGTGGTACCAATGTACTAGATAACTAGATCATCAGTCAATAACATTACCTCCGTGGTACCAATGTACTAGATAACTAGATCATCAGTCAATATCACAACCTCCGTGGTACCAATGTACTAGATAACTAGATCATCAGTCAATAACACAACCTCCGTGGTACCAATGTACTAGATAACTAGATCATCAGTCAATAACATACCTCCGTGGTACCAATGTACTAGATAACTAGATCATCAGTCAATATCACAACCTCCGTGGTACCAATGTACTAGATAACTAGATCATCAGTTAATATCAATACCTCCGTGGTACCAATGTACTAGATAACTAGATCATCAGTCAATATCACAACCTCCGTGGTACCAATGTACTAGATAACTAGATCATCAGTCAATATACAACCTCCGTGGTACCAATGTACTAGATAACTAGATCATCAGTCAATATCACAAACCCCCGTGGTACCAAAGTACTAGATAATAGTCATCAGTCAATAACATTACCTCCTTTTTACCAAGGCTAATAATAAAACATCAGCAAATACACCTGTGGTACCAATGTAAGATAACTAGATCTCGTCAAAAAACCAACCTCCTTACCCAAAGTCTAATAACAGATCTCAGTCAAAAACTACTCCGTGGGACCAAAGTACAGATAACTAATCACAGTCATACACAACCTCCTGGTACCAAGTACTGAAAAATAATCATCAGTCAATAACATTACCTCGTGGTACCAATTACAAGTATAGAAACTAATCATCATCATATCACAAAACCCCCTGGTACCAAGTACTAATAACCAGATCACATCATTCACAAACCTCCGGGGACCAAATTTTTAAAACTAAAATCAGTCAAAATTTACAACCTCCGTGGTCCAATGTACTAGATAACTAGATATAATCAATTCCTACCTCCCTGGGGCCAATGTATGATCCCAATGATCAGCCAAATCAACAACCTCCGTGGTACCAATGTACTAGATAACTAGATCATCAGTCAATATACATACCTCCGTGGTACCAATGTACTAGATAACTAGATCATCAGTCAATATCACAACCTCCGTGGTACCAATGTACTAGATAACCTAGATCATCAGTCAATATCACAACCTCCGTGGTACCAATGTACTAGATAACTAGATCATCAGTCAATATCACAACCTCCGTGGTACCAATGTACTAGATACTAGATCATCAGTCAATATCACTAACCTCCGTGGTACCAATGTACTAGATAACTAGATCATCAGTCAATATCACTAACCTCCGTGGTACCAATGTACTAGATAACTAGATCATCAGTCAATATCACAACCTCCGTGGTACCAATGTACTAGATAACTAGATCATCAGTCAATAACACTAACCTCCGTGGTACCAATGTACTAGATAACTAGATCATCAGTCAATATCACAACCTCCGTGGTACCAATGTACTAGATAACTAGATCATCAGTCAATATCACACAACCTCCGTGGTACCAATGTACTAGATAACTAGATCATCAGTCAATAACACAACCTCCGTGGTACCAATGTACTAGATAACTAGATCATCAGTCAATATCACAACCTCCGTGGTACCAATGTACTAGATAACTAGATCATCAGTCAATATCACAACCTCCGTGGTACCAATGTACTAGAGTTATAACTAGATCATCAGTCAATAACACAACCTCCGTGGTACCAATGTACTAGATAACTAGATCATCAGTCAATAACATTACCTCCGTGGTACCAATGTACTAGATAACTAGATCATCAGTCAATATCACTACCTCCGTGGTACCAATGTACAGATAACTAGATCATCAGTCAATAACACAACCTCCGTGGTACCAATGTACTAGATAACTAGATCATCAGTCAATATCACAACCTCCGTGGTACCAATGTACTAGATAACTAGATCATCAGTCAATATTGCAACCTCCGTGGTACCAATGTACTAGATAACTAGATCATCAGTCAATATCACAACCTCCGTGGTACCAATGTACTAGATAACTAGATCATCAGTCAATAACATTACCTCCGTGGTACCAATGTACTAGATAACTAGATCATCAGTCAATATCACTACCTCCGTGGTACCAATGTACTAGATAACTAGATCATCAGTCAATAACACAACCTCCGTGGTACCAATGTACTAGATAACTAGATCATCAGTCAATAACATTACCTCCGTGGTACCAATGTACTAGATAACTAGATCATCAGTCAATATCACAACCTCCGTGGTACCAATGTACTAGATAACTAGATCATCAGTCAATAACATTACCTCCGTGGTACCAATGTACAATGTACTAGATAACTAGATCATCAGTCAATATCACAACCTCCGTGGTACCAATGTACTAGATAACCAGATCATCAGTCAATATCACAACCTCCGTGGTACCAATGTTCTAGATAACTAGATCATCAGTCAATATCACAACCTCCGTGGTACCAATGTACTAGATAACTAGATCATAAGTCAATATCACTACCTCCGTGGTACCAATGTACTAGATAACTAGATGATCAGTCAATATCACTACCTCCGTGGTACCAATGTACTAGATGACTAGATCATCAGTCAATATCACAACATCCGTGGTACCAATGTACTAGATAACTAGATCATCAGTCAATATCACAACATCCGTGGTACCAATGTACTAGATAACTAGATCATCAGTCAATATTGCAACCTCCGTGGTACCAATGTACTAGATAACTAGATCATCAGTCAATAAAATTACCTCCGTGGTACCAATGTACTAGATAACTAGATCATCAGTCAATATCACAACCTCCGTGGTACCAATGTACTAGATAACTAGATCAACAGTCAATAACATTACCTCCGTGGTACCAATGTACTAGATAACTAGATCAACAGTCAATAACACAACCTCCGTGGTACCAATGTACTAGATAACTAGATCATCAGTCAATATCACAACCTCCGTGGTACCAATGTACTAGATAACTAGATCATCAGTCAATATCACAACCTCCGTGGTACCAATGTACTAGAGTTATAACTAGATCATCAGTCAATATCACAACCTCCGTGGTACCAATGTACTAGATAACTAGATCATCAGTCAATATCACAACCTCCGTGGTACCAATGTACTAGATAACTAGATCATCAGTCAATATTGCAACCTCCGTGGTACCAATGTACTAGATAACTAGATCATCAGTCAATATCACAACCTCCGTGGTACCAATGTACTAGATAACTAGATCATCAGTCAATATCACAACCTCCGTGGTACCAATGTACTAGATAACTAGATCATCAGTCAATAACACTACCTCCGTGGTACCAATGTACTAGATAACTAGATCATCAGTCAATATCACAACCTCCGTGGTACCAATGTACTAGATAACTAGATCATCAGTCAATATCACAACCTCCGTGGTACCAATGTTCTAGATAACTAGATCATCAGTCAATATTGCAACCTCCGTGGTACCAATGTACTAGATAACTAGATCATCAGTCAATATTGCAACCTCCGTGGTACCAATGTACTAGAGTTATAACTAGATCATCAGTCAATATCACAACCTCCGTGGTACCAATGTACTAGATAACTAGATCATCAGTCAATATCACAACCTCCGTGGTACCAATGTACTAGATAACTAGATCATCAGTCAATAGCACTACCTCCGTGGTACCAATGTACTAGATAACTAGATCATCAGTCAATAACATTACCTCCGTGGTACCAATGTACTAGATAACTAGATCATCAGTCAATATACATACCTCCGTGGTACCAATGTACTAGATAACTAGATCATCAGTCAATATCACTACCTCCGTGGTACCAATGTACTAGATAACTAGATCATCAGTCAATATCACAACCTCCGTGGTACCAATGTACTAGATTAACTAGATCATCAGTCAATATCACAACCTCCGTGGTACCAATGTACTAGATAACTAGATCATCAGTCAATATCACAACCTCCGTGGTACCAATGTACTAGATAACTAGATCATCAGTCAATATTGCAACCTCCGTGGTACCAATGTACTAGATAACTAGATCATCAGTCAATATCACAACCTCCGTGGTACCAATGTACTAGATAACTAGATCATCAGTCAATATCACAACCTCCGTGGTACCAATGTACTAGATAACTAGATCATCAGTCAATATCACAACCTCCGTGGTACCAATGTACTAGATAACTAGATCATCAGTCAATATCACAACCTCCGTGGTACCAATGTACTAGATAACTAGATCATCAGTCAATATCACAACCTCCGTGGTACCAATGTTCTAGATAACTAGATCATCAGTCAATATTGCAACCTCCGTGGTACCAATGTACTAGATAACTAGATCATCAGTCAATATTGCAACCTCCGTGGTACCAATGTACTAGAGTTATAACTAGATCATCAGTCAATATCACAACCTCCGTGGTACCAATGTACTAGATAACTAGATCATCAGTCAATATCACAACCTCCGTGGTACCAATGTACTAGATAACTAGATCATCAGTCAATAGCACTACCTCCGTGGTACCAATGTACTAGATAACTAGATCATCAGTCAATAACATTACCTCCGTGGTACCAATGTACTAGATAACTAGATCATCAGTCAATAACATTACCTCCGTGGTACCAATGTACTAGATAACTAGATCATCAGTCAATATCACTACCTCCGTGGTACCAATGTACTAGATAACTAGATCATCAGTCAATATCACAACCTCCGTGGTACCAATGTACCAGATAACTAGATCATCAGTCAATATCACAACCTCCGTGGTACCAATGTACTAGATACAGACCCGTGTACGTTCGCTGTTCCGTCTTAAACGCAAACGCTACGGAAATGCTACGGTAATGCTACGGAAGTGCTACGGAAATGGTACGGTAATGCTACGGTAATGCTACGGAAATGCTACGGTTGACGCTCACAAATAATCGACCGTTTCTGAATAAATTATCTGGTTCTTATAAAAAGCGGATCCTAGACGAAGCGAACTAGTAGAAACGACAGTGAAAGGTGTCTGATGGAGTGAATGTTGTATCGGGAAGTGGAAGAACGTTTTATCAAACTGTACTACTATAGAAAACCTCAGTTTGCGAGAATTTGTACAACTTTTAGAAACCGGAAATATTAAGGTCATAATTTATTATTCTCGGCAACAAAAGACGATAGTATTTAATTTTAAAATAAAATCACTCTCTACACTAGCGCTGCGGTCGCGTATGTGTTGTCTCTGTGTGTCCGAACTTTATCGTTTTGTTTTTATGTATTTATCTATATTTTCACTGCATTTATTCACCGCATTTGTACTAGTAAACCCTAAGGTTTAAGTAATAAACTAATTGAATTGTAAAACTTGTATCAAAGTGTTAATTTAGGTACAGGTAAACAGATCAAGAATTCTGAACACAGATTGACCAGGCTATGAATAGACCCGCCTAGGGCTAATTGTAAAAAGGAGAAACTGACCAGGTGTGGTTATGACTTACACACCTGAGCCCGGTGACTCCTAATCAAGTGTATATCCATGGCCATCAGGTGAAGTTGATGGTGGTGGGGAGGGGGGGATTAGTACCCATGGCAACAAGTAAGGGGGACAATTAAGTCAAGTACATGTACATGCCTGGCAAGTCTATATATAAAAATCACTGGTAATATTAATGGTGTGTAAGCATTGACGATTTGTTTAAAAGTCTGATGTCGGATCAGAGGAAATTCTGGCTGCATGGGGAGGGATAAAAACTAAAACAAAACATCAATAATTATATACTTAAGACTATACAATGTACATGTGCAATCAGATACGTGTATATCACCAGAGACATATATATGTCTCTGATATCACACGTCTGCAATCGAGCAGACTCTGTATGTTTACGTGATAATGGATAACACTCTGAAAATATTTATTAATGGACTACAACTACAGTTGAGTGACAATCAGTTAACCTTTGCACCCTAGGAGAAGTGAGGAGTGCACGAGATTTAAGGTACTTAAGTAAACGTATAATTAGTGCACAATAGTTTTTTTTTAAACTTATTATCACAAAGGACATAACCCGGTAATACTTTGATTCAATATATAAAGACTTCAACAGTGTAGAGTGAAGAATCTACTTTTGAAATTAATTTTGATGCTGTTTGCGATCATTTTAATCATTTACATGCTTCTATTACAATACATCAGTTTGTGTCAGAGGCCTAATAATGGCTGACTCAGGTGTACATATACTTCATGTAAATATTTTGTCAGACAAAATATTAATATTTTAAATTTTAATTGAATGTTAATTTACTAAAGTTTCTTTTACATTGTTATTCTCAACTTGAAAGACTTTTTACAGTACATATCATCTATATGATATAATACATTGTATGTTTTGTCGACAGATCTTGAGACATGTACATGTCCAGACCACATGTACATTACATTGAAGCCAAACATCTATGAAAGGCCTGTTACCAATGGCCAACTGGGCGCAATATGCAACCCCACAGCCTTGAGGACATGCATCCTATCACACTTTACCTGTAAGATGCCGATCAGTCTAGCTCTTTTATGTCTGGCACGTGGTATACCTGGCCAGGTGACCTGTCCCCAATTAACCCCCCGGGGTCCAATTATGGCTTATTCTCACTCAGCCAACATACAGAAATTTACCTGTATTACCTGGCCAACATGTCAAATTTTACACCTGAGTGAGTTTAAACTATAGCAGTAGCCTGTTCTTACTTTCATGAAAGGAAATATGAAAATGTCAAGTTGAATATGACTTATACAATAATGATTCAAATGAATTTATAGAGGCTACTTATAACAAATCTTAGATATTCACAGTAAAAATCGAAATTAATTAAGTTTACATATATCATGAAACCATCACCATCTCAAGAGTTTAAATTACAAATATATGCTTTTTATAATAGAAGTATTAACAAGTGTCTTGTATGACTGTTATTTAAATCTGTGTATATGTGTGAGGGTGTGTGTGTTATTATTATTATTTTTTTTAATTTTATTTTTTTACAAAATAACAATTTTAGAAAAGACACCAAAGCAAATATTTTTTGTGCATACCAATAATTATAAAATTCTATCAAACTAGCAGCGGATGTGTTTCTTAATGAAGTAAAGCAACGTTGCCACGAAGAAAAGTTTTTGCTATTCCAACTTTGACGATGATGTTAGTGTGATGATACAAAAAATATCTGTATAATATCAGTCCTTAAACTACGCGATTCAAATGATTCACCCTCTCTTTTACTATATTACATGTTTTGTACACAATTCAACTTACCTAGTCTGGTATGTAGGCATTAATACATATATTTTTATTCAAATCTTTACATAGCCTGCTTGATCGAACTTGTACAGGATAATTTAACTTTTTAGTTCCACATCTTTTTTTGACTAGGTCGAGTAGCTCAACCCTGCTTTATCCCTGTAAATTCTGGATTATTGTAAGAAATTGTTATGTTCTTAAAAGAGTCCTAATTGATTAAAACTACGTTTGTCATATTCCTGACAGTTTTTTAACGTCTCACTTGAGAGATTTATGTCGGACGAAGATTTGTTTTCAGAATTAAGTATCTTTTTTACTGTTCATAACAAGACTAACTTGATTATCTGGATGATTTCTATTTAGGACATCAGTTCTATTTCACATGTGTATGCACTTTATATACCGTATTTGCTCTTACTTTGTAATTAATTTACTCTTGTTATACTTTATCAGATACATACATATATATCACATATGATCCGAAGATATAGATTTGAATTTCCTGTCGTAGTTTTACCGAGAGAAATATATATCACATTTATACGGTCTCTGATTTTATCATGTGTTATCAATTTTGTGATTAGACCTTTGGGTTTTAAAACTGAAATAAATAATGAATAACTCCGTTGATCACGATGACATTCTCATTAATGTTGGAAGCCAAGTTTTATGAAGCAGTCTATAGCCTTTCCTGTAGGTCATAATTATCTCTTATTGTTCTACCTTTCACACCTAGTATCACTTGGTCCACAGAATACCGTACCTTTAGTTGACCAGTGTACAACATGCTGTGTTGTTTGTATCATCGCTGATACTGTCTGGACCATTTGTACCCTATACATGTAGCCTGACCAGTGCATATTCCATGGAACTGTTTTAAAGGTTTGACTATAGCACAGTAAAGGAAATATTGTTTATTTGACACGATCTTCATCTTCGTTTCCATCGTAATGCGTCGACTACTATACTAGGATCCGCCATTTTTGTTATCACACTAAGATCGATGGACCATGTGACTTGACTTGTTTTTTGTGAGAGTGTTATTTTTTCTAAACAAAGATACAGAAAGATGTATAACCATATATATTTAATTCTCACCTCATTATTAAATTATTTGCTGTCGCTACTATGCTTTAGTGACGTTCTGTAAGTATATTTAACTAAATTTCGTTTCGATAAAAAATACACTCCGCAAAATTTTCTACCGAACGGTTATGAGACGGTCAGCGAGTGAAAATAGGTAAACGCAAATGCTACGGTAATGATACGGTAAGTGGACGCAAACGCTACGGAAATGCTACGGAAATGGTACGGTAATGCTACGGTAGTGATACGGAAATGGTACGGTAATGCTACGGAAGTGCTACGGAAACGCTACGCTTAAATCGGAACTGCGAACGTACACGGGTCTGTAACTAGATCATCAGTCAATATCATTACCTCCGTGATACCAATGCACTAGATAACTAGATCATCAGTCAATATCACAACCTCCGTTGTACCAATGTACTAGATAACTAGATCATCAGTCAATATCACTACCTCCGTGGTACCAATGTACTAGATAACTAGATCATCAGTCAATATCACTACCTCCGTGGTACCAATGTACTAGATAACTAGATCATCAGTCAATATCACAACCTCCGTTGTACCAATGTACTAGATAACTAGATCATCAGTCAATATCACTACCTCCGTGGTACCAATGTACTAGATAACTAGATCATCAGTCAATATCACTACCTCCGTGGTACCAATGTACTAGATAACTAGATCATTAGTCAATAACACAACCTCCGTGGTACCAATGTACTAGATAACTAGATCATCAGTCAATATCACAACCTCCGTGGTACCAATGTACTAGATAACTAGATCATCAGTCAATAACATTACCTCCGTGGTACCAATGTACTAGATAACTAGATCATCAGTCAATATCACTACCTCCGTGGTACCAATGTACTAGATAACTAGATCATCAGTCAATATCACAACCTCCGTGGTACCAATGTACTAGATAACTAGATCATCAGTCAATATCACAACCTCCGTGGTACCAATGTACTAGATAACTAGATCATCAGTCAATAACACAACCTCCGTGGTACCAATGTACTAGATAACTAGATCATCAGTCAATAACATTACCTCCGTGGTACCAATGTACTAGATAACTAGATCATCAGTCAATATCACAACCTCCGTGGTACCAATGTACTAGATAACTAGATCATCAGTCAATATCACAACCTCCGTGGTACCAATGTACAGATAACCAGATCATCAGTCAATATCACAACCTCCGGTGTACCAATGTACTAGATAACTAGATCATCAGTCAATAACACAACCTCCGTGGTACCAATGTACAGATAACCAGATCATCAGTCAATATCACAACCTCCGTGGTACCAATGTACTAGATAACTAGATCATCAGTCAATATCACAACCTCCGGTGTACCAATGTACTAGATAACTAGATCATCAGTCAATATCACAACCTCCGTGGTACCAATGTACTAGATAACTAGATCATCAGTCAATATCACAACCTCCGTGGTACCAATGTACTAGATAACTAGATCATCAGTCAATATCACATCAAGTGATAATAAATGTAGAATTCAACAATCAAAACTCGGCTGATAATCAGGTTACATACTGATGAATCATGACACATTATAAACCGATCTATTGTTTTAAAAGCATTGTCTGTGTATTGTTGTATCGACACAATGACCGTGTTGTACTCGCTGACATTATGTTACCAATATGGCGACTCGGGTACAGGTGGAGATTTGACAACCGTTTTTCGTGACTGTTCAAAGTCATGTCATGATCAAACGGACGCAAACGCAAGAAATGATCAGTAAAAATATTATAACTGTCCTTCATGACGTTTTCTTTGACCTAACAAAACATAAATACTATATAATTCAGTCAATATGTCACAAGACTGGAAACATCAAACAATTGTTAGTAGATATATGTATATCAATACTTTCGAACAATCGGGAAGCAATTAAAACTTCTTTTTGTTATTGGTTAGATGAAAATATGTTTCGAGTCTGAAAAGAAACACACTCTCATCTGGATGTTGGTGAATACCGAACATTGTACAAAACCATAGTCGATCTGCTGTGGTATACAGAACAATGAACCATAGTCAAGGTATTGTAGAATATAGACCAATGAACGAAACAGATCATCCGTAGTCAAGGTACTGTAGTATACAGACCAATGAACGAAACAGATAATCCATGGTCAAGGTACTGTAGGCTACGGACCAACGAAAGATATCAACCATAGTCAAGGAATTGTAGTATACAGACCAATGAAAGAAACGGATAAACCATATCCTAGGTACTGTAGAATACAAATCAATGAACGAAACAAATAAACTATAGTCAAGGTACTGTAGGATACAGACCAATGAACGAAACAGATAAACCTTAGTCAAGGTACTGTAGTATACACACCAATGAACGAAACAGATAAACCTTAGTCAAGGTACTGTAGTATACACACCAATGAACGAAACAAATAAACTATAGTCAACGTACTGTAGGATACAGACCAATGAACGAAACAGATAAACCATAGTCAAGGTTCTGTAGTATACAGACCAATGAACGAAACAGATAAACCATAGTCAAGGTTCTGTAGTATACAGACCAATGAACGAAACAGATAAACCATAGTCAGGGTACTGTAGTATACAGACCAATGAACGAAACAGATAAACCTTAGTCAAGGTACTGTTGAATATCGACTAATGAACGAAACAGGTTGCTTGATTGGGTGCACGTTTCCCTTGGCATGGTACACAGAATATATCTGCATTTCAATAAAAAAAAAAAATAGATGGATATAGTAGAGTCAGAAATGAATTAAAGTGAGTCATACAGCCGGTTGGGCACTTCTCGCAAACTCGCAATCTCGCTTTGTCGACTTCAGATCGAAATCGCAAAGACGCGAAAAAGCGACGGTTAAATCATGAAAATATGGCGACGAAAATGCAAATTCTGCGATTTCGCAATAGTGTTTTTACGATTTCGTCGTCGTGTTTACACGATCTGGTCATAAGTCGACAGTGCGAGTTTGCGATATAGCCCGGTCACAATAGTTCGTCCTTCTGGGACTCGTCAGTGACGCTAAGGACCTAAAGTATTGATACATATGAAGTGACGGAGGAATTTGAAATGAGTAAAAAACAATGTAAAAATCTTTATGGTTTAAAGGCAGTTGATAATCCGGAATACAGTTTATGGGATGTTGATAATCCGGAATACAGTTTATGGGCTGTTGATAATCCGGAATACAGTTTATGGGCTGTTGATAATCCGGAATACAGTTTATGGGCTGTTGATAATCCGGAAAACAGTTTATGGGCTGTTGATAATCCGGAAAACAGTTTATGGGCTGTTGATAATCCGGAATACAGTTTATAGACTGTTGATAATCTGGAATACAGTTTATCGGCTGTTGATAATCCGGAATACAGTTTATGGGCTGTTGATAATCCGGAAAACAGTTTATGGGCTGTTGATAATCCGGAATACAGTTTATAGACTGTTGATAATCTGGAATACAGTTTATAGGCTGTTGATAATCCGGAATACAGTTTATGGGTTGTTGATAATCCGGAATACAGTTTATAGGCTGTTGATAATCCGGAATACAGTTTATGGGCTGTTGATAATCCGGAATACAGTTTATAGACTGTTGATAATCTGGAATACAGTTTATGGGCTGTTGATAATCCGGAATACAGTTTATGGGATGTTGATAATCCGGAATACAGTTTATAGACTGTTGATAATCCGGAATACAGTTTATGGGCTGTTGATAATCCGGAATACAGTTTATAGACTGTTGATAATCCGGAATACAGTTTTAACGCTGTTGATAATCCGGAATACAGTTTATAGACTGTTGATAATCCGGAATACAGTTTATAGACTGTTGATAATCCGGAATACAGTTTATGGGCTGTTGATAATCCGGAATACAGTTTATAGACTGTTGATAATCCGGAATAGAGTTCACGTGCTGTTGATAATCCGGAATACAGTTTACGTGCTGTTGATAATCCGGAATACAGTTTACGTGCTGTTGATAATCCGGAATACAGTTTATGGGCTGTTGATAATCCGGAATACAGTTTATAGGCTGTTGATTATCCGGAATACAGTTTATAGGCTGTTGATAATCCGGAATACTGTTTATAGGCTGTTGATAATCTGGAATACATTTTATAGGCTGTTGATAATCCGGAATACAGTTTATAGGCTGTTGATAATCTGGAATACAGTTTATGGGCTGTTGATAATCCGGAATACAGTTTATAGACTGTTGATAATCCGGAATACAGTTTATTGGCTGTTGATAATCCGGAATACAGTTTATAGACTGTTGATAATCCGGAATACAGTTTATGGGCTGTTGATAATCCGGAATACAGTTTATGGGCTGTTGATAATCCGGAATACAGTTTATAGACTGTTGATAATCCGGAATACAGTTTATGGGCTGTTGATAATCCGGAATACAGTTTATAGGCTGTTGATAATCCGGAATACTGTTTATAGGCTGTTGATAATCCGGAATACAGTTTATGGGCTGTTGATAATCCGGAATACAGTTTATGGGCTGTTGATAATCCGGAATACAGTTTATAGACTGTTGATAATCCGGAATACAGTTTATGGGCTGTTGATAATCCGGAATACAGTTTATAGGCTGTTGATAATCTGGAATACTGTTTATTGGCTGTTGATAATCCAGAATACTGTTTATTGGCTGTTGATAATCCGAATACATTTTAAAATCACTTCCATGATGTCCTGTTATAGTCGCAATATTGCATGATGTTTGACTTCTGATCAAGGTCATCATTCTGTTCAAGGTCATCAATATCGTTTTTAAAAGTTGCAACGGCTTCAGTTTCTTCAACCTTGAAAGTTTTTTTATTTGTCACCAAGGCGTATTTATAGATACATTATTGACGCTTCGAAAACTATAGAAATTTATATACAATGTACGTCATGAACATTTCCTGCTCTGAGGAGGCTGGGATATTACTACCGATAAATAGAAAAAAAAACTGTCATAAAATTCAAATGTTCATGTCAGCCACAGTTCAGCTGTGTAACTACCATTATCGTCAAATGTATGTTGAGGTCCAAGGGAACACTTTCTATAAAACTAGTTCTCGGCATTGGTTTAAGTCAAGGGCACAACACCGTTTTAGTAAGATTTTATTGGATATGATCTGCTTAACGTGTCTTTCATTTGAGCTTTATATGAATATTAAAGTGGAAATCTTCTAGAATATTTTTTACATCTAATCACCCAGGGAACCCGATAGTCAGACGATTTAAAAAAAAATTGAAACACGTGTTGTAGACAGCGTTGATTATTTCTTTCTACGCCTATAAACATTTAATTTGCAGTGTTTATGTAACAAAACGTTATCAAATTCTACTGACAAACTTGATAGCGTGGATGGAAGCCATGAGGGATCGCAATTGGTACATTATCGGAGAACAATGGAAAGCACCGTGGTCTAACAGTAATCGCCAAATCCTATCCAGTCCAATCGAAGAATTTGACCCTGCCTTCATAATGACCTTCATAATGACATGACCTTCATAATGACCTTCATAATGGAGATCAAGTGTGGCCAAGTGCTGTTTTAGTTTAAGTAAATAGAATGATTCATGCTTTTAACCACTGGATTTATAATACATTTTATTATTGACTACACTATCAACTCTACGCCGATTTGTCTAATCAGTCCACACAGGTTAATTAGATGCGATATTAACCTGCAATGACGAAAATTTGCACGAGAGGTAAATATTGAAATCCAAAAACACCCGCCGTAAGCCTCGCAGGTTAATAATTGAATCCAACACAACCGCTGTAAATATTAACCAATCAGGAGCCAGTAAAACTTAACTCCTTACAGTAAATATGGCAGGCGACTCGGTCGCTTCAGTCTTGATAGTCGTAAACAAAACGAACAAAAGTCGTCTTGGAAATGTTTCCGAGGAGGAAGTAGCGGGAATCTTGAACAAAAAGGATGGAAAATACAAGGAGAGACACGGAAACGACAATTACTGCCCTGCACTCCTACACGGAGAAAAAAGACATTGAAACCGACTTCCTCCAAATGAATGTTGACAAACAGGCACATATTCTTAGGAATGTCTATCTTTGAATTAAACAAGTAAAATGTCATATAATAAAACAGCTATCAACCTTTTTTCAGGTGAATACGAGGATTTATTAACCTTTGAAAGAGATATTATCACTTTCTCGGGTTGATAAATCCTCGTATTCACCTGAAAAAAGGTTGATAATATTGTATAATATCTACCGACACAAGCGTCGGTTAGTGCATGATCAAAACGACTCATGACATATGCATTAAAAATTGCTGAAAAAAAAAACTATTTGAAGTGCATCTGGTAATTGTAACGATGTTTGGAACCATCAGTTATCGACAGAAAGCTGGATTTCAAACCCTTGATGTATGCTGTCGACCATTGTTAAAAAATGAGGAAAGTCGGCGAAAAAGCATTAGGTTAGCCTTTCTTAATGGATTTCATCAATTAAACTCAGATCCGTATGTGTTTACTTTGGACAACATGATTGATATGAGAACTACTAGTGTAGGGTCATAAATGTGAATAAGGGGGGAGAAGTGTGTTGGAGATTAAGTTGTACAATTGTAATGATAGGAGGGCGTATTGCGATACATTAAACTCGAAGCATAGAATGCGTCTAGGCCACAGACGTGTCCAGATATTGTTGTGGTACACACAGTTGTACAAAAACAACAACGAATACAGACATACAAACGAAACTGTATATCTAACTCAGGATCTATAGAACGACGGGAAAATATGAGCACACTATAAATTTGCATTAAGATGTTTGAAAAAGCACAATAATGATAGGACCGTGTGTTCCGGTAAAGTAAGCGTCTTACAAATCTAGGTCAAATCCAGGTCAAGGCTCATTTTCAAAATGAGAACTTGACTGGTGACAATGGAACCACTAAACATATCAACAAGCATTGTACACACCTGACTTCCTATCGTATAAGGAAATAGATTATTTCCAAATGAGATCATGCTATCGACCATGTATACGTGTCCAAGGTCTTCATTGACCTGTAACTCTCGTAACCTTGAGTTTTTAATTTCTCCGTCAATAATGACATGTTATGGAAATTATGGTAAGTCCTTGGGATGTGTAAACACCGGAATCTACAATAACTAAACTGTAATGAATAGCACATTTAAAAACAAGGATATTGCGCCATACAACTGTTAGTCCATAAAGTCATATCGATGTCTACATACCTTCGCAGTGGTCAACAGTGTAATATGAATGTTGTGTTAAAAAAAGAAACAACAATAAAATAAATTAATTAATTAAAAAAAAGAAGTTCTTTATTGTTAATGAATTGTCTTTCAAAAACAAGAAGTAATCGGGAAAACTTGCTCTCTCAATAATTTAATTTTAGGGATATACAGAATCTTCGCATTTAGAACAAGTATGGTGATTTTACATTTCCTGCTGTGAATTTTCCATTTATGATTAGTAGCATCCCTCTATGTATGCGATTTACATGCCACAATTAATTTGATGTTCGATGCCGAAACGCTGACAATGCAGTGTTTTGGCTGAGAAAAGATTTTTAAAAAAGATAATGTACAATTGCTTGGTTGTAATATTGCTTCCAACAGTTTTTTTTATCTTGAATGCAACCATATTGTCAATGAATATAATCGAACAATTAGTATATTAACCTTTCAGAGATCATTTATAAATGAATATCTTGCCATTTTTTTTCAAACTTTTTGCTAGCATACTTTTGTTAGAGTAAAATAATGACCCAGAAGTCAAGTATAATTTCAATTGCTGTTTCAGTTATCTTTTATTTATAGACTGTCTTATTTCCCATTGCAGGGATATATATAAATTCGAAAGTCAGGGCACCTGGCTTGGTGACCATATTTATATGGCATATGTCGCCGAGTTAAGGGATGCACAACTTTATGTCATGCTTATTTGCATTTGACATTCATCTAGTTAATCATTTGTCATGTAAAGGTTATTGAGAGTATCATGTATGTAACTAATCAATTTCATTTACCTTCAAGTCTAATACAAAATATTACCAGAAGATTAGAGATTATTATTTATGTAATGTACCCGGGACTGTGAGGGTAACGGTATATTTAGTAGAAGAGCTCACTGAAAATCAGTATCATTTAAATGCCACCCGAGTCGACGTGTGCAACTTTGACGTAATGTAGAACATCAAGGCGTTCTAATAAAAGTTCATATAATCGATAAAAATGCAAATGTCAAATATGGTCAGTTTATTTCTTGGAACAGCCGGTGATAGATACGGGTCCATTGCCATGACAACACACCGCCACAGCTAGAGTATACTATCGTTCTATGACTATAGATAAAAATGAAGTATCAACGAAACATTGTCTCGTTCGTTATAGATATTAAACAAAAAAAAGTTTTAACAAATATTCCGGTTAGATTTTCACACACCTGGTTTATCAATCGATAATTATCCCGAAAATCAATACAGGCAACTAATGGTTCGTTACGAGAATTCGAGCATGTGATATCTGTACAACGATGTCTGATGGTTGAATGTAAAATAAGTCATCTGTTTATACCGATTGTTGATTGGTTACTAGGAAGCTTCTTTTAGGTAAAACAAAAACAACCCATGTATTTAGGCATTCGGAAACGGTTAGGCCAAGATGAAGAATGACTGATCACATCGCTCCAGCTTGAATAATTCAAGTACATTTTGAGTACGCATGCGCGACCAGCTTTTTATAAACAAATACGATCTGTATTTGCATTTGAAGCACTGGTGGTACGATAAGACCCCTTTGGAATTGAAAAAAAAACAAGAAAATGCAGCAAAGCTGCTGGATAGATTCATTAAAAAATATCTTCAAAGACATGAAAATCATGTAGTTGTTTTATGCATCACTAATGACTAATCTCAAGAGATATTTACCATTCAAAATTTTAGTGTCCTACGTATACTCGGACGTCTTTAAAGCTACATACTCCCGAACAACCTGAAATTCTAGTTGCACACATGCATTAATGGCAATCCAAGATGCTCATTCACGCTCTCCTAACATTAAAATGACTACTGGCCTGGACGCTTGACCGAGGGAGTCCAAGAGACATCAGTGTATAAAATAGCCTAATAATGCTTTCATTTAAACATATTAACAGAATATTCACGTAATACACAGGTAACTGAACAAAATAAACAAACATAGTTAACATTTAAATCCTTTATTCTATAATGTAGTAAAATGCAAACAACATATTAATAAAATCATAGATCGGTAAAGTTGACAATGTTCAAAAGCAAACCAGCAATCAAATAGACGTCCAGAAAAATCGGAATTCGAGTCTAGTCCGTTTTCTTCTCTCATTAAGTTCCAGTGAATCATTTCCTTTCCTAAGAAAATACTTGGGTTTTGCAGATTCCACACAATTTTTTTGTCTTTTTTTTTTGGCAGAATCTGTCTGCGTTTTTGCAGTTCCACGCTTGCGGCGTTCCGCCATTTTGTATGGGCTGTAAAACCAGCCGTTGCATTGTGGGGCTAATTTTCAGAAAAAAACTTGGTCCAGCAGCCACAGTTATTATTTTTTGGAATTCCCCGTATACTTTCATAAATATACATTTTCTTTAAGTTTCTGATTCACATCAATCTGGTAGGTATGCATCAAGTCCGAAAACTGTAAAAAGCTCAAAATGTAAACATTGATATACCGGTACAGGGGTATGTGGCTTTAAGTGTATGTCCATCCTGTAATTACAGTAACTTTTCTTTTTTGTTGAATCTGCAAAATACAAGTTTTAAATTTTTAACTTTGCAAGCATATAAGTGTGTTATAAATTAAAGATAAAACTATTAATTTCAAATTTCTCTTTGGATTCATTAACCTTTTAAAATGACTACTGGATCAATATAGTGAAAGAAGTCAATCATCAAATTATCTCTTTAAAAGTATATATGTTCTAAACTGTGTAATTAAGTGGTAATCCGAGCGCCATAGGCGCGAGCAGAATGTTTTTGGCCGGGGTCTGGAGGCTAAAATTTCGGAAAATGAAAAGATTATAGCAAATTTTGCAATCTTTGCAAGATTTCTCGTCCGAAAGAGAAGTTATTTGCTCTAGAATATACCCAATTTAGATATATCCATTCTCCAATTAACGGCAATACACCGAAATGCAACAAAAACTACAAGCAAGAACTTCTGGAACAACGAAACTGTCGTCTGTTGACTCCAGTAGTAATATTCTGTGATGCACACATTTCAATTTTCAATGTAAAAAGTTTTAGAAATTTTAAGCAATAATTGTATCTAACAAAGAATAACAAAGAGTCTGGATGAACATTTTTCTCCGCACTTTCTTGCTAGACTTCCAGTTATTATTTCAATTAATATTCTATATTCAAATTACCGCAACTGAGCCTTCCGAAGTGTATGTAAACATAAATATGATCAGTTCAGTATCACTTCATTCAATAAACTTTATCAATGAACGTTCAAGTCAGCACAAATAGTCTTCTATCTTACCTGAATAGTCCATTATATCCTTATTTAAAGATGTAAGTGGCATAATAAGACTAAAATTAGCTGATATAAACACTTATAAACGAACTTACCTTTCAAATTGTTCCCGCAAAACAAACTCTCTCCTCTCTATCACCGAGCGCCTGCTTTCACTACTTGGCAACCATGACACCTTGTCGATTTCCGGCCTAATCTCGAACCGAATCCAACTGTCCGACAGATATTTCTACTAAAATACTATAGAACTTCAACTGCACATTTACTTTTATAATAAAATATCTATTGTATGAGAATTCTCTCGATTTTGAAATCAGTTTATTTATGTTTTTTATTCATAAAACCCGCGAGATCTCGAAAGCGCGATTTCCGGTTTACAGTTACTTCCGTTTTAGAGGGGCAAAAACAGATTAAAAGCCTCTCGGCAAAGACCGGCCACCGGCCGATCTTTGCCGAGCGCGCTTCGCGCGCTGAGGCTTTTAAAAAAAATGGTAAGCTTGTGTCAACGTGTGGGCAGTGGTAGTTGATAAGGAAAACAGAACTAAAATTTATTCAAAGATTTTATGATATGTAAAAAAAAGAAAAAAAAGAAAGAAGACTGCAACGCAAACTGTAAATATATACATATTAGGAGTACTGTTTAACCTTTTTTCTCTTCTTAGTACATGTACAGTCAAACTTGTAATAGCGGACACCCTTATATAGCGGACACCTGTCCATAACGGACACTTCCAGGAATCCCCAATGAAAATCACTATATAAATATCATGTATATAGCGGACACCTTCCTAATGCGGACAGCGGACACTTATTTTTGTCCGTAAAGTTGTTTAAAATTCCGTATAACGGACACGTGAAACCATAGCTGTGTTGATATTTGTGTGTAAAACGTTTCTAAATAACAAGCAGAGCCTTAATTACTCAACTCCCCTGGCAGCAATGCTAACTTAGGAAGCCACTTCATCAGTCACTAATTGTCCTGTTACCTGTATAGTTGCTGTAACAATGGGCAGTAATTACAAGAGAGTGACCGATCGCCATCGGCAGAGGTGTTTGTTTACTCAACCCCACCGGTGACAGCTAAGCTTAATTAGCCATTCAACCATAGCCTAGACAACAAGAATGGTCAGGTGGTAATTAAAACATTATCAAGACCAACAAAAGAGTGACAAAGCAATAGTTATGTCTGTCTTAATTGTTTTACTTACAAAATCAACCGTATGCAAATCTGACAGGGCAGGCACATGGTTGTCAGCCGCCATTTTTTCACACTCGGAACTCCTCGGAATATGACTACGTAACATATTAAGAACAGCTGAAGAGTTCCGAGTGTCTTTGTATACACTATTAATTGACTGAACCAGAAAACGGTATTTATTAAATTAAATCCCTACATGGATTTCAGAAAATATGTCTCAAAATAAATGCTTAGGGATTATAATTATCAGAGGAAAATGCACTTTCATTTATAAAGAGTTAATGTTGTAATAGAAAGGATATTTCAAACATTTATTTTCCAAAATATTGAGGATTAATGAAAATTGTTTTACTATGATAAGAATTACCTTTACTTTTTTGACTATGTTGAGTATTTGTCTGAATAGATATTCAGTATAGTATGATATTGTGAAGATTTTTTTTGAAACTATAGGCTTAATATAAATTATTAAAAATATCAACTTCAATTTTTGTGTCAGATGAATGACTGAAAATTAATTAATTTAACATTTGTCTTTAACTATTTGTCTTTTATTCATTTGTTTCAGTATTTAAATATAATAAATCAGGAGACATATAGTGTACTATAAACAGACTTTGGTTTGTTTCTTCGTTTATAAGGGACATAACTCGTTGAACCTCTATATAAAGGACACCTCTCTATAAAGGACACTTTTGCCTTGTCCCTTAGGTGTCCTTTATAGACAGGTTCGACTGTACTTAGAACGTTGGTCACTCTTTGTGATCCTTTTATTAAGTAACATTTTCAAACAATCGTGGGGAGGTAAATATTCTGTTCTTTCAAAGCATGAAAAACAAAAGAGGCATAATTGATCAATTATTTTTGTGTATTCGGGTAACACTACGTACAATGTGAATGTAGATTACTCATTTAAAACTTATAACATGCGGGCGACAGTCCCAGCTCGGAGTTAAAAACATGTCAGTATTCTCTTTTGTTTTTATGTTGATGCTGGTTAGAGAAGGAATAATAGAGGATATTGATTAAATTGGATGACTCTGGTCACATATCTGCTCTACGATTAGGACACGGCGGTATAAGAACCAACCCTGAAATCGGGAAACTTCGAGGCGGCGTATCACTACATTTTACAGACCGGTAGGGGTCGCTGTAGAATCATAACGTGGGGTTATAATTTCTACCGTGGCCGTATAGAATTTGTGACGTCGTAATGATGCTGTATTTAACGACTACCGTACGTCGGTCGTACTGTGGCCTTATGGGTAGGTGTGAAGTGGTAGCGTCATTCTGGTCGGACCATGTGACGACATTTTGGGCGCCGTGCGACGGCCGTGGTATGTCAAAGCCAAGCATCGTAGGGACGCTGTACGGCAATCGTGCGTCATCACTTCTGAGGTCGTAAGCCTGCTGAAGGTTTTCTGTCTCCATAGAAACCAACGTGACAGTTACAGAATGTAACCATGGGAAGGCTGCGGCACCCGTATACATTGTATACATACTATTGGTCGTAAACATTTAGGACCGCAGCGAATGTGACCGAGCATTTAACCATGGGACCTGTTTTTAAAGTCTTTTAAACTATTACAGACACGTTGTAGAAAACGTTTCTATCTACAAGCAGGAAGTCGAAAACCTGTGTGAAATTTAAGGGAAAGATTAAAAGACAAATATTTATGCCTCCATGTTCGACTGTCACGCAGACTTCCTGTATATCATCGACTTGTTATTGTGAAGTGTAGATTAATATGTCTTGTTTATATATATTGATATACTTCTGTATATCGTGTAACATAAAAGGATTATTATACATGCGATGTAAATCACATTAAGGTAATTTTGTAAACTAAACAAAGTGCATAAATTTTAAAAATTATTGAGCGTTGTATATTTCAAGTATCCTAAAATGTTTTCTTCTGTACATTGAATATGCTAATTGAGTATAAAGAACGTTTTATGTAGCTAAATAAACGAGGTGGCTAAACGCTCAGCTGATATAGAACAGATGTAACTCACGAAAATTAAGAAAACAGAATAATTTAAACTGACTTTTATCTCCTGCGCCACATACCCCCAACTAAACCTGCTTTCCTTGCGTGGCGATTCATAAGACAATGGTAATCAATGGTGTTTTATAAGACAATGGTACTCAATGGTGTTTTATAATGACAATAGTACTCAATGGTGTTTTATAAGACAATGGTATTCAATGGTGTTTCATAAGACAATAGTACTCAATGGTGTTTCATAAAACAATGGTACTCAATGTTTTATAAGACAATGGTACTCAATGGTGTTTTATAAGACAATGGTACTCAATGGTGTTTCATAAGACAATGGTACTCAATGGTGTTTTATAAGACAATGGTATTCAATGCTAACAACAATGGCTCCACGCATACAATAGCACTCTAATCCTGCATTGTTCTATATATATATTATATGTCCATAGAATGTTATTTGAGAGCAGATTAATACTGTAATGAGTGGATGGTTTATAGCAATCCTCGTTTTACGACATCCGTGCTACCCAGGTAATTTATGAGCCTAACTTTCACGATTTGCTCTGAGTATGTATTCGAAGCAGATACTAAATTTTTTTCTCGTCACAGGAGACGGCTCTACCTGTATCCTATCAACTATTAGTAAATTAAACCTGCTTAAAACCCAGCAGGTTGTTTGGAACAAAACATCAAGCTTATTGGAATATCAAATACACCATTATTGATATCAAGCCAAGGGCAGTATTGGGAACCATAAAAATACGAAATGGATTCAGATTAAATTCAGGCAAACT
This sequence comes from Pecten maximus, assembly GCF_902652985.1. Classification (NCBI taxonomy): domain Eukaryota; kingdom Metazoa; phylum Mollusca; class Bivalvia; order Pectinida; family Pectinidae; genus Pecten; species Pecten maximus. The sequence goes on along the minus strand of NC_047029.1, from coordinate 2,381,421 downwards.
CATTTCCCTTCTTTATTTTGATCGTGCTTTTCTGCAGGTGAGGCTGAAAACAACACCAATACATTATCAAATCCAATCTCCACATATCCTGTTGACTCATCGGTATGTATGTATTTGATATAGATATTTTTTTCAAAATCCTCCATCTCATTCAGCCGTCTCATTTTCAACATTTCTCATAATCATGTCATTGCATGGTTGAGCCATATGATGATGAATTCCGCCCTCTAGCCTAATGATCATGATTTCAAAAAATGGCCGAGCGGTCTTATACTCAAACCTTCCTATGATCTAGCCTTCTGACGATCAAACCTTCTTACGATCAAGCCTTCTTACAATCTAGTCCTCTTACCATCGATCAAACCTTCTTACGATCTAGACTTCTTACGATCAAACTTCTTACGATCTAGACTTCTTACGATCAAACTTCTTACGATGTAGATTTCTTACGATCAAGCCTTCTTACGATGTAGATTTCTTACAATCTAGTCTTCTTACATCAAACCTTCTTTATTCCTGTACTCGTACACCAGTTGATCAGCACTATGAGTGCAGGGTCGGAACCAACTACGTCATCTGTACTAGGGGCGTCGCGTGCAGTGCTATATGACGACGCCATGGGCACAGGGACTTCGGAAGTGAGTAGTTCAGACATGGTTCACTTTATGACACGTATAGAAAACAGACTCAAACACATTGAGGAACAAGTCAATAAAATAGATAAAGTTCAACATGATCTCACTCTTTTATTGTCGCGCGTGCGTGATATCGAGGACAAATTTGGGGCATTGAGTTGCCAAACGCGTGATCTGGAGCACAGCGCTGAAGCGATTGGTCAAATGTTTGATTCGGTGAAGGCTCAGACAGATAGGCATGAATCTGATATCAGTGTGTTAAAAAGCCAAGCCAATAGATCGGATTCAGTCGCTTTGTCAGTAGAATTAGAAAAGGCATATGAAGAACGACATGAACTGAGGTCGATAGTAACTGACCTTCAGTGCCGGTCCATGAAGGCCAACCTCGTTTTTAATGGATTAAGTGAGAACGTCAGAGAGGACACCGAGGCATTAGTTACAGCTGTAGGTCGTTCCTATACAACGAATTAGACATCCAAGACGTTGAGTTTGGTAATGTGCACCGATTCGGGAAACGGACACAGGACAGGCCCCGACCTATTGTGGCCAGATTTCTTTATCAGAGCCAGCATAGTTTAGTTCTTTCACGTACCTACCTTCTTAGAGGCACACGATATGGCGTGAACGAACAGTTTCCGTCCGCCGTGGAAGAGATTCGTAAGAAACTATATCCCGTTGCCAAGCGTCTTCGTAGACTCAATCACAAGGTTAAGTTTGTGAGGGACAAAATGTACGTTGATGGAGTATTATACACTGGTGAAGAGTCTGTAGAGACCACCCGGGGTTTTCTACTGCTGACCAACCTATGAGTACTCGCACACACTACAGTGATAGGCGTGAAGCAAAGCGACGTCGACAATCTTCAACGCCGCTTTCCCCTGCAGGTTCCCCAGCAAGCACGGGTCGTCAAGACAATAGTGTCAAGTCAGGCAAGGACGGACATAACCAAACGGGTACTACGAGATGTCAGACAACGGGTGTGCCTATTTCTGAACAGACATCAGATGAGACTCACGTCAAATCAGCCGATTAGCGGTTGGCGGAGGCCAATACTTCTATACGGCTTTGTTGTTGGAACGTTCAGAGAGGGTTAATAAATAAAGTCGAAAACACTGATTTTTGTACCACCTTCAGTGAAGCAGACATTGTTTGCCTAACAGAATGTTGGCTAGATGATAAGGATGAGTTAAATATAAAAGGTTTTAAAGGCTTTAAACCTGTTGTTAGATCAAAATGTAAAGGTGGTGGATTAGTATGTTTATACAAACCATGGTTACACAATTACATTTCTCTTGAGTCTGTACTTTTAGACAGCATTGTATGGGTAAAAATTGATGGTAAACTATTTCCTGACCAGAAAAGTGTTTATCTAGCGCTTGTATATCTACCTCCCGAGGGTTCTGTATTTTATCGTTCGTACGAAGAGGATATATTCTCGGTACTTGAGAACAGCATTGCCTCTTATAGTTCATTAGGGAAGGTTTTTGTAATGGGCGATCTTAACAGTAGGACCGGCATAGATCCGGACTTTATACCTATCGACTTACTGCATGATAGCGTTCATCGTCAGCTTGAGGGGTTCATTAGTTACCCTCAGGATCCATGTACAGTTACACGTACATCAGAGGACCAACAAGTTAATACCTTTAAATTTGGTCGTTATTTACTACATCTTTGTAAAACAACGGGTGTTCAAATTATAAATGGTCGTACCTCTGGCGATCTGGATGGTAAATTAACATTTGTTAATTCGAATGGCTGTTCTGTTATAGATTACGCATTGACGGATAATGGTTCAATGTCGTCTATTAAAAGTTTTGAAGTAGGTGGCTTTACGGAATACTCCGATCATGCACCAATATTTCTTGTTTTAGATTGTTTATCAGATACATTTCAATGTAACTGTTGCCAAGGTAATGATACGTATACCACTATAACAAATGTAAGATGGTCAAATGAGGCCAGTAGTAGCGTTACGAGTGATATATTTAACGCCAGACTTTTAATACATAGCTGTGTTGAATCACTTGATTGCTCGAAAGAAAGTGTCGATATATGTCTCAATGATTTTGTTTCATGTACACGCAAATTGTTTGATACATTTTGTATCTCCAACAGTAAAGTTATTGATTGTTCATGTTCCTGTCATATTGGTACTTCGGTTAAAATGGAAACGGATAAGCCATGGTTTGACAACAGTTGTAGAAATTTGTATAAAAGATATAAAAGAGCTTTATCTGAGTTTAATAGTGAGCGGTCCTCGGCTAACTGAACTACTCTCTCTCATGCCAAAAAACAATATAAAGTCTATGAGAGAAAGATGAAACGTAAATATAATAGTATGGAAGGCAATATGATGGATTTATTGAAACGTAATAACCCTAGGGAGTTTTATCGTCATTTTTCAAATCATAAGACCTCCAAGACTGGCAATGTATCATTAACAGATTTTTTCAACTATTTCAAAGATCTAGCGGGTGAAACAGACAATAGTGTTATTACAAGTAGTAATGATACTGAGTGCGTATATCCCGAGTTAGATGTAGATTTTAGTAATAATGAAATATTGGAAGTAATTAAGGATCTGCCCAGGGGCAAAGCTGCTGGTATTGATATGGTACTTAATGAATATTTTATTGAATATAAAAATGTATTCCTACCAGTTTTATTAAAGTTATTCAATACCATGTTACAAATTGGTTATTTCCCAGAGTCATGGGCTCAAGGTGTTATAATTCCCCTGCACAAAAAGGGGGATATTGATAATGTTAACAATTACAGAGGCATAACATTAATTAGTCATTTAGCTAAACTTTTTACGTCTATGTTAAATAAGCGTTTGTTGAAGTGGAGCGCTCGTGAAGATATTGTTACCGATGCACAGTTTGGTTTCAAGCCTGGGTTTGGTACTAGAGATGCGATTTTTGCATTACAAAGCTTAATTATTAATTCTATAGAACAGAACAAACGACTATATTGTGTTTTTATTGATTACAGTAAGGCTTTTGATAGTATTAATCATCGATATTTATGGCATAAACTTTGGAAAAGTGGTATTAGAGGGCGATTACTTAATGTTATTTCATCAATTTATGATAATGTACGTTCGTGCGTGAAACTTAATGGTAAATTATCCGCCATGTTCGATTTGCATGTCGGTTTATTACAAGGGATATCTTTGTCTCCCATACTATATTCTTTATTTGTAAATGATATGGAAAGTGAATTTATAAAGTCTGATTGTCAAAGTTACTCCTTACAGTTGATTAACCTGTTTATGTTAATGTATGCAGATGATACAGTTTTGTTCTCCGAGGACGTTACTGACCTCCAACGTATGCTTAACTGTTTACAGACTTACACTACTAAGTGGAATTTAAAAGTTAACACAGACAAAACAAAAATTGTTATTTTTAGAAAAAAGAAAAGAATATTACCTGGTGAAAGCTGGACGTTCAATAGTAAACCTATAGAAATTGTGGATAAGTTTTGTTACCTGGGTTTGGTTTTTAACTTTAACGGCAGATTTTCTGTAGCGCAAGATACTTTAGCTTCTCAAGGCAGGAAAGCATATTTTCAATTAAAAAGAAAAATGAAACACTTTAACCTTAACACGGAAACAAAACTCTCCTTATTTGATACATATGTTACATGTATTTTGAATTATGGGTGTGAAGTTTGGGGGCAAGATGTTTCGCCACAAGTAGAAAAAATTCACCTCCTTTTTCTTAAGGATTTACTTAACGTTAGAAAAACAGTCAATACCTCTATGGTATTTTTCGAAACCGGTAGATATTCATTGTATGTGCAACGTAAAACAGCTGTTATGAAATATTGGTTAAAAATATTGAAATCAAAAAATTGTATTTTGAAATCATGCTATGATGCTCTAGTCGAATTGAATTGCAGAAAACCTAATTGTAAAACTAATTGGGTCTATCATATTAAGTATGAACTTTGTAGTTTAGGATTTGGATATGTTTGGAAAAATCAATGTGTTTTAAATGAAAATCATTTTTTGCAAATATACAACCAACGTATTCATAATGTTTTTGTTCAAGAATTGCATAATGCTTTTGATGTATCCCCCAAATGTTATTTGTATAACCATATTGTGGATTCCTTCTGTACTCAGTTCTATCTAATTAAACCTATCAATCATATATTTAAGAAGTTATTAAGCCAATTTCGTATGCAGTGTCACAGTCTCAATATCGAGTCTGGGCGTTATAATAACATCCCTAGAAATCAGAGGATTTGTACTGTCTGTGATAAAAATGACGTAGAGGATGAAGTGCATTTTGTACTTCTCTGTCCGGCATATTCCGAATTAAGGGCGACATACATCAAAAAGTATTTTTATTGTCGACCAAGTGTGTATAAGTATATTGAATTATTCTCGAGTAAAAGTGTTAAAATTTTGAATATGTTGGGTAAGTATTTGTTTCGTGCTGCAGCGAAAAGAAAAGCCCTGCTTGCAAGTAATTAAATTGATCTTAGTTTGTTGCTATTATTGATTCATCATTTTTCATCAGTGTCACTGTTGCTTCTGTAGCTTTTTATATAGTATGACGTCATCCGTTATGACGTATCGTTACTATGTATGACGTCACGGTTTTGTCATATTAATTCAATAAGTTGAAACTGGTGAGTTTACAGTGTATATTGATAACACAATGTAGTTACAACATGTCTTGTAAATCTCATTACAGTAGTAGTGATGGTAATATTGTCCTCCGCCATCTTATGCTTGTCTATGTCATGATAATTATGAAAATGTTTGTACTGTTCCCTATATGCTTGTTTTGCATTTGGATGAAATAAAAACTACGAAACTACGATCTAGTCTTCATACCATCAAACCTTCTTACAATATAGTCTTCATACCATCAAACCTTCTTACAATCAAGCGTTCTTATGATCAAGACTTCTGACGACCAAGCCTTCCAACGAACTAGTCTTCATGCAATCAAGCTTTCTTATGATCAAGTTTTCCAAAACATGAATGCTATTTCAGAAGTAAAAAAAATAATGTCGCATGTATTCGTCATCAGAAACGTAGGTGTATAACGAACAAGAATATCTACAATCGTGACAGTAAAGTAAAGCGATCGGTAGCGAAGTGACATGTACTATTCTTATAATAACACTGTTGGCTGGGAGTGTATGGTACGTTTAAAACGAGACAGTAATCTGCAATTATTTCGAGATAAAACATAATTAAGATATTTACTTTTAAATATTTTCCTAATACAACATTTTATTTACTTCAGGAAGTCATATCGCTTTTCATTTCTCTTTCGTGAATTTTCAATTCCAAATGGGCGAAATCTAATTTTACGATAAGGCAGGATAAATAACAAGAAATCGTAATAACAACATTGAACACGCGTTGGTATATATTCACGTCACGATATATAGCTCTGTGATGAGAGTGTAGAAGATTCAGTCGTTTGAATTAATCTACTGAAATTGCTTTATAGTTACAATGAAGCTTCGTACTTTCTGGCGGAAGGGAGGCAACTACGAGAATAGAAGAAGAGATAGTATGATTTGGCCCATACCAACCACACCTATCTGTACAACAGGCCAGAGACATATATCTATATCTGTCTCTGAACAGGCCTAACATTTCTATAAGGGAAATATTTCAAATTCTGTCGTTTATCAATAAAAAATGTCCGACATTACAAGAATGTTATACAATATTTTTATAAAAGTCAATAACTGTATGTCGGGTTGAGATGTATGGAAACCCTGCCTGCATGAAGTCTGACCTAAGCTTGGAGACGCCGGTCACCGGCAGTAATTTCATGTAGACTATTTTATTAGTCAACAGGAAACACCTGTCCAGATTAAGAAGATAAAACAGGATTATGACGTCTATGTTCCGTATCACCAGAGACCTATATTATAGGTCTCTGGTATCACGAATAAGTATGAAACACGTCTCTCCAGTATAAGATCCTCTCCGAGTAAATCATGTATCTCCATTACACAACCCGCGCTATATTATTACCTGATATGGGGAATTATCTGTGAAATGTCACCAAAACGATACACGTATTGATTCTTTTGACAGAAAAAAATAAATAAATAAAAAATCCGATTATGTCGCATTCGGTATCTTTCTTTCTAGTCAGTGAAGCCAAGCTGTGAAAAAAAAACTAAAAAAAACTTGGCGAATTCCAAAGACACGACAAGAGAAAAAGAGTCGAGAAAAACTGCCAACTGTTTTTATGGGCAATACTTCAGACTTTACTTCAGGATTTACCATTAGCCTTCCGGTAGGAGGTCCGCTCAAAGAGCGTAATGGACTAGTCCAAGCCTCACGTGGTGAGGACATGATTGGCATTAATACTATATGCGTATGTTTTAATCTGTCGTATTGCATGCAATATTTCCGGTGTAACGTTGAAAATGGACCACCGTTGAAAATTGACCCCAGGTCAGTTTTCAGCGTTGAATTTGGACCCTGGGTCAGATTTGAACGTTGAATATCGACCCTGAATGCCGTTGAAAATGGGTCGTGTCGTTGAAAAATGACAGCTTAAAAGGTAAATTCTCAATGGATGGTCTGTAGAAAATTGTTCAACACAAGCTTCACCGAGCTTGGTTGATTGCTACAGTAGTTTCGAGATAGTGAAAATGACGTAAAATTATGTGGTTTGGGTACGATATTCCCTCTAAAATATGACGTCACAATCACCGGAAGGTGGGACAATTTGGGAGAATAAGTGGTACACTCGGAACACCTCGGCCGATTCTCTACGGTCATCTAACCGTTAGATGACCGTAGAGAATCGGCCGAGGTGTTCCGAGTGTAATTGTACCACATTTTCACAATCTCGGAACTCCCGGATTGTTTGCGGTAAACTCATGTTGTTTATGACCTCGGAGCCATATAATTGGTCCTCACACTTCCTGTTGTATACGTCAACAATATTCAAATGACGTCACGTTGTCGTTTCCTAAAACATGCCATTCGATCAGTACAGACTTCTGCAATCTTTAATAGTCCTATGTGGCCCTCTCATTCGTTATTTCCATATTTACTAGTTTATTCAACATTTTCTTAATTTAGATGTTTTTTATATCAGAAATTCGATTTTTTTTTTATATCACAAATCAAGAACTCATTTTGATTTCTTAATATCAGATAACAATTGCTTGATATCAGAATATCAATTTTTCATGTAAAAAAAATATTACATGTATCTGATATCAGAAAATATTTTTGATAACAGAAATGGTAATGCATATACTTTGGTCTATCCTGAGACCAGACATAACATTGAAAATATGAAACCGAGATATGGAGCTATATCAATTTACTTATACATGTAGGGATCTGTTTTCAACATTGAGTATGAGACCAGCTACATGTACTAAAGAGATGTCTATGATCTACTTGGCACTTGGTCGATGTGATCTACTTGGGGACATTACGGCCATGATTTACTCAAAGTCCATTTTCAAAGTTACACCGGCGAAGGGGATTTCTTACAAATCAACATATCAATGGGCCGACTTATCTTCGAGGTTTGACTCCGAGCCTTGACGGAGATATTGCGACTAAAAAACAAACACCAATGAAAATAGAGGAAAAAAAAACATTGTATAAGATTGACTAATGGCAAATCTCATTACAAAGATCAGTACTGTACGTTTACTGATCATTGACGTGTGGAGTATTTTGATGAATGAACTTTTAAAGAATATGTATTAAACAATAATAAAAATAGTGTATTTATCTAAAGTAATCTTTGGTAATTACAAAAAAATGAAATATTACACACTATGTCATCGATAATTTGGTGTCTTTCACCCACACATTCACGAAATCGTACCTAAATATTAGCCACACTATTGAATTATATTCATAACAAAAGACAATTAGATGTCTTCTAAATGTTGCTGTCACGGAAGGGAAATAGGAAGATCTTGGAACTGAATACATTTCACCGCCGTGTGTATCAGTGAAAATTACATCACGCCGTCTGGTTTGACGTCCTTATCTTAGAGTTGTCTTGTAGTATTATTTTGATGCAAAGCTTGTCCCATTTTTAGTTTTCCCTCACGTCATGATCTCATTAGATGTCTCCTAAATGTTGCTGTCATGGAAAGGAAAGATAGAGATCGTAGGACTGAATACACTTGACATCCGTGTGTATCAGTGGAAATTACACCACGCCGTCTGTTTTGATGTCCTTATCTTAGAGTTGTCTTGTAGTATTATTTTGATGCAAAGCTTGTCTTCTTTTTCAGTTTCCCTCACGTCATGATTTCATTTGGAAATATTATATTACCTTATACGATATTACGTCAGACGTGTTTCATGCTTGTTAATATGCCTAGTGGTAAAGTTGTCAGCATCTTTATTTCCATTAAGTCGTCGATGAAGCAGAAGACGGTCACTCTTCCGGGGCACCTGGTCTTATTCTCCTGATACCGTATTAGGAATATGTATGTTTGTTTAAATCTTGTCCCCGAATATAAGTTTTGAGTTTTACGGTTTAAGTATTGTGCCAGTATGCTTTGTTGATTTTGACAAGTGTATAGTTTTACTCTATTTACATTTCCCCGTTCGCTGACGTTGTTGAGTTTTATCCCGATTTAATTGATTTGCCGTCATTATGACGTCATGACGTATTTGTCCTTTTCGTTTGACGCCGTACTTCGGGTTCCTTGTGTTTACGTCAGGAAATATTTCCCCCTTCTTTCTGACGCCGTTCTTCGTTTTCCTTGTGACGACATCATGACTTTATTGTCCCTTCTGTCTGACGCCGTACTTCGTTTTCCTTGTGATGACGTCATGACTTTATTGTCCCTTCTGTCTGACGCCGTACTTCGTTTTCCTTGTGATGACGTCACGACGTATTTGGACTTTTTTTGCTTGACGCCCTTCTTTAATTTTCTTTAGTTGACGTCATGACCTGGTGTTGATATTAAAACCTTTTTTCCGCCTATATAATAGTTCGTCAGCTGAAAAGCCGCAAAGCCGTAATAGCGGACTAAAACTGTCAGGTAAATAAACTATATCATATTCATTTACAGACAATAATACTTTGTTGCCAATGATCGATAGATTAAAACGAATGGAGAAAAAAAATCTTCACTACTTTTGATGAATCATACATGCTGAATGATATTGGAATGGTAATGGTTATATACATGTTCATCACTCTGTGTCAGAGAGCAGCACCAAGAGAAAACAATATACAGGAAATATTTAACAGGAAAACAAAGGGGAAAACTGCAGACAATTTGTCGGTAAAATACCGAAGTCACCTTTCCTCTTGAGAATTCTCCTCGTTAATTCTGTATTCACATCTGAAGAGTTCTGAATTATTCATCCACAGTGTTAATACCGACATGTATACACGCGACACAATCCAACACGGTTGCCTTTGGCGACGCTGTCCTTTATCAAACACATTCGGTGTATATTTTAATGCAATACGCCTTATGACATTTAAAATGACAAAACAAAATAGGTATCATCTATTTCGGAATTGAATTGATGAATAAACTCTATCAAACCTTATCGCCATGATCCAATATCCAACAAATGTGAAAGAAAAACAATCACTCCAAAACCTAATGGTATTGCTATTTAATATAAGATGTTTTACCAAAAAACGTCTGACAATTGTAAATTCTATTACTCAAAACATCTGACAATTATAGACTCTTTCATTTGAAACTTCTGACAAACTCCAACATCAGCTCTATAAAATTACACCTAGAAGTGCAACTAAGCATTACATATTCGAGTTATCTCCCCTCAATCACTTCTTATGAATTGTCGCACCGATCAGAGTGTAAATAATCATACATAACTTTATACAGTGACCTAGATAAATGTTTGGATAAAATTGACTTGAATATCACTCTCTGTATATAGTCCAAAATGGGTTATTGCCCTTCTTAACCGATAAAATGTTGTAATTTGGGAGAGAAACCAAATATTACCGATAAATATTGTAATTTGGGAGAGAAACCACATCTAACAGATAAAATGTTGTAATTTGGGGAGAGAAACCACATGTAACCGATAAAATGTTGTAATTTGGGGAGAGAAACCACATGTAACCGATAAAATGTTGTAATTTGGGGAGAGAAACCAAATGTAACCGATAAAATGTTGTAATTTGGGGAGAGAAACCAAATGTAACCGATAAAATGTTGTAATTTGGGGAGAGTAACCAAATGTAACCGATAAAATGTTGTAATTTGGGGAGAGAAACCACATTTAACCGATAAAATGTTGTAATTTGGGGAGAGAAACCAAATGTAACCGATAAAATGTTGTAATTTGGGGAGAGTAACCAAATGTAACCGATAAAATGTTGTAATTTGGGGAGAGAAACCACATGTAACCGATAAAATGTTGTAATTTGGGGAGAGAAACCGCATGTAACCGATAAAATGTTGTAATTTGGGATAGAAACCACATGTAACCGATAAAATGTTGTAATTTGGGAGAGAAACCACATTTAACCGATAAAATGTTGTAATTTGGGGAGAAAACCACATGTAACCGATAAAATGTTGTAATTTGGGGAGAGAAACCACATTTAACCGATAAAATGTTGTAATGTGGGGAGAGTAACCACATGTAACCGATAAAATGTTGTAATTTGGGGAGAGAAACCAAATGTAACCGATAAAATGTTGTAATTTGGGGAGAGAAACCACATGTAACCGATAAAATGTTGTAATTTGGGGAGAGAAACCAAATGTAACCGATAAAATGTTGTAATTTGGGGAGAGAAACCACATTTAACCGATAAAATGTTGTAATTTGGGGAGAGAAACCACATGTAACCGATAAATATTGTAATTTGGGATAGAAACCACATCTAACCGATAAAATGTTGTAATTTGGGGAGAGAAACCACATCTAACCGATAAAATGTTGTAATTTGGGGAGAGAAACCAAATGTAACCGATAAAATGTTGTAATTTGGGGAGAGAAACCACATGTAACCGATAAAATGTTGTAATTTGGGGAGAGAAACCACATGTAACCGATAAAATGTTGTAATTTGGGGAGAGAAACCACATGTTTGACAGAGTTCGGCATAACAATATAAACGTATACATAGGAATAATGTTTTGTAAAAATACATGCGAGTTGTCTATCTTACGTCAAACAAATAAACATTAAGGTAATTTCAATAGTTTGACCATGAAAAAAAAAAAAAAAAAAACAGAAAAAAAAGAAAAGAAAAGAAAACAACTAAAAACAAAAAAAACAAGCAAACAAATTTGTTTTCAATTTGGGTTTCTGTAGTTATTCAATATTAGATGCGTGAGTAAGGTCCAGCATCTAATATTGAATAACTTCCATTTAACTAATAAACCAAACAATTGTTGGTATACAAATCAATACTATTACATAACCCTGAACTGAACATATTATTGAATTTTAATGCCATTAGTACAGATTTATTCACAGCAAAATTAACCAATTCTGTTCGGATAGTATCTCCTTGCGTGTCTAAAGCTCAGGGCCAACATTGTAATACTCGGAGTCTATGGAAATCTTTACAGAGTCTGTTCAGTGGTGTCTTGTGATCTATCTTCATATGGCCTAACTGTTTTGACAGTAAACCACGACAAAAGGAAATTGGTTCCCTGCAACAACAACAGAGAACAGCGATATAATATTGAGACCATAATTCAAACTCAAAGTCGATTTACGAGAGTAAAATAGGGAGAGAAAATAAAGATCTGCATGAAGACCATTGAAAACGTAACAGGAGAATAGGACCAAGTGATCCGAGAGTGTAAGCGTCTTCTTCATCGACGACACCCGCCATATAAATCTAGGTCAAATCGAGGACACCCGCCATATAAATCTAGGTCAAATCGAAGACATCCGCCATATAAATCTAGGTCAAATCGAGGACACCCGCCATATAAATCTAGGTCAAATCGAGGACATCCGCCATATAAATCTAGGTCAAATCGAAGACACCCGCCATATAAATCTAGGTCAAATCGAGGACACCCGTCATATAAATCTAGGTCACGACGACACCCGTCATATAAATCTAGGTCAAATCGACGACACCCGCCATATAAATCTAGGTCACGACGACACCCGTCATATAAATCTATGTCAAATCGACGACACCCGTCATACAAATCTAGGTCAAATCGACGACACCCGTCATACAAATCTAGGTCAAATCGAGGACACCCACCATACCAATCTAGGTCACGACGACGTCCGCCATACAAATCTATGTCAAATCGAGGACACCCACCATACCAATCTAGGTCACGACGACGTCCGCCATATAAATCTAGGTCAAATCGAGGACAACGGCCATATAAATCTAGGTCAAATCGACGACACCCGTCATACCAATCTAGGTCACGACGACGTCCGCCATATAAATCTAAGTCAACTCGAACACCCGTATTTTATTTTTTCTTCCGTCAGAAGTCGACAATTGTCACGGAAATCGTGATAATGGGAACAAGTCCGTAAATATCGGAAAACTATAACATAATATTGTTTAACGAAAGGAATAAAGAAACTGACAGTGTCAACGAACCATTGATATTTATTTAATACTATACGGTATTTAATTAACGGGTTTTCAGAGTAATATTCCCTGTTATATAAAAAGTTGATAACTTCTCTCAAACGGATAATTTCTTAAATTTCATTGGTAAAACTGTAATGAAAGGAAATAAGAATATTTCCAAATTACATAATTATGGCGACCATAAAGTGTTCCCGGAGATTTTATTAACCTGCATCTCTCGAAACAAAGAGTTTAATTTTATTACGCAATTGGAACAAACTTACCCGTACCTGATTTTGTCGATCAACAAAAACACATTAACATCGTAAGGCGATAAATGCGCTGTGTTAAGAATTATGTGCTGGTTAAGATCTGATATGTACATGTTGTCCTTGTAGTCGCTGTATCAGGGATTCTGGAGACACATACATTGATGAGGCATGAGACTCAGAGGAGCCCTATCTATTTACATCATGAATTTGATTCCAGGAAGGTTGAATGTTTAGACATTAGATAATAGTCGTAATGTCTTTACCACTACTGACGAGCCCTTAACGTACGAGACAGCTGTTTAATGGGGTTTCATGAATTCTTTATTCTACTATAATTATGTATCTCTCAATTGGTTTTAAAATGTGTTGATATATTTTTGTTTTTTTTGATACAATGCTTTCAGTGATAGAACGATTACCAAGCTTTTGGCTCGAAATTTACACCGTACTCTTGGAAATGGATTTACAATTGTTGTAATTATTTTGCAAACTTTCAAGAAAAGCAGCCAAATTATCCATGAAGCTGTGAAGTTTTAGATATTGCCAGAGAACGAAAAAAATGCAGCCAGGGTATTGCAAACATGCTGTATACAAAATGTCGAAGATATGAGATAACTTTCTTCACTGACCAGGTGTTTAATGTATTAACTAATAATCAGCTATTTAATGTTTTAAGATGATAGTTTTACTTGTTAATCCGTGGCATCTTTAATGGGATTTTAAAGTTTTACACACGAAACGTGATTAACCAACACACTATACCACAGCTAACACACGATAGAATTTACATCACGTACCGGGTGTAATTACTAACGTCGGGAATATAATATCAAAATGTCCTCGACCCTAATGACTGAGGCGGTAGTTTATGTCTGAATAGATTGTAAGTTTCTATTTATACTCAGTAAAGAGAATCTTGTAATTTCCTCTCCTGTATAAACTCTTCTGAGTCTTAATAATAAGAAAATGATTAAGTCTTTAAGTGTGGCTATAGCTTATTGTAAGACCATTTCTTCCATATTGACGATTTTCTGATGAATGTTTTTAAAAGTTATGATATTTATAGTTAATTATCTAATTATACTACTTTATAGATATGAATGCTACCTATTGAAGGTCACTATGCTTTTAATAATATGGAATTCGGACGACTGGACTTCATCAGTCCGAGTTGTCTCCGGTATCTACTGGCATAACTTAACTGTCTATCTAAGTCTGCCATCAAATACCCACGTTATTCTCACTAAATCAGACATCTTCAATTTATCCGTCAATCATGTAATGAATTAACCGAAAATTCCACGCTAGTCCCAAAGGATTCCGGATAGCAGTCGTTTCCGGTTATTACACTCTCCTCGCGCATTAATACATTAAGATGGGCGATGTGATACGACAGTGAAGTGTCATAAAGCGTCGATGAGGTGATGGACTGCTCACTGTCCATGTATTCTCGCGAGCCAGACGGGACCACAAAGGGATCATTGCGCGGCACTAATCGTTGACTTAAGCCTTCATTAGAGAACCAGACTTGGCCGACCAGAGAACGTGATTCAAGCCGATCATTGATTCCCCGCGGATAAATATGCAGCTTCGAGTTCTCAAGAAATCATTTTAATATACAAATCATATCCACATGACATTCCAGACAAAATGATATTCTGTATCATGTTTTTAAATCTCTGTCCTTCTCTCCTTTTCATTTTTCACAACACCATCCTTTTACATTAATATACACACACCGCGTACAATGGGAGTTGTAATATTTCTCTATACCACCTAATTGGACACCAATAACAGAAGAGCCACATGTATAGATAAAACCATGATTTATGCTTCCAGGCTGTAGTTACAGCTAAACAAGATGTCTCTAATCCTCTCTGATACATTTTACAACACAGTACTCATCGAATAACAGTATTCTGAAGCAGACACATATCGCTTACATTATCAATGTATCCAAATGTTTGGATTTCCAATTAACTACTAGTACAAAAAGAAATGAGAAAACTTTTTTTTTTGTTAAATTAATTTGATAATAAATTTGAGTTTTATATTTGTCAACATAGCCGTCTCAATACCTGAATACGGGTCACAACAAGAGATCAGGAATAACATCAATTAGCATACTAAAAATGTCTTATTGAAACATATAATCAATTTTAAGTACTCTGTTAGGTTTGAAACGCAGTATATCTAAAAATAGAACAACTGACTCAAATAAGACACGAACACCGGACTCTTACAAATGTGATCATGTAGTCATATTTATATTCATAACTCGCACATATGAACCAGTATCATTCATTACAGTTCATTCAATACAGTGACGTCATCGCCATATGCGTGACGGGTGCTTCTAACTTTTTAATAGACTTTTTTTTGTCGGGAATAGAAAAAAATTGTCTAAGAATTTCAGTAAACATCAGAATGAGGGAGTGCGTTGTTGGAGTAATTTCCAGAGTATAGAAAGTGTATTATTTGTGTAAGTAAATTACGTGTGATATTTGTAAGTGATTAACTCCCCTTGTTTGTTGTAGGATTTATTACCACTCTCACACACTTCAGCTCTATCTTCCTTCCCAACACATACAGGAGATTGTACTGATGTCGTATCAAGAACATATCTGATCAAGGAGATTGTGTATTTGTTCTTCGTATCTATAAAATGCCCATTATTTTCAAATTAAGGTTCACATTTCTCTCCAATAAAAAGAAAATTAAAGCCTCGGGACAATTTCATTCCGTCGCACTTTCGCCAGTACAACATCAAAGTTGATCACAGTACACCCGTAAATTAGATAAAAAAAATAATAGCTATCACACAACCCTCACAAATTGATTTTTGAAAAAAAGGGAAACATACTCATTGATAGGCAGCATTGCCCAATGAACAGTGTAAAACCTGGGGTTGTACCTCGCCAAGGGATCAACGGAATAGGAACAATGAATCTAAATAATTGATACCTTTGACCGCCGCATAATGATTACTCCCTTGTCACTTCCGCTATTCTCAAGGCGTCTATCTGCTCTATTCAACAACACTTTTGACGCCACGAGAATCAACATATATCAGTGTTAATATAATGTATTTTATATAAATGATAAATAAGCCATTCTGCCGTACACAATGAGACCGCTGGCACGCGCTAGATCCAGTCTCTAGGTCATGACGTAGACAAAACGCCGAGCGCCTGCTCTTTGGGGAGCGGTTATTGAAACGTATGTCGATGACATGGTGGTATATTTTCGGCTTGTATGTAAATAAAATGGTAATTCATACAATGCCTACTTGACCGAGTGTGTTCCCCAAAATGTGAATCTGAAGTGAATTGTCAGTAACGCTGTAAACGAGAAGCGAAAAAATTAAATTGTAGTTTTGTTTAATTTGGAATATCATGAAACACAGCAAAATCATCTGGGTATATTTGTCTAATTAGATGTCTATATTTATAATGTTTGTAAGGTAATTAAGGACAGGAGATTTCTAAGAGAGAACGACAGATACAAACCCGTTCTTTTTATGTCGTTACAAGAGTTTTTCCCAATGGAGACGAATGGCGATACGACTTAAAATGGTATGTTCATGAAAAAGTCAGAATGCGATCATGAAGATGAAGGGATTCTTAGTTGACAATATATTCATTCTGTTACAAGATCGTCCAAGAACTGATATGTAATGGGAAGGATCAGGGACTTTTATAGGCTGACTTGTTTTTTGTTATCATACCAAGCTTATCAGGTCACGTACAATGCATCCCGATTATCCATGAAGCGTTCTATCTTTATAGCAAGAAAACTGATCATGCCGATCATTTATATACAGTACATCAGAAAGATGAAGTAAAAGGCAACATCTATACAAATAACAAAACGGAATAGTTCTGCACTTGGTTCTCAAAGAATAAACGGAAGGTACCGATTTCCCTATTGACGAGTTTCCATTTCTTAATAGCAACATGCCTGCTTCCCCAACCTACGATATTTATATATCGTTGTTAATATCCGGAATTCATATATTTGATCCTAATATATTTCTGTGATCTCTGTCGACTCCTGGCGGAGATATATTTTGTACTTGTGATTTTGTTGACATCGTTTAGACCTTTTAGGAAAGATGACTTACCTTGATTTGACCTATATTTACATAGCATTGTCATCAATGAAGTAGAGGTAGTCTACACTCTCGGGACACAGATCAATTATAGAGTATACAGCACCCTGTTTCTTATGGGCATTTACTATATAGAACTTGAATCTATTCTTAAGTTTGTTGTTCCTTGACAATTACACTTTCGGCACAGCGATACATTGGGCGTTATGACATTGTGAGTTTGTTGCGAGGATGAACATTTTATGCTGGAGGTTTGTATTTATCATCAACATGTACGACATTTTTTTCTGTACTCTTACATTAAGGTGCTACCCATTTTCGCGTGTCTTTTTGTTTATCACCTAAATAAGTGAGACTGACATCATTGTCACACTTACATTAAGATTAGCCGAAGATTTTCCTGCTTAATCAAACTGTTCGTTTATTCAATATCTAATCATGTGTTGAAGTGAATTATATTTACAGGATTAATGGGCAGCATTTGTCGTACTGGTGTAAAATTCTAAATATAGATATTCTTCTTCTTTCGTATATTGTATTTCTATAATACTAAAGGACCACGTTTCATTAAAGTTTTTATTATGCCTTCCTTTTTAACGCGTTTAACACAATATTAATACATCTATTTTTTTGTTTTGTTTTGACTGTTATAAATGCTTTAAACACGAGTTTTCGTACCTGTTTTATCTAGAGGCCACTAACTTCACAAATTGACGATATTTCCGTATGGTTCAACACGTGCATTATCAAGTTAGTGCATTTCTTTGACACACCTAGCGTTATTTAGTTATTTTGACCGCCTTTCATTAAAACATTGATTTTGTTTCAATGAGATATAATTAAACGAATTATTTCCCTATACGGAATTTTTGAAAACACTATAGATCTAAAAAAAAAAAATACCAGTACAACAACGGACAACACGGCGCCATACGTACGTGACCTTGCCCTTGTGTAGGTTGCATATATCATCAATGTCCCGGATGTAAACGGACGTGCGCACTCAACACTCCGACATCAGACGGTTTGGGGACCCTTTCTGACAATAAAATCTCTCTGTTAAGTGGGCGATCCTTTGTACTAACTTATTTCCTTCCACTATACAGAGCGAGTCCTTTTAGGTCCCTGATATGACTGTCCGGGGCAGGGCTTTGTGGTACCACTAATTGTCGCTTCGTGTCAGAGGTCGATTTGTTTCAAATGAGAATTAAACACTTGGCTTTCAGTGACCCAGATTTCGTCCTCAAAGCTTTTTTTATGGCTCTCATTATCGTCATTTTCCGAACTTCGTTTAGGTACACACCATAGGATATGGTAGTACAACACGAACACACAAGGTATTTTGATTATGATGTTTTCCTTATGACATTATGTTTTTATTTGTTTTTGTTTTGTTTTATTGTTTCTTGTTTATCTGCTTCATGTTTTTTATTTACTATTTTTTGACAATCATGATTCACTTGCTTTGTCTTGCTTCCACTTACCATTTTCGTTTAAAATTTCAAGATTTATCACAGGACATCACGGGAATCTCATTATTTATATTTACCTGTAACCGCTAGAACTTGGTAAGAGCATGAGACCAAAGACAACACAGACTATTCAACATCAGTCGCTTACCTCGATCATAAGTTACAACGTAACCAGAAGGGAAACCTTACAAGTATTATGTATGATAAGCCGGATGATTTCAATTTTCTAATTGCTAAGTTTCATTTTCTAGATAGCAACATCCCTGTCCTCCGCACCTACGGTGTTTACATGTCCGAGTTGATGGGAAAGCTCAAAGACTTGTTTCCTTTATCAGATTTTCCTTGACAGATGTCGACAGCTGACGCAGAAATTAGAAACACGAAGTTTTCAGAGATTTATGTCTTTGTAAACCTCAGGAGAGTATAACATCAGGTTCTTATTTGAAAACATTCGATTATATGAAATAAGACATGTTCGATGCTTATTAATATATACATGGGGTTTGTCCTTTTGATTTTGTGACTTAAAACAGATTTGACATAGATGTATATGGCGGGTGTCGTAGTAACCTACATTTGTATGTCGAGTGTCGTCGTGACCTAGATTTGTATGGCGGGTGTGGTCGTGACCTAGATTTGTATGACGGGTGTGGTCGTGACCTAGATTTGTATGGCCTGTGTCATCGTGACCTAGATTTGTATGGCGGGTGTCGTGGTGGCCTAGATTTGTATGGCGGGTGTCGTGGCCTAGATTTGTATGGCTTGTGTCATCGTGACCTAGATTTGTATGGCGGGTGTCGTCAATGAAGTAGAAGACGCGTACTGTACCAGAACATATAGTCTTATTTCCCTTGAACTTCTGTAAATGTCTCCATGCACTTCGTTTATATTTTGCCCTCGTCCTGTTATAACTTTAAACGTACTAAGTTCGGCGTGCTCAAATTTCAACGCAAAAAGAAATTAAATCAGATCAGTGGGATGATAAATTAGCGCACCAACAATGGTTACCATAGAAACACTGTATATAAACTAATAATAGTGCAATTAAAATTGAGCGAAATTATTTCAGCGCAAAAATCGCTAAAATAAGATTACCACTAAAATAAGATTACCACTAAAATAAGATCCACTAAAATAAGATACCACTACAATAAGATACCACTAAAATAAGATTACCACTAAAATAAGATTACCACTAACATAAGATTACCACTAAAATAAGATTATCACTAAAATAAGATTACCACTAAAATAAGATTACCACTAACATAAGATTACAGCTAAAATAAGATTACAGCTAAAATAAGATTACCGCTAAAACATGTACGTTTGCAGTATTGTAGATATGTAGAGTGTAGTATCTAAATAAGATAACCCCTAAAATAAGATTACCGCTAAAATAAGATTACCACTAACATAAGATTACAGCTAAAATAAGATTACCGCTAAAACATTTACGTTTGCAGTATTGTAGATATGTAGAGTGTAGTATGTGTGGTAGGGTATGGATCGACATAGTCGTTATGTACAATATCGATAGAGATTGGTGGTAGGGTACAGGACCAAAGGAGAATACCGAAATATCAACGGAATCGCAATTCTTACTAAATATAGATAAACGAGGGTAAATTAATAGACCGGTCACCACTGTGTTCCCCAGAATAAGGTTACGGTGAACTATCATACCGGATGGTTTGTGGCCTACCCCTAACTTCCGTGCACGCCAGCGAGTAACAGTTGATCCTTTGTTGGCGTGTCACCACCTCTGACCTCAGTAAATGACAATGATACACTAAGATTTGTACACCAGGGCTCCAGTCAGTAATCATTAGTATCTACAGGGATTACATGGGGTAAATAATTCACAGAAAGGTAAGTTAATGTAGTCATTAAACATCCTGTAAAAACGCTTATACTCTTAAAGTAATGCTGAATGATAAGTTATCATTGAGCATTATGTGCTCACGTGTCCCTTCGCACGCGCATGGTTACCATGGTTATTTACTACATATATAATGTATATATATATATATAGATGTATTGTAATAATCAACAATTATGTTTTCATACATACAAATGTATATATCGATACGGGTACTTACACATTGTTTGGTTTGGTTTATTTTGTTTAACGTCCTATTAACAGCTAAGGTCATTTAAGGACGGCCTCCCGTGCGTGCGACATGCATGGGTGTAGCGAGTGCTTATGTGTGTTTTGGGAGGCTGCCGTATGTTCGTGTTACACATTGTAAGGACATATAAAGAATAATGGTAGTTTTCCGCGTTCCCTGACATAAGCCACATAAAGCAATAGTCTGAGCTAAAATACAGGTAAAATATCACGTGACTTATTGTAACTCCCAGAGTACCAAATAGTTCACCTTACATAGCTCTTGTCGACGCTGCAATTTGTTTAAATTTTACTTGGAACGGTACGGAGTAAAACGGTTGTTTTACTTTTTTTTTTATCAAAAGGAAAACTTTCTACCTCAACATTTCAAACACAAAATAGTTTATATCAAACTTTTAATGTTGAAAATACATTTCAAATATGCCCAAATAATGAAATAGTATTAAGAAACATACATGTAACAAAATATAAAAAAGAAACGTTTCAGTGATCCGAACTCCAATTAATCAAGTTGCTAAGCGGTTACTCTATAATATCAGCTAAGGACTTGTAGGTAAAACGAAGTTTATATTATAATTAACAGTCTCTAGTTAATGCTAAAATTCATCAACTACGTTTTTTTTTTTAATTTTTCGATACCAGCTCATTGGAGGACCACTTTTTAAGAATAGGATTGTTGTTGTCTTTTGGTACGTTAACTATGATAAGCCATTGTAAAAGTTGGTCCTCCGATGCACTCTATGTCAACAAAATGAATTTAATTGCAAGTGAATTTCACATGGTGTTCACATGGGGTTCACATTAATTTAACATTAGAAAAAATTTCACATTAAAAAGCATAATCTAGTAATCATTGACTTGATACACACCTTTTTAACATATGTATATTATAAACATATGTATATTATAAACATATGTAAATCATAACATAAACATCTTATAAAGAAGCCTTTCAAAAACATTTCGTAAACAAACCAAAAGACATCAAATAAAGTAAACAATAATTTAAGAACATTTTACACACCTTACTTACTTTCAACATCCTCTACCCTCCCTTTCATTCTCATTTTTGTTTCTCTCACTTCACTTCTTTTGTTTCATCTTGTATGATTCCTTCTTACGCTTTCACACACAAGCATTAATATATTTATCTATTCTCCCTTCCTCTCGCATTGTTAACTTCACCCACTTCCCGATAAATAAGCAATGTAAATTGATGATTCTGGTATCTATTATTAATATTCAAGCCACAAACCTGCACATTACGTCAATTGTTGACAATAAATAGTAAAATCCAAAACGAGCAAGACACACGGAGATATCAGTTCAAACTACCGCCATCTTTGATACAAGTGTAAAGGTCAATTTCCTTATAAGGAAATCAAAATAAATTGATGCTAATGAGGTTTCCCGCGAGATTTCAACAGAAAAACAGATTCGGAGTAATATATCTCAGTAAGGAAGGTCAATTCATTCTGAAATTATTTAATTACGCAAAGTAAGATTCGCTTTCTTCACAAGAGTTACAAAACAGAGGTTAAATATCTCTGATTATGTATTTATTTATCGTAGTAGCTTCATCCATATATGGTCACTGGTTCTATATTTGGGTCAGCATCCTCGCGAGAGTTCTTCGAGAAGTAACATGGCGGATCACGGAGACAACTCCAAGCAGTATGATATCAGAATATGCGAAATAAACATTTCCAGATTAGACGGTAGACTAATACATTGCAAAATTGTGTTAGAAATGTTTAATTATACGAACTATTACTCCAAAGTTAAACGATATCCGCTATTTGTAGCATTTTCGAGGTTCACTGTTTTGCTACATTACGAGCAATGGGAGGGAATCGTAGCTCTGTCCTTTTTCAACACATCATCCATGAATCCCCCCAAAAGACTTGAATCCTTTTGAAGTTTGCGTTTATTTTAAACACTCTTGACACATGGCAGTATCATCTACTATCAACTGTTAATTACATGCCAACATGAACAAACACCTGTAGTAAATCAGTAGCAGGCACAACAGTTAGGTGACAGTAAGTGTTGATGGTTTTCTACATAGTACACAGTTCTTATGGTTCCGTATGGTTGAACTGATGTTCAGTTCCGCAGACTTTGAAGATTTCAGGGCCTGAGAAGCAACACTCTGAAAATCTGGTCAGAAATTCGGATCTGCATCATCGGAATAAATATAATTTTGGCACAAAGTGTTAAACTAATAAATCATACATATCATATGAAAAAAGAATAAACGCGAATTTCACGTGAAGGAATTTTGCCTGTGTATGTTTTAGATTTTGTTCTGTTTGTTGTTCAAAAACTTAGTTTTTAACATTTATTTTTTTTATTTTGAAAATGATCGAAACAGGCCAATATACGCCATACCTCTTTGTATACCTGCAAAATATTTGCAAACCAAATGATTATTTAATAAATGTATATACGAACAAAATCACCATGGTAAACAATTGTACTGACATATTACTTGTATAGAATAATGTAACAAGTTATGCTGTTGTATTCATGTAATTAATCAACAGACCTACTTTAAAAAGGATGATGATATTCTCTATATACCATGAATTCCAAATAGCCAATGTTACATATCTTTATATATTAGGTTTGGTATTATTCATGTAACATCACTATCTCACATATATATGTAGATCTATCATTCCATACTGAGCACGGATTATCATTTTCTTCGACATTTATCAACAAAATGTACCCGAACTCAGTTTAGATATAGCTGTGACAAGTTGTTTGCAATTAATATCTTTTTGCTACATAGTAACAATGACTTAAAACAATGACTTAATCATCGAAAACTATAACCATTACGGTCAGCTCACAACAAACGTTAAGATCATGGGAAAGTTTGACATCGGTTTTTGTCATCATTATTCTTATTTCCTTCATTTCTAACAAATACATGTATGAAGAAATACAGAAATAAGGAACAAAACGCGTACATCCAAAACAACATTTAAAGAAAAGAAAATACATTCACGCTAATGATCACACCCTTAATTATATAGTGGCACACACATGGACACCCTCAAACACACGACATACAATAATAGCACGCGTAGCATACCGTCAGGTACTATAAACACAACACAGTAATATAACTGGTACTATTAAAGTTATACTAAGGTGCTTTTTACAATAATAGACAGTGTAATAATCATATTTAAATCACACACTTATATAATAGACATACTTAAACTCCTCATACTACATTATCATAGATCAATATATACAGTAATACCTTTTTCCTATTAAGCAATCTTACAATATTGTAATAAACAGTATTACACACATCACACAACTCATGCAGTACAACATTATATAGTTTTCGTAGTAGTATAAATAGTGTCATGGATGCATACCTCACGATTCGAAATTGAGTAAAACCCATTGCAGGAAGTATATAGTATGTCCTTGATGGCCTCATGGATTCATAACGGAGTAGGCAGCAAGATACATTTTGTATGGCTACAAATGAAAATTAACTTTAAATAAAACCTAACCTGTGATGTCATTTCTCAACATTATATTTCTGCACACATCTACCAAACACGTGTAACTTACTTTGGATTACACTGAGTGGTCGAGAAGGTAAGGAATACAACTTTTAAGACATTTTTTTTATTAGCGTAAATATACATTTGCTATAAGAGTGTAATGCGTTTAATTTCTTTCACATTTATAGTGAATAACACCCGTCGCATTAACATAGGACTTTTGATCTTGCCATGGTCTTGGTAGGAACTAATTGACCTTTGTCCGAATTTGTGTCGAAGTCGTCATTACGATTAGATATTCAAATACAGAATCTAATTGGCATTGTACATCCTTTTCCAAGCTTAAGCATTCGTATGGGTCGGCTTCAAATTCTAACTCTTCTGAATTTCGACATCTTTGGTTCATTGAAGATTCTGAAGAACGAAAAAAATGCATAATATACTTGTAGTTTGGTTGATATAAGACAGATTTAAATGTGTAATCAGCTGATAAGTCGTATTTTAACTTCCCATGGTTGTATACAGAGGCACTAGATATGTCGCCATGTTTGTTCCATTGGTACTTCAATCCACCTTGCTGGCGGCATGGACTACGTTCATAATGAAAATGTTCTGATATCCAGGCAAGGCTAAATGTGTATCAAATATATAAATCCCATTTTCAAATCTATAAATATCACTTTTTACAACAAAGCTTTCTCCACAAATTGAATAAACACTCGCTGCCGCACAGTCATAATGAATATTTTTTTGTTACAGAACTATCTTAATACTCAAAAAGCCCCTAGTCCATGCAGTAGAATAAATGAATTCCAATTAGCGTAATGGTTACCCCGAACATATCGATATCCTTTATATTTCTGTTACATCAACGATGTTTCATATTGTAGTATCGCGATCCAAACTTGTATACTAATTAGCCTTAATTTACAGCTTTCATATTACTTTCTTCTGTAGATTATCTATTTACGATCAATAGCCTGATTCTTACAAAGAAATATTTTCTCGTCACTGGTGCCGATAGGTGTTTTTAAGAGATAAGTACATCTGCACGCAAACAAGTCCTTATGTACTTCCATCCATGCAAAAGAAAACATATTCAATTCATGATTTGAATTACACGAGACATTTCTTATCATAAAACTTTTTTTCTTCGAAACTGACGATGATTCAATAATTTATATTTGGGTGCTATTAGGCTTATATCAATCACTATTGATGGCCCGTATGGAAGCGAGCGAGTGGGTCTTACTGTGGGAGGAAACGGAATGCCAGGTGAAAACCCACGTGGTCGGGAAGGTGACCCCATACCTTTTCACGTCCGGTCCGGGAATCGAATCCCGGTCGTCTAGGTGAAATGAAAGTGTGTTATCACTGTGTCACCTGACCAACTATGGGATGGATTAGCCAGATAAGTAAATAACAACTTTGAATAGACGTGACTTTAAAGTAGAAAGCTGTAGCCAGATACTTAAGTAGAACCAAAATAGGTGTAGGGCACCCATGGTAACGCCTTAGAAATCGTGTTCTCGATTTACTACTAACATAGATGGAAAAAGTAAACCAGTGATGTGAAATGAAATTAGTGTACACACAACTCATTAGTGATTAGCGTATATACATGTACTTCATATACTACAATGTCACATTTGGACAACAGTAAAGGACTTCTAGTCATATGCAATAGCAATTTAGTATTGAGCACCTACTAAATGTATGCTATTGTAAAAAAAAAACCCACTTAAATATTCAAATAATCATTACTGAAGAGAAAGATTTTGTGAAGTGTTAGAATCACTGTCAACGGAGGCACAGTTCTTTCTTGTACTGATATCATCTGCAGTATCAACCATTCAGGTATAGGTGTTTAACGGACATGTGTCCGTAAACAGGTTTTATCCGCGTCCGTCCTTGAGTCCTATCTTATATGATGAGTGTCAATTGAGGGGATCGTCCATTTGAGATTTGTGTCCGTGTCAGAATATCGTCTCTGTGTAATAAGCGTCCTTGTGGGGATCGGCCGTGTGTGAAAAGTGTCCGTGTGGGAATCGTCCGTGAGTGATAAGTGTCCGTCTTGGGATCGTCCTTGTGTGGTAAGTGTCCGTATGGGGATCGTCCGTGCGTGATAAGTGTCCGTGCTGGGATTGTCCGTGTGGGATACGTGTCCGTGTGGGATAAGTGTCCGTGTGGGATAAATGTCCGTGTGGGGATCGTCCGCGTGCGATAAGTGTCTGTGTGGGGATAGGCCGTTCCTGGTGTACATCCCTATGCAGTTGTTGATCGTGTTACTAACGTCGTAAAAGATTTCGCATTTGAATAGAATTGCCATATATCAATATGTCACAATATAGCATCTTAATGCATTAAAACACAATCTATAACACCTGTTGTAAATCTATTACTTTTTAGTGACGTCACTGATACCTGAGTACCTACAGAATCTTACAATGTGTTCAGGTTACCTCCCGGTCTTTTACAACGATACTGTTGTTATTTTGTTTGAATTAAGGTGATATGAGAGCTCTTTAGAGGGGACTTAGGGCAGTGACGTCATTGACTTACCTGTGTGACTATATTATCAGGTATTAGGGACATTTATTACCACGGAAGTCAGTTTAATATAAAAGTTGTTTTTGTAAATAAATGTTATCTACGAACCGGAAGTTGGAGGTTTACCCGGTGTATGTGTGCCACACTACGTGAGTGTATCAGATGTGTTTACAGGGACACCGTATATACGACACCTAGTGGTGTGTAGTTTGTTAAAATTGTACTCTACACATAACAGGAGTCGGCCACTAACGTAAACAAATCAGGTAGGTGAAGCTGTTTATTTCGCCATAACTTGTTTAACTTGTATTAACAAATAACTTGTATAACTTATAATTATTCATTTACAACTGCATAATGTACTCGATGGTACAAACTACAACATATATTACAGAATCCTGACAATGTAGTATTTAATGTAATTGGGGTATTTTTACAGATCATATTAAGTCTAGCATAGAAGAACATTACAATGTATATAACTTTTACATAAAGATATGAAATGTACACCGATGTCTATTGGTATATTTGCCTTTCTTTATATTTGTATGTTTCAACAATATTCTACCTACCAGCTCATATTACAAAGTATACATAAATAGGTGTCCTACATTTCTTACTGTATATTTTATGTATACCTGTGTAAGTTTCACCTGTCGAGTGTTGTGTGTTACAAATGTAGACGTCAGGGTTGAGCGTTTCGACATTGGGTAACAAAAGTTATTAAAGAAATCTCCGATCAACTGTGCTCATTACATGTACACGCATTCTTATACAGTAATAATGTGCTTACTTGATATGATGTTTCATGCTAGAACTATTAAAAAAATAATTCATTTTAGTAATATTCCCTACGCCAGAAAGTATTATATATGTATGTGCCTCGTTTAATATTCAACAAATACTACTATGCCCGCATTTGAGCTCGTATAACCTGCCCCCGAGTGGACATGCATCGTACCATTGGGCTTAAGGCATGTCACCTAAAATGATTTTACTCTCCTAGAAAAAAATGTATGTTACAATAGGTATTATTTTGACAGACTTTACTTATATAAATGCTGTGGTAAGTACCCCAATGCATACGTTTGGTGGTATAAAAGGTGATCGGATGCGCGCAGTGGCACGTATTGCCTGGTGATGGACCGTATATTTATCAGTTTTAAAACATTTTATAAGTGTATGACTGTCGTTCATCCATGAAGTTACATACATCCTGAATACACACGTAATGTGTATATCCTTCTATAAACATATTTGTACGTCATTGGAGCGTATCATCGCAGGGGAGAGACATTTAACTTTCGCTGATTTAATCTTTTCTAAATGAAATATTTGTGTGATAGTTGTGTATATTGTACAAATATCTGGCATGATGTATCGGAGACAAAAAAAATCGGCCTTAGTCATATGTGTGATTGTATACTGTCTCCTATGTCACGGGATACGGTCACTTGGAATGTGGGGACCTACCTTGTGGCATGTGTAACAATAAACTTGTGTATCATCGGGTCAGAGGTCAAACCGGAAGTACGAATCACTTCCGGTAGATGATCCGATTCCCAGTAATTATCGAGTGATACAAATGTTTTTTGTTTAAAATATCACGAAAAGATATTAACGTCTACGCTAAATATTTCAACAAGATTAACGGTATCAGTGTGTGTGATAGTTTTTGGAATGTTGATAAAAAAGAGAGATCTAGGATCGGCATTCACAATATAGAAATATATCTAATTAACAAAAAAACGTACCGTAACACAAGCGCGAAAGTCACATATCTGATATAGAGGCGGAGTAAGGCGGAGTAAGATTGAACTTCTTTGGGGATGCCTTTAGGTTTTTTTTTTTACTTATATCTATAGATAAAAAGAGATCAAACTTTTGCAGGATGGTAGTACTTAACGTAAGGTATGTTAATTAGGTAGTGTATAAAAATAAACAATGGCCTATTGTTGTTTTCAATTGACCTTAATTAATATTTGTCGGAGATGAAGCGCTTCCTGTTTTTGTACACATTTTTACAAAACTTATGGTTAATATCAGATACGTGTATAACGAGTGTAAATTTTGTGACCTAACTGACATTAATCTGGACGGTGTCGATGACGTTGAAGACACTACACGATACGTTGAGATTCTGGGTTTTGATAGTTTTGCGTCCTATTTTGAACAAAGAAGAATAATACGGCATGTAAACGAAAAACATATATTCCAGAATTTGTCGCAGGAGGCACGTGTTCCTGAAATGATACTAAGAATTTAGATTTAAAAAACAAAACAACAACAACAACAACAACAACAACAATAACAACAACAACAACACATTTTTAGATCGTTCTGTGTGGTGTACATGATGTAATGATGTATCGTGTATTTGGCACAGTATCAAATCTGCCAAGTTCAGGGCAATACCATGTAAGGTTTAGTTTCCTAGTTTAGTTCTACGGTAACTGCTTGACGTACTCTCTTTTCAGAATGCACTACTGACACACATCATTATCAATAAGTATTTATATACTAAGTTTTCATTTCTGGTCTCTGTTTCAGAGGATGTCAGGAACCTACAACACAAACATGACTCCCGCTGAATTGATGACAGGATCTGATATCGTTGACATTGACCTCAATGCGTCCGTTTCCATTGACGACCTGAACCACGAGGAGGTGATGGAGAGGATTGGCGCGATCATATTCGTTGGATTCCTGTCCCTTGTTGGAATTGTGGGAAATCTACACGTGTTGTATATATATGGAACGAAATTTAAGAGGACTAATCAAAGGATTTTTATTTTATTTCTCGGCTACCTGGACCTGTTTACATGTTTAGTGGGAATGCCTTTCATCATCTCAGATTTACTTCTGCCACTTAAATTTACATCAGGCATTGCATGCAAAGTACTACGATGTACAAACTATTTCACTGGCGGAAGTTCAGCCTTTCTCCTTGTGGTCATAGCTGTGGAGCGCTATAGGAAAATTTGTCATCCTCTGGAATCGCAGATGACGATAAAAGGTGCTAAAGTAACAAGCTTTTTGGCCCTACTTTTAGCACTTTTCTTGTCATGGCCGGCAGCCATTTTGTATGGCTTCAGTACGATTGACACCGGCTATCCCAACATAACAGGGGCGGCCTGCTACGTTGATGACGCGTTCATCAAGACAAAATATACTACATTCTACAATGCTGTCATCGTTCTTATCATTATCATCGCCAATATCGTTCTCATCGTATTGTATATTAAGGTAGTACGTCGAATCTACCAGCAGAAGGCGTTTAGATCGGAAAACAAGTCACACTTCTCTAGGGCAAGAAAAAAGAGTTTCGAACCTGGCCAAACATGTAAGGTGGTAACGAACTCTGAATTCCAATTCTGTAGCATGGATATGTTGAAGGCCAGTCAGGAGGATATGACAACCTGTAGCGGTCTGGACGAATCAATGGATGGCCTGGACGACAGCTCTGAGAACAGCAAACATGGTAACAAGCTCACCAAACCTGGAAACAGGAAGAAAAGCAAAAAGGTGAGCCATAGAAGCGCCCGAGTGACCATGATGTTATTCGTTATAACTGTGGTGTACTTTGTAAGCTTTCTGCCACACTTGGTATTAAAGATCCTCGCCGACGCCAAAAAAGACTTCTTACCTAATTTAGACTTTACAGGAACATTTCTGTATTATGTATTTCTATATTCCATTTTTATCAACAATATGGCCAATCCTATTATATATGGTTTTTGTGATTCGAAATTCATGGAACATATCCGGACGATATATCAGCGACCCTGTCTGAGTGACAGGAAATAGACATGAAATCCAGAAAGGACATGTTATCACGTTGATAACACGAACCAAGCATAATATACTTGGATTCCATATCCGTAGTCTTCAACTTATGTTTTGACGTCTACTATGCAGGTAATTATAAAGTGTGCATGTTATGCAACGGTGAATCAACCAACGAATTGCTATGCGCAGTAATAGAACTGTAACCGCAACCTGCAACACGCCATTTACTATAGTGCTTTACGATTTGTGTGCGGTAACGACATACAAGAAAGTTACAATCAAGATTATTCCATTGTCTGTTTTCTGTTATAAAGTTATATGTTAAAAATTAAAAGTACAAAATTATGTTTTATTCTGTTGTTTATCGTTCCATCCACGGCGGAGGAATATATGCATTGCAGATAGGATTTCTTTTGTTGCTTTACGTTTACTTGTATGGTACGTACGACCACAGTCGCCTGTCGTGTTGACCTCCGACTGGTATACCCATCACAGAAGAATCAATATTCATAGAGAGCACATAGGTAGGTCTTCCTTTAATGCGAATTCATCAAATTACACATTGGATAATTGACAATATCACGCAAGCTTATTGAAAAAGAAAATTAAGTGATACGATCGCGTTTAACTGACACACTAACCAGACGGAATGTCCTTCGTAAGTCTCGATCCTACTTTCTTGTCTGTAAAATGAATAACATTCTTTTTATATATTTTTTCGTATATGGCTTGAATAGGCTTCAGTATCATATAATGGAATTAAGATTGCGTTTCACAGACTTTCACAGGATTGCAGGTCTCGTGACGTATTTGTAAACTGTTATGGTAATATCTGAACAATGAGCCTGTTATCCGATGGCTTTAGTGTTAAGGTCAGTCTCGGCAGATCATTTTGTCTGCCTATATAAGGAGCCTTATTTAAGTATATATCTGATTCAGACTGCGGCTTGTTTCTGATGTAAGTCACTAGATCTAAATCATAATCAAGCGCACGTGTGGCAATATAATCCTACTTAAATCGTTATGACTCAAGGTTGTTATGTATAGACACCTGACGGACGAGGAGTCGTGGGGCGGATATTGTTGTAGGGCCATCCTCTTATGGAGCCGAGTACCACTTGCTTTACAATGTTGTAGGTAGGGTCATTAGAAAATTACCGTCATAGATAGAGTTCGCGTTATTCACCTACGGAAGTCCTTGAGGGACAAATTTAGTTAACATTTATTATTACTTATTTGTTATTATTTAGCTTTTTTTATAAACTAATTGTTATTTGGTAATTAAGGCAAAACGTGATATTTAAGGTTGTCCAGCGAAATGGACGGTTTCGACTCAAACGTACATGCAAAATTATTCAATTTATACTGTTGGTAAAAGCTAGCATTAATAGATAAACTAATCGATTGGAAGTAAATTATTTTACAGTACAGAGGTAGTCTGCTTAATTAGCATAAACAAACAAGGAATAATTACTAAGAATTTAGAATTTAGAATGAATAATAACAAAAAGTTATATTTGTATTAACAAATAATTATGTATAATACATTAGTATCAATAAGTATTAACAATATGTATTAACAAATAAATAGCAACAGTAAGTATTAACAAATTAGTAACATAAATAATGAAATATTAGTATTGACCATTATACTATAAATCGATCCCAGACAATTGTATAAGGTTCTTGACGGAACTTCACAACAAAACATCAGTACAAAAGAACGGATATTAATAAAATACTTGAATATATAAAAAATATAATCGATAATCATCTTAATATAATACATTAGTATTGATAGTAACTATAACAAATAATGAATAACGAAAAAGTAATAATGAATAAGTGGTAGTTAAAACATTCCCTCCAAGGCTTCTGTAGCTATGAGGGTGTACCATACGGACACAGTAAGGATCTTGTGTCAGGATGTACTAGGATAGAACAGAGGTTGCAGTTGCTATCAGCAAGAACACATTGTTTTCAGCCACGTATTTGTCGTCCTTTTACACTAAGATAGAGTCGAAACACTTTCAGCCAATCAGAACCCCTACTTGCCATGCTTTATGACTTCATATTGTGCCTGAGGATGCCTACTCTATTTGGAATTAACCTATTTCTTTGTGAATGTAAACAGGTCTTATTGAATCTGACATATTGTGGTAGAGCTAACATATAGAGGGCGATATTAGCGAATATATTGAAAGGATGGTTTAATTAGTTAGAGCAGTGACAATGGCCTAATTAGATGTGTGTGTCTTTTTATAGACAGCCTCGTTTTTATGTTGTAGAGGAATCGTGACTGCCCCGGATACAGATTGATGTAGCATTCAAAATACGGAAATAAATGTTGATAGGCTTTTATCTTGCTTCCAAAGTTAACAAATTACGGGACAGTATAATGACACTTTATTTAACCCAACGGGTTATCCTTCCTGTTTAACTTAAACAATATAGACTATTAAGTATAGTTTTATTTAAACTCTTTTTAAGCTAGGCAGATACACAGCGACTTGGTAATAACAATTCATCTCAGCACCACATACTATGCCTTTAACAAGAATTGCAAAAAAAAAAAAAGAAAAAAAAAAGCAACAACAAAAAAACCCAACAATATTGCAGCTTTTTATACTAAAGCAAATCCATCGGTGATTTAGAAGCTGTTACCAGTCTCCGCCATCTGCTAAGAGTAATAATGATAATGGAAAACAATTTTCAATGTCTCCTTAATCACGATTATGACAGCGAAAGCAAACTTTATTCAAGGGTATTTTTTAAATTCATTTATGCAATTTGAGATTCTTTTTCCTGAAAACTCGACATACTTTTTTTCATGTGAAAATCATTAGATTCTATGACTTTCAGCTTTTGCTCTTAGATTAAAGGGACGCAACTCCATTCTCTTCTTAATGCAAAGTTCGCCCAAACGTAGTGTTAAATGAAGTGACTTATGTCGAGGATTTGTTTTTCGTACGTACTTTCCCTGTTATCAGAGTCAAATTCAAAGGGGATATTGCTGGCATGTCGTTTGTAATTTGTATTTGTGGAATGACCAGCTTTGCCTGTGGATATGACCCGAGATTATCTTTGTAATTTGTATTTGTGGAATGGTAAGCTTTGCCTGTGGATATGAACCCGAGGTTATCTGAAGCTCTATATGTTACATCTAAAATCTGATGAATAATGGCAAGAGATCAGAGTATACACATTTGCTTTGGTGTTCTTTTAAACAAATCAAATAATCATTTCTATTATAAGGTATAAGTATATACGCTCCCTCTATAATTAGATAGTCGTGGATTATCCTAACTCTCATTCAAGAGTTTTAATCCCGGATATCACAAACAAATGACAACAGGACGAAATTGTTGTTGTTATCACATAACCTACATGTTTTCCAGATAATATGCCAATGTAATTTTTTGCAAATGCCACTTTCTTTTTTTTATTAAAGATAATCTTTGCTTGGTTGAGTCAACCTAATTTTGACTTTAACACCTGTCAAAATGTGAGTTTTCTTAGTTATGTGACCAAAAGTATCGTTTTAAATATTTCAGCTCATATGGAATTTTATGAAACTCGTATAGAAGTTTGATTTTTTTCTCACAAAGGCTCGCAGAAATAATAATGATATTCTTTGACTCGTTTTTTAAAATCTCATATGAAATGAAAACTGACCTAAGATTATATATGTTATTCCACCCACAGGTGGGTGTTACTTGCTAAAACTTTTGTTGTTGTTGTATTTTTTGTTTGAATAATTAACTAAAAGTAGAACAAATACCCCATACAGCAGCCACTCGTTGTGTAACATCTATTTATCTAATCTGAGTATGTCCGACTATTTGGTATGGTCGAGGAAGTGTCGGAAACGTCAAATAGCTTATTGTTTTATCAGACAATGAAGTCGCTATGAATGATTGAAAATATAATTCATAAGATATTAATCATTCTATTATAATGGTTTTCTTGTTATGCTTACGTTTAAGTACTAAAATAGCATGGTTTAGACTGATTTCAACAGTCAAGATCAGCCGCCATAACGACAATATTGTATTAACCTAGAGTTAACAAACTACATCAGTCAGCACGATTTCCTCTCACCGACAGATGTACGGGATACGCTGGATAGTTCCTGTAGCTATCGAACTGTCATATCTGTATCAAAATCATTCTTTCATGAAAAACGTGTCTATTCAATACCCGAGAGGGGTATATTAAGACGAAAATTTATATTTTCCATCATAGCTAAACAAGTTTAGAAAAAGAGATGTTTACAGATGTTCGACCTATGTGATCTATTATAGATGTAGTATGATACATATCTTCTCAGTTCACCAACTCGTCATCTTCTCCGGTATAATACAAAGAGGGTGTAGTCTAATACATATCCCTCAAGTTCACTAACTCGTCATCGTCCCGGTAATACATATCCCTTCAGTTCACTAACTCGCCTTCGTCCTGGTAATACATATTCCTTAAGTTCACTTATACATCTCCCTTCAGTTCACTAACTCGTCTTCGTCCCTGGCAAGATTCGTCAAAATGCTTGTCTGTAAATAAATAGAGAACCAATATATAAAATGTACATGATATTGAAACACTGATGTATTACTGATTTAAAGGTTCTGGAGCTTTCTTCTTGTTTCTATCTTAATGAATATTTGGAACATCATTGCATAGGTAGACGGCCTTCACCTTTAGGTTTTTGGGTTGGGTGGCGCTTTTTCTTAATTGGGGACCTCGTTGTTTTCGCCCTTTTGTCATTAACATGGAAAACTATGTGATTTTGAGTTTGTATTGCATGTGTTTGTTTACCTCGGGTAACCCATCCTCCAGCCCCTAGCCTACAAAGAGCATGTAAACACTTTTAGAATTCTCTATCTGTCTAAATAAGGTGGGGTCGTCTTCACTTTAAAAATCTAGTTACACTGTAGCAATCATATAAGGAATTGATTGCAAAAGAAATTGTTGCAAAGATGTTTTATCGTAAAATCTTTCACGGCATAAAAAAAATCCCGCATCTGTTTAGAATCTGAATACTGTCTTAAGTGTAGCTGAGAAGGTTAATCACAGGCATGACAAGAAGTTTGATTCTTAACAATTAAATCTTACTTGTAACACGCATTTCCATTGGTTTAAAAATCATGTTGTTGGCCAATAGCATAAAATATGACGTCGCTGTTTGTAACGTCACATCTAACTGACTGTGGCGTGATAATTTATGAGAGAAAATAGGTCAGCAATAAGTTGACTTTTTTAAGGTTAATTTACAGTACACACCCATGCTTTGTATGTCATATCTCCATAACATACAAACTATATTTCACATAATCTTTAAATAAACACCCGAGTGTCACGTCGGCATGGTCTCCGTAATGTACTAAAGCGAGAAGACCCTTCCACCAGTCGGTCTGGATGTTCCAACATTATATAGAATTGCGGGTAGCGTATGGCTTCTTTGCCGAGTCCAATCGTGTTTGCAAAATGGTTTAAGATAATCAGAGTTGTTGTGAAATGCTGCCTTATCGAATGTCTCATTTACAATAATTCCTAAATGGAATTTTCTGAATTTGATGTTTACTGGCATTGAGAACCTTCACAGCGACAAGACGGATTTTAAATACAAAAGTTATTATAATTATGAACATAATGACGTTAAGATCAAATTTGTGACTTCGGAAACCAGAACAGGAAACATTAAATCAAAATTAAAAGCAAAATTATATCTCCCCAACAACGAGACGGAACCATCTGGTTTGAATAACAGTTAGTCCTTGAATTGCACATGAAACCCATAGGGATTAACCCTTCACATCGTTTAGCAGTCGTGTTCAATTAATGTTTTCATTTTGGTTTTGTTTTTAAATTTTAAATTCCTTATTCGTCATAAGGTAAACATATTTCTCGATTATGAATCTCCACGGTTGGCAGTAACTTTTCAACTGCATATTATAGATAATAACTGTAAAAGGTTTCATTAACCATCAGTGTAATCTGTATTGCTTAATGTTGCCCACATTGTGAACTGTTGTAATAACACATTGGGCTAAATGGGCAGCTTTAAATTGAGATGCAGCATAAGAAACGAGATGAGTAAATCAAAAGAAGCGGTAAAGTAGTGTAATAATTTAACAATTAGAATGGCTTATTGTCTTAGTAATTATGGTGAGTTTACTTTAAAATTGATTACGTTTCATTAAATAGTCACGTGGTGTGTTAGATATTGACTTTGTTTGGATTCCTACTGGAAATCTTATTTCCTTACAGTGTAGTTATGTTAAACAAAACTGAAATATGTCCTCGATTGACTGGACATTTATTTATGAGTTTAAGAAAATCAAAGCTGTGTACGTGTAACGAAAATATCATCATTTTAATCAATATATATTCATATATATGTTTACGCGGTGGCCGAGTGGTTAAGGTGTCCTGAAACTTTATCACTAGCCCTCCAACCTAGGTTCGCGAGTACGAAACCCACGTAGAGCAGTTGCCTGGTATTGACCATAGGCTGGTGATTATTCTCTTGGTACTCCAGCTTTCCTTCGTCTCCAAAACCTGACACGTCCTTAAATGACCCTGGACGTCAAATACAATAAACCTAAATCTATATAATAGTGCTGTTCTAACTCCAAATCGGTAAACAAGGGCAAGATAGGGGTACATTAAATGTTTAAAATATTCCCAGTGTGAATCAATGTACATAAAATCGACAGCACCCGATCAACAATAGTTTTGTCAATGTTTCTACAGGTAAGGTTTTGTCTCTTTGGACTTTGTGATAGCTACATGTATGGATAGTTTTGTCAGAGTTTCTATCGGTTATATTTTGTCTCTTTGGCCTTTGTGATAGCTATGGATAGTTTTGTTAGAGTTTCTATCGGTTATATTTTGTCTCTTTGGCCTTTGTGATAGCTATGGGTAGTTTTGTCAGAGTTTCTATCGGTTATATTTTGTCTCTTTGGACTTTGTGATAGCTATGGATAGTTTTGTCAGAGTTTCTATCGGTTATATTTTGTCTCTTTGGACTTTGTGATAGCTATGGATAGTTTTGTCAGAGTTTCTATCGGTTATATTTTGTCTCTTTGGACTTTGTAATAGCTATGGATAGTTTTGTCAGAGTTGCTGTTGGTAATGTTTTGTCTCTTTGGACCTTTCAAAAGCAATGGATGGCTGTTATGAAAAAGATTCATCATATATTTGTTATGCTTTAAAGATTATACCAGGTTCGTAATCAGTTTCATAGTGACGAGGTGTGTAAATATTAATAACATACGTATGACTACATGGATTGTCAGTTGTCGATGGATTTTTACTTTTTATTCAATTTTATACAATTTTATTATGTCTGCTTAATTCCCATTGTTACCGTTTAACTGAGTTATATTTAAGAGTTGATCCTTGTATGTATAGTATGATAATCATTCTGTATTTTTCAATTTGAAGTAAAAGAATATTTCAGCTAAATGTACTGATCGCTTGAAGGCTTGATGTTTCCCTTGATTAGTTTTCTTCATGGTATTGCTAGTGCAAGAAAAATAAACAGCAATCCAGTCGTTGCTCTGAAAGTATTTCGTATAGACAGACGTATATTTTAAACAGCGCCACGATTTCTGACCCGAAAGACGCCCAAACCAACTTCATTCCACTACGGAACATTTTCCGTTGTATAAGACGACTCTGATGTTTAGATATGTACGCAAATCGGTTGTTAATGTTGTGAGCCCAATACATTGGTGATTACCCTGACAATCTAGTGCAATGTACTATAGTAACAAATACATACAAACACCAGTAAAATGCGATTGGTTCACGCCCTTTAATCATAGACTGCCCGCCAATGTGTCGCTAATGCGTGCTTCATTACACAACGAAACCATGTCGGCAGAGTCCCTTTTTTACCCATAGTACACCACGCGCTGTACAAACCGATGTGTTTTAAACTCAAGAATGTGATTGGATGAATATTTAATTACGGGTTGGGAAAAGGTTTGGCCCATCATTGAATACAAAGTCTCGTTCATTGCCAGCTGTAAGTTACTCTGTAGATAGTAAATTCTACGACTGAACTATTTTACAATGATTTAGTGCTATACTGTACCTAACAGTGTATTGATCGTCTGAAGTCATTTCCTGAATGGCTCATGAAACCAATTCCCTTAAAACTGCAATGAAATCAGCAGAAAATCCCATTTTCCTCGAATAAAATATAGCGAAGGCTATATTGCCTCTTTCATCGTAAAACGATCCAAGGGGTATCTTCGCGCCTACCATCGAATGGTTTATCGGTATTATGTAAGACTGGTCTTTTTCTCTAATGATTTGATAACAAGGATAACCTACATATGAAATATTAGAAAAAAACATTCAGTGAATTAGAAATGGAAATACTAAATCATCTATTATTAATTTTGTTTTCTATATCAGACTTAAAATCAAATGAGCACAGCAAAACTAGGGACCAAGGGGATCCTACATATAAAGTTTGAGAAAACTCCTTCCAGTACTTCTCAAGAAATATTGATAACTAATTTCAACCATCAAAATTAAAATGATCATTTTGTTATCTGGATTCGACTAAAAACCAAATGGGCATAACTAGGGACTAATGGGAACATTCATATGAAAAATCCTTCTAGTACCTCTCAAGAAATAGCGAGGATTGTCTACGGACGGACGACTGACCACGGAGCACGGACGTAGGGAGATTTAGACAGACACTATTCTATGTTATTACATAATGCGCTTGATTTTCCTTAACTATACGCATTGTCTATATTTTGAATTATATTCCGACTCTCTATGTCAATGTAAAGTGTCTAAGTCACTCAGATGTCAACACTGCCAGACGACTTATAGGCCTATACAGGAAAGTTGAGATTTCAGTGATTCAAAGTGTGTTTTAGTGATTATGTAATAAAACAAGTATATAATGGATGTCTGTGAAATAATCCAGAATATTTGACCCTCGGCTTTCGGCCTCGTGAAATAAACATCGATCTATTACCAGTACCTCGTGTCATATATTCTGGACTATTGCACAGACACTTGAAAAACACCAATTAAACAAAAGCGTGTAAATTGATAGAGCATCTTGTTTGTGATTTAAACGTTTTGATATAAACACGGCTGAAAATCTAATAGCTGATTTGTTTGTCATATCACTTGATAAATCATTGTTCTTTATTTCCTTTTTAATTTGTATATTATTACTAAAAACCCTTGGTATGCGTAACGTTAAATCTTGATCTGTATCAATTCGGGATAGTAACTGGTCACGTGACTCTCCCATGTGACGTAAACAACCCGAAGCAGAAATATTGTTACTATCCAGTAAAAGCTTTAATGACACTATATCTCGATCAATCAGCGTACCGTTCATTCACACCACGGTATTGTTCCACCAATCATCGTGATGATACGATAGAATCGTAAAAATGAAAGAAATGGTAATATGCGTCTGAGAAATGAATAAAGCTAAAAATTATATCTCAAGGTTTTAATCAATGTATCGTATTTTGACCGACGTTTAATCGTGCGCGTTTTGGATTAATTGTCGTATCGGGTTTGGACCGGAAGGACGAAAAGATACCGTCGTCATGGGTACGATGACTATGCTCGTTTTACGCTGTAGTAATGGCCGCTTTGCCTGCTCTGTTGTATCATCTTCCTCGTGTAATCGGGCGGGAAATCGCTCGCCGAGGCATAAACGAGAGTTATGTATTGGAATGATGAGCGTTATATCTGTATCACTATCTGTACTTGGTGATGGTATCATTAAAACGATTTTATCGATAAATTCACCGTACAATGAAATTTGTCTTCTGCAAGTCTTTTTTTTTGTCACGTGCTCTTTAAAACTAACTTGTTAAATCAGAAACTGTTTTGCTTTCGTGCACGTCGTCATGATGAACTTATTTCTCAACACAAATGAAAACTAATACCATTAAAAAGTATGTAAAGAGTACATATAAAAACACCCGCTGATGCATTTAAACAACTAATGCAATTAGTATACAATTAAAATATAGGGATATAGTAAGTTTCTTGCCGATCTTTTAGCAGCGCCCAGTCATTTAGTTCCCAGACTAACACACAGAACTAAAACACAGCTAAGCGAAGTCGACTTTTAGGCGATTTAAATAAAGTAGAGGTTTATTAATATGAATTATAAGATTATTTATTCTAAAAGATGACACGTACAAGTCGCATCTATGGAATCGTTTGAAGTCGATTGCAGCATTAATGGAAACTATCCGACATGTTCGTTAAAAATCATACGTACTGTAATATCAGGTATGAAATGGGATTGAGCTAATTTTATAAGCAAAATGTTATTTCAATGAGTAACTGAGTGTGTCATGAGAAAATGCAATGACATGTGATGTGTATGCTGATTCAAGATGATTCAAGAGGTTGCCTACAATTGATAACGTAATGCTGGAAATTGTGCAAACCTTTGTAAAATAGCCTGTCGTCGAATAGTCATTTTCATAGACCGACATACAAATATATCTCAATACAGCATGCATATGATTCAGAAACATTTCACTAGATGTTCTCTAATATGTTGTCATTGAAATATATGTCTGTGGTAGACTAGCAATAGATGGTATGAAATTACTAAATTAGGGACATACTCATACGCGTTGGAAAGGTTAACAAGGCCATATTAATTGACAATTGATGTAGTCAAAACAATGTAGTTTCAGTGAGTCAAACGTGATTAATTGTTTACTGATGGATTATAAGATGACTCATTCCAGAATGCTGAGAAGCTCTTGTTATGACGTAGTCAAGAGTGTAACTGCCGTTATGCGGCATCTAGAAGTGGTCCTTAAGTTATTAAGGATGATTAGTTCATCTGCAAGTGTCGACAGTTTTTTTTGGAAAAAATCGCAGTATTTGTAAGATGTTAACGGATTTTAATTTCCCCCCGATTTCACCGGCCATAATACCATGCCGGTTTTGAAAATCCGTTGAGTAACATTGAAAATACTGGTTCATCAAATCAAAATGTAATGGTTAGATAACTTTATAGTAATTCATACATTTATTGTTGTTATTTACCATCTTTAGAAGTAAATGTTATGTTTTGTTGTCTTATAGCATATTCTCGTTCTTGGTGGGGCATCATCGGGATTCGATATAATCTGATATTATTTAGTGTAAACTCTGTTGTATAATAGATAACATAATATTTTAAGGCAATTTGTCTCATGTTGCTTCGTTTCCGTCGTTAATGATATTGTACACATGACAAGCGTGAGGGCCTCGAACACGGCTGTCTTGCTCAAGTCCCTAAAGTAAAATGTTTGTTAATTTGCGCTTTTAAAGAAAAGGGACAATAATGAGTGGTCCCTTTCTTATTTACGCTAATATTTCATCGAGTTAGCCATATGCTCACATCAGTCCTTTTGAGTTGTAGTATAATCCACAATGCCAAAAAGCAAAACAACTGCTAGACTCCCAGGTAGGAGGCCTTCACGGAGACCAGCCAGATTCACTCGGGATAACGAGACTGATGTTCAGGTGGAGGGGGAACAACCGAGGGAGCCCTCGCAGGCAGCCGGCAACTCTACATTGTCTGAGGAGACTCTAGATACCATCGTTGAGAGGGTGGCCGACCGCGTAACACCGCAACTCATACAGGCTATAAGCGCCACTAGGACTAGTACTGAAGGTAATGTAGATTCGCCACGGCGAGATTTTGACACAATTGACAATGTGGTTGGTGACTTCAGTCCTTCATTACACCAAGTGAATAGCTATGACAATGTGTTGGGTTTTAATGTGTCGGAATCTATCCGTCAAAAAATCCTTGATGGCCAATACATTGACCTCAGTCTGTTACTACACAATTCAGTAACACTAAATGACAATGAAAAGCAGATATCTTTTGTCAATGGTCAATTAGTTTTAAAGTCAAAGTCAAAGCAGCCGAAAATAGTTGACATTGATCAATGGTCAGATGCTTTTCTGACTTTTATATCTATTTTTATTACAAGTCACCAGGACGAGACACAGGGTCTTTTAAAGTATATGAATACTGTAAGGCTCGGAGCGAAACGGGTTGGTAATTTGGGGTGGAAATATTATGACGAGCAGTTTCGTTTAAGGAAAGCTTCTCGCCCGGAAATGCAATGGGGCCTCGTAGACCAAGAACTTTGGCTGCTATACATGTATTCATCTAGTCAATTCAATAACAAGGCTAGCTTTCAAAACTCTGGGCAGCAAAAAGCTCGTGAACTAAAATGTTACACCTTTAACTATGAAGGCAATTGTTCAAAGTTGCATTGTTCCTTTGCCCACAAATGTCTTAAATGTTCTGGTAATCATCCCCAAATCAAATGTAAGTTAAATGTTCCTAAACAAAGTTCTAATTTTAGATCCGGCATCTCCACAGCCAAGTCAACTTTCTCAGCACAAAGTACACCAAATGGACCCCCAAACCGAGTCACTGGCCCTAGGTCATACTCCAATCAATAGCATGCTTTTGAAAAGGTTTTTGAAGGACCATAAGGATAGGGATTTGGTTGCTGAGGTGGTTGATGGTTTTACTGAGGGGTTTCACTTACATTATGATGGTCCTAGAGAAAGCAAACATTGTCAGAATCTCAAGTCTTCACAGGATAACATTGATGCAACTTTTGAGAAAGTTTATAAAGAAATAAGGTTAGGAAGGATCGCTGGCCCCTTTATGACCTCTCCTATTCCAAACCTTAGGTTATCCCCTATTGGTTTAGTTCCAAAGAAAGATGGTACATGGCGCCTAATTCAACATTTGTCGTACCCTCATGGTTCAAGTGTTAATGATTTTATTGACAAAGATCAAGCTTCGGTTCATTATTCTCCTTTTGATAATATTTTGAAGGTCATCAGATCTTTAGGTACTGGGGCACTTCTTGGTAAGATGGACATTAAATCCGCCTTTAGACTTCTTCCAGTGCATCCCTCAGATTTAGATTTATTAGGTTTTAAGATAGGGGACAAGGTTTTTATTGATAAATGCTTACCAATGGGTTGCTCCATCTCTTGCTCACTTTTTGAAAAGTTTGCTTCACTCCTTCAATGGATAGTTTCTGATCGGTCAAAACTAGCTACACTGGACCACTA
Organism: Pecten maximus; assembly: GCF_902652985.1. Lineage (NCBI taxonomy): Eukaryota > Metazoa > Mollusca > Bivalvia > Pectinida > Pectinidae > Pecten > Pecten maximus. Next base: position 2,337,267 of record NC_047029.1, on the reverse strand, counting down.
CTTGGATGATTTTATTTTCGCTGGGGGTAGAAACTCTAGCAACTGTCAGGTATTAATGTCAACTTTTTCAGAAGTGTGTGCAGAAATAGGGGTACCTATAGCTGAGGATAAAACTGCTTTTCCATCACAAGTTATGGTTTTTTTAGGTCTTGAATTGAACACTTTGGAAATGTCAGTTAAAATACCAAGTGATAAGTTAGCCGAGTTGAGAACTATGCTACTAGAATACTTGGGTAGAAAGAAAAGCACCCTGAGAGATCTGCAGGTTTTAGCGGGGAAACTTAATTTCTGTGCCAGAGCCATACCCCCTGCGAGGGCCTTTATTAGAAGATTGTATGATGTCATGTCAGGTGTGAAATGTCCCCATCACTTTATTAGAATTACAGCAGCTCTTAAGGAAGATTTACAGACTTGGTTATGCTTCCTTGATTGCTTCAATGGGTACTGTGGTATCGCAGAAGTTGACTGGGTAAACGATTGGGAATTACAATTATTCACTGACAGTGCAGGGGGTGATAAGGCCACAATCTCCTGATCTTAGCTTTGGTCAGCGTGTAAAACATGTTTTCTATTCGCCAGCACTTCGATACTAAAGATGGCTGATGCACACCTTCATTTTAAAGTATTCCTGAAGCAACCTTTTTACTGATAATAGTTTCTGTAAATAATCTATCAATGAATTATCGTTTTGAAGTTAAACAGCATGGTTAGTCGTATACATTTCTCCATTCTCTAATCGTTCACATATTTGTCTCGTATTTTACTTGTCAAGATTTCTCTCACAACCCCTAGGTTATGACAGATCGCACGTTCTTGTATTAATACAATGACGTCACGGTGACAATACAATGACACCACGGCAACCATTCAATGACGTCAATATTCTATTATAACATACATCAGGAATAAAACAAAAACATACCAATGTTTCTTCAGCGATGTGGTCGGTATGTGGGATTAGAAAGATAGACACAAATATAAATCAACATATGTAGACAAATAGGAGAAGAGGGCTACCACTCTAAATCAATCATTTGATAATTGTTTTATTAATGTTCGGGTTCTGAAAACGTGCCTTTTTTCGTCTGAATTCAAACAAGGTAGGCTGGACGTCCATAAATAGAACAGCTATCTCAAAGAACTGAACAAAGAAGCCGTAGCAGGAGCGGGGGACGAGTATGTTTGTTGTAACCTGACCATCACAGGAAGAGACTCGTTGTGACCCCACCCCAGCGGAGTCGGTGACCCCATCCCCGCTGGTTATTTCTCATATGTCCTTTGTTCAGGAGACATTCGAGGGCCCAAGGATGAGATCCCACTGGATGTTTATTGTAGGAAGTGACTACACGCTCCCATGGAAACACGTGGGATATCTATCTTATCCTTTCTTACAGTAATTTTCCCCGTCTGCTCCTACTTTCTGTACTTTGTATCTGACCTCATTCGACCCTGGCTCTCGCGAGTGCGTTACACCTCTAAAACCACCCAACAAAAGACATAGCCATGTGAATTAAACTTTTGATTTTGACTAGCGTATTTAAACGGCTCTTAACTTCATTGAACTCAAGCTATATTGTGAGCTCGGCTTTCATTGGTCAACGACTAAACATGTGATTTTACTGTGACTGCGCAGTGAAAATACGCATATACTAATGCTATTTTGGCCTAATGAGGTCCTATGTAAAATAATATGTCAAAACCTGTTTTCAACACAGTTCATATATGTTACCGAATGCCATATTCTGGCTTATTTCCGAAGAATTCCGTCCCTGTGGACCGAAAACTCCGAGACATGGCCGGCACATCTGTTAAGTTTCCGAGAGACTCTTGGAAGCTTGAAGGGGAGCAGAGGCGATGTAAATGGGATGTTCTGATGTCGTAAATGGGACCAGTTGATGTCGTAACCAGGTTGTTTACGTCACATAAATACAATAAACCAGGGTTATGCCCACGACCCGTCACCAGGTAATTGTCAGCCTGCCTTACACTATCACACATTGACAGCCGCAGTGAATGTTTATTGTTTCAAAATCTACTAATTTAGTGTATCTGTCATTACTGTTCCCCCGTGGTTGTTAGTTACGGTGTATATAATACCAGCCCATTAGAATTCCATGTCCTCTGCTCAATGTTAATTGAGCATTCCGAGCCTGATAACGGTAAGTAGGCAGTAACGGCAAATCAACAGTAGTTCATGGTCTCATTCCTTGGCGAGAAGACGTCCCGGATGCAGTCAAAATGTTCAATTATTTACATACAAACTAACAGCAAAAACATTTCATAGGAATATCAGCTCTGGATTAAAGATACTGGAATTAAAAAAGAAAAGAAAAAAAAGAAAAGTTTTTTGTTTCCGTTTTACTTTTGTTTTTCTAGTGAACTTCTATGTGAATGGTAAAATTGATCACAACGAGGAACCAAGACCGGGTCGTTTCACCATCAACAGGGAGCATTACTGCTGTGGAAGCATTAGGCTGGGAAGATATTTATTACACTTTCCCAAAAAAGCTGATATACTTTTTAAATTGCCTGATAGATCACCTTTTTTTTTTAAAATTTTTTTTACTTCTGAACGACACAGCTTTTGAATTGTGCTGAAAACGTCTAAATGTAATAATTGTAACTTATGAACAAATTTTAATTTCCCTACAGGGGACGAGTTTAGATGTTGCGTTTTGAACCCCAAAGGAGCAATTGCACAGATTGCAAAACGTATCCAAATCTCGATGATGTCATTGTTTAAGTTTTAATGGACCAGACGCTCATATAGAATGTTAGGAACGAAAAAAAAAATCAATGCCAAGGTCTGTCTAGATAAAGTGCTTAAAATGTAATAAATAAATAAATAAATAAATAAAAAAATATATATCATTTTAAAAAATCTCAATAAAAATTCTGAATGGTATACACCTTGTTTATGACCATGGAGTAGTTGATTGACCATTCATCCTTTAAACCATACGTCCATGCGACCTTTTAATTTGCTTTTGCTGACGAAATATGCTTCATAAAAAATGTTACGTTCACATGTGAACCTAGTGCTGCCATGTTCCAGTGATTCGTATGTGTACCAACAAAGAGTATTCAGTAAACTACCGCTCGGCGCTTACGTCATGGGTAGCGCAATGGTGAGAGTCGTTTCTGTTGAGGATATATATAGAGGTTCCCCAACGAGTGGAGATTGTATATCATTTTTATCCAACTCGAGTTAGTTAATTTTCTAATTTTGAAAAGATACGAGCTTTAGCGAGTGTCTTTTCAGAATTAGAAAATTAACTAACGAGAGTTTGATAAAAATAATAAACAATCGTCACGAGTAGGGGAACTTGTTTATCCCATAACTTCTTCTTTACTGACAAATGTAAGTATGTCAAGTTCAAATTCTCCCAACGTAGCAACTAAATTCCGTGAACCAAATCACTACGGGACAAAATATAGGAGGTTATGAACGAAAGCTTATCATCTATTTTAGATGCAAGACTCATATCTTCTGTACTATATTTGTAAATGATATTATTTTATAAAACGAAATATAAGTTTGAAAGTCCTTGTAGCTGTGTAATTTATAAAAAGGTAACTTGTTTAAATAACTCCGCTCGAAATATTCGAAGACGACACCGTCATCGCGAAGTCGAACGTCACCGCTGAATATTAGACTAATCATTGTCAGATTCAATTATCGGTCCTTACCTGGATTTCGTAGGTATGCTATTACTGGTTATTGTGATGTTAAATGTTCATTCTGAGATTTATTCATTCAAGACATCGTGCATTTCAACAAATATTTCGGAAACCGAGCTGGAGTGTTGAGCAATATAGGCCTAGATCTATGTAGTTTACGTTTCTCAGTGTGTTTACACGAAATCTCATCAGTTTACTGACATGAGACAAATGTTCCAAGATGATTTTTAAATTTTTGTGTTTGGGATGAATATATTCGTAAATAAAGGTAAGTGGAATGATAAGAAAACTTGCGTTTATTCGTTGATTTTTTTCTGTTGGTACAATATCCGTACCGAATGACACCCAACTAAAAGGGAAGCTGCCTAACACTAACAGTTACGTTAGATGGTGCGACCGTTTCATTCAAATGACTACGATTTAGAGACAGCGATTTAACCATTTTGTATTACAATTGTTTTGATAATCCATTCATTGCTATCGGGATCCACTGCATATCTAGAATCAAGGGGGGGGGGGGGGGGGGGGGGGGGGGGGGGGGGGGGGGGTCAGTTTTGGTTCGCCTTTAATCGATGCAATATCTTGCTTCCGTGCGTCGTCTATTTTATCATCATCAAATTAGGGGATAGTAAGTTGTTTTGAGTGGCTATACTGGCGATTAGAACATGAAATTTGGTTTGAACTCGAGACCGATAGGTCGAGAGTTTAAACCAAATTTCATGTTCTAATCGCCAGTAAAGCCACGAAAAATAACGTACTATCCCCATTCTAACACGTTTACTATCGCATATATTTAGAAACATTGTTTTACAGTGCTACAAGTACGCTGTTAAGTACTCTGTGACCTCCGTTAGTGACGTGTCATACTGTGGCGGATTGACCAATCAGGGAGAAGCTATCAAAGTCGGTCAATTGGCCACGCCCATACTGGCGAGAGCTCGGTCTGTATGTTAACGAAGCGGGGTATTTGGATTTAAAGACATATTTGGATTTATGCAGTATGTTTAACATGTGCATTTTAACAAAGTCAGGGTTGATGTGTTTCTACAAGCTCAACCGTTATGTGAAGTTGTGTGCACTTGTTCCATTTCATTTCGAATTTTACTTGACCTTAGATGCTTACACACGGACGAAATGAACGTTTCAATCAATAAATGACGGTAAGAATGATGTTAACGATTTTTGTTAAATTTATTAAGTTAATTCATTCTATTCGATTTCTTCACTTTCGATTCCAATATCACGGGTCATCAATCATAAATGGTGCAGAGTGTTGAATTTCGCTACGAGTCGAACTTGACGCCATATTGTTTTGATTAGAAACGGGGCGTGGCTTAACACGATATGTCATGGTTCTATCGCAGATTAGAAGTCGGTCCGCAACCAATCAAAACACGCGTTGCAAACGAATCGTGTTAGAATTATATTTCGTACCACTCAAACCCCAGATTAATCGACATTTCCATGAGGACACCCCTCTCACCCAGTTATGCTAATGTTGAGCACTGAAAAATCCACAAAACGTGTCCATGCTGATCTTTTGAAGACAGGCGGTAAAAAAAAAAGAGAAGATAAGTGAGAGTAGTAAAAATAGTCCGTGGTCAAAGGCCAGAGGTTAGCCAATCAGATTCCTTGGAGGTCACAAATGACCAATCGGAGGCTTAGAAAGTGGTTACACACTGCGGTGTGTAAACAAAAACAATAACACACTGCTACGAATTTTATCACGTGCCATATCAGTTGTGAAACAAGCGTGGTTATGGGATAAATATATATATATATCATAAGGAGTTGTAATTGAAAAAGAATTAATAATATTGATAAAACATTTGATAAACGACACCAATGGCAGAATTTCTAGAATACAGTTTACTCAAATTTGGCATACTCTTCATTTTTCGCAATAAAGTTCAGGTTTACACATCGATATAGGTTTTTACAACAAACTGAACATCGTGAGGTAATAAAGCTAGTATATGTTAAATTAACAAATACTTTTGTTTAACGTGAAAAAAAATATCTGGTTAACAAAACATAATTAGATAGTGTTGATACATACTACACAGTAGTTACAACATTTAACGACACAATATTTCGAGAGATACAGTTGATAAAAACCAAAGAAAATTTTATGGTCGATATCGTGATCTCATGTGAAAATATTCTATTTTTTTCGCGATATGAAGTGAGGCGTGTTTTATGCTTGAGTTGTCACCTCCCTAACTCTCATTGGAGACTGTTTCCCGGAATTGACCTACATAATGTAGATTTTTATTGCGGGTGCCGTCGATGAAGCAAATGACGTTCGCTCTTCCGGGTAACCTGGTCCTATTTCTCTCGTGCGTTTCCAGGAGTCTCCACGTAAGTCTTTATTTTAGTTTATATTTTGTCTTCAGTTAATCGATTTAGAATAATGGTTTCGTTATTATGTCTGTATTCTTTGTTTAAAGATGAAATAAGCTAAATTGTTCGTTATCTTCCGATAGAATAAAAGTAGATAAACGGAATGATTGTATTTGTTTGAGATATTTACCATTAGAAAGACAGACACGTTAGCCATAAAGTACACACTACTTTGATTAATTAATTAATTAATTAATTAATTGTTTTCCATTGCATATTATATGCATCTTGTTTTCTTAAATTAATTCTCGCGAAAATCGCGGACATTTTGTATTCACTAAAGCTTTAATGACCAACAAAAATAAATTGTGTTTAGAATTTTTATTTCCTATACACACGACAATTAAGTTTGTATTTAAATAGACTTGCCATTTACCTCATGTTTTTAACTATGACAGGAGAGACATCATAATCTCAATAGACCGGTAGGTTTATGTTAAAACTCCACTCACAACTAACCCAGCGGATACATGTACATTGTTAAAACATAGCTGTACTCTGTTTGATCTCTTACATTTTCGCCTCAGCCCTTCAGATGTCAATTAGACTATTCTAGTGTGGAAATGTCCTTGACAAAATGTCCTTGACAACTTGTACGAAAATGACCAAGATATCTCTTAAGTAAACGACCTTGGCACTTTGCCCTTTCTGGCGGGTATTCGCACGTGTTGAAAACAAATGTCAAAACAATTTAAACTTCGAAGGAAACACATATTACAGCAAAACTAATCTGTGAAAAACAATAAATGGTCCTATCATTGAAGTTAGGTTACTGGGGCAATCCGCTCAGCGACAAGGAACACGACAGGGCAAGGTAGACATTCAAAATGAAATGTTCTGTTCGTCCCATATTTTATTGATAGCCAAATTACTTGGACCCGGAGAATAATCTCATTTGACAAAATAATTGTGAAAATATGAATAAATGGTATATTCCCGGAACGTATCCCTATAGTCCCTTTCGACAAATTGGCTGTGTTATATGGAGTGACATCCTGGAGTGGGGCTATCCAGATCGGTGCCGGAAGTAACGAGATATGTATGAACGGACTTCCGCTCCTGCTTCCCGGACTCACACCTTGGCTCTCCCACGTGATCTGACGAATTTCCAGCGTGATGGAGTTTGTCCGGTCCAATTTAAATATCCATTTATGTGTGCGGCGCGTGATCGATGACCGGCGGGGAGGGTTGTCGTAGATAAAGTGGCCACTTCCATATATGGTATCACAGGTTAAACATATGTTTAAGATGGACGCTTGAATTATTATTTGTCTTCATTATCGAGTGACTGATCTTTGATTGGATGAGTATGATAAGTTAGAATTGGTAGGATATATTTTTTACATAGTTTTGCGTATGCATTATTTAATTGCTGTTAGTAAAAGATGTCACAAAATTACTTATCTTGGTTGTTTATATATTGTATGACGTACATATGCAGAAAACATTAACATTTCTTGTGATCTAAACGGAATGAATAAATCTATAACACAAACAATTTCCAAAAGCTACATAAAAATACACATTCAGATTCTGAGAATTTGTACGAGATTTTTCACCAAAATCACGGAAAACAATCACTATTTGTATATTATCAAAAGCTCATCATATTTTAAACATCCCCACTTAATACAAAATAAGCACATTATCATCACTTAGACATACCTGTGATACCGGTCATGTGATATTGTCATTTTAAACAATCGATTCACACGTGTTCTTACTCGAAATCAAATAAACGATGGTTCATATAAACAAAACAGAGGAGAAGACTAAAAGACAGTACGTTTCGTCCTCTGCTATATCGACAAAACTTACCGTTATATCTATACTATATCAAAGTGATATCAGACAAACCGAAGACATGATGGCGACCAAAAATACTGTAATTGTAATTAATGCCCGCGCCATAAACTTGATCTAGTATATACAAATGTATCAGCGGTCTTACCGTTCAGGTAATATATAGAACCCCAGGGTGTTCGCTGACTGTCAAAACATGCCAAAATATGATAAAATTCAACCATCTGCCAAAATGAATATTTAAATCTATATATTGCTTTCTTCAAAGTTGATCCCCTGAGAAACGAATCAGCATACATGAGCAGTTAAACCGAGCCTAGAAACATCTGCACATGCATTAGCGGGTATTGTCATGGCTGGACCGAGCGATATTTGTCTGTAAAAGAACGGCCATAAAATCAAATCTTTGAGAATATATCTTCGAATTGGAGCAACAGGCAGCTGGACACTAACCAAGCCAAGATCTTACTGATCCACTAACCTGGTAAATAACTTACTGGTGCACCAACCAGATCAAGATATAACTGATCCACTAACCTGGTAAATAGCTTACTGATTCACCAACCAGGTCAAGATCTTACTGATCCACTAACCAAGTCAAGATCTTACTGATCCACTAACCAGGCCAATATATAACTGATCCACTAACCAAGTCATGATCATACTGGTCCACTAACCAGGTCAAGATTTTACTGGTCCACTAACCAGGTCAAGATATTACTGATCCACTAACCAGGCCAAGATTTTACTGGTCCACTAACCAGGCCAAGATCTTACTGATACACTAACCAGGCCATGATCTTACTGATCCATTAACCAGGCCAATATATAACTGATACACTAACCAGGTCAAGATCTTACTGATCCACTAACCAGGTCAAGATCTTACTGATTCACTAACCAGGCCAAGATCTGACTGATCCACTGACCAAGCCAAGATATTACTGATCCACTAACCAGACCAAGATATAACTGATCCACTAACCAGGCCAATATCATACTGGTCCACTAACCAGGCCAAGATCTGACTGATCCACTGACCAAGCCAAGATATTACTGATCCACTAACCAGACCAAGATATAACTGATCCACTAACCAGGCCATGATCATACTGATCCACTAACCAGACCAAGATTTTACTGGTCCACTAACCAGGTCAAGATCTTACTGATCCACTAACCAAGCCAAGATCTTACTGATCCACTAACCTGGTAAATAACTTACTGGTCCACCAACCAGGTCAAGATATAACTGATACACTAACCAAGTCAAGATCTTACTGATCCACTAACCAGGCCAATATCATACTGGTCCACTAACCAGGCCAAGATCTTACTGATTCACTAACCAGGTCAAGATCTTACTGATTCACTAACCAAGCCAAGATCTTACTGATTGACTAACCAGGTCAAGATATAACTGATCCACCAACCAAGCCAAGATCTTACTGATTCACTAACCAAGCCAAGATCTTACTGATTCACTAACCAAGCCAAGATATTACTGATTCACTAACCTGGTAAATAACTTACTGGTCAACTAACCAGGCCATGATCCTACTGATCTACTAACCAGACCAAGATTTTACTGGTCCACTAACCAGGCCATGATCTTACTGATCCACTAACCAGGCCATGATCTTACTGATCAACTAACCAGGCCAATATATAACTGATCCACTAACCAGGCCATGATCCTACTGATCCACTAACCAGACCAAGATTTTACTGGTCCACTAACCAGGCCATGATCTTACTGATCCACTAACCAGGCCATGATCTTACTGATCAACTAACCAGGTCAAGATATAACTGATCCACTAACCAGGCCAATATCATACTGGTCCACTAACCAGGCCATGATCTTACTGATCCACTGACCAGGCCATGATCTTACTGATCCATCAACCAGGTCAAGATATAACTGATCCACTAACCAGGCCATGATCTTCCACGTTAGAGCATGCTCCTATATAACATCGATGTCGATAGCCTTACCGGATCTTTGCCAAAAATTCAGTGGACAAATCATCTGAAGACAAAATGCGGAGCTTTCTCTCGGTATGAACGATTGATACATATTCGATGGTTTTTGAGCGGATTTCAACAAAATTTGATGTGGAGCATCCTGAGGTGAAGCTAAACTATCTTTCTGTGGCGTCAGTCGTCCGTCCATTATCCATCGACTGTCGTCTGTCTGTACACTTTTCTTAAAATCGCTTCTAGTCCTGAACCAATGCGAAGTTTGACATGTTTGAAAATCGCAAATGGATATGCCCAATGGTTCCATTGTTATGCACACGGCTCTCAATTTGGCATTGCATGGCCGCTGATGAATCAAGGGAGCTTTCCTTACTGGCACATGGAAGGACCTTCATTTAAGCATATTCATGATATTTGATATTTATATGATATGATATTTATTGGTTATACACTTGGGGACGGAATGGTTAAGGTTTCCCGACATTTCATCACTAGCCCTCCACCTCTGGGTTGCGAGTTCGAAACCCAAGTGGGGCAGTTGTCAGGTAATGACCGTAGGCCGGTGGTTTTCTCCGGGTACTCCGGCTGTCTTCCACCACCCAAACCAGACACGTCCTTAAATGACCCTGACTGTTTAAGGACGTTGAACAAAATAAAATAAACCAAAAGGTTATCAACTTAATATAAACATATTCTTTGTTTATATTTAAGTTAAAATTACGACCTGGTTTAGAAATCAGTATTTTCGCGATGTTTTGTTCTAAATTATTAGGGGAAGGCTATAGTTATAATTATTGATATACATTAATGTATAAATCATATCGGACCCTAATGCCGATGCCGATAGTCCAGTTTCATAGATGTACTTTTGTTTGACCTACTTCTAAATACACCCTGTGGACATACTAATGATATACTCTACTTAGAGTGACGGTCTCTGACGGGAACTCCCATCATGTCTCCCCTGGCCCGACAATATTTGATGTGTCCACTGAGAGGACTACCTCCATCCATTTCCCTCCCCTCCCTAGCTGCCTCGTGAATGTTCGTCCGGCTTACATCGTGCGCCATTGAAATAAATGAGGCGACGGCGTACGAATCCTAGATAAATGTTCCGGAAAGTGAATTGATGTCACGGTTGTTCCGGGAGTGTGTCTGTGTACACCAAGTTAAACTCAAATCTATAATAATTACGTCTTCACGTCACCGTTTAACATCCCAGCACGTGCCCCCGATTTCTCACGTAATATAAATGATTCCAATTGCACTTTTCTGTTTCCGTGAATCAAGATATACTGACGTGTGTCGGTTCACGCTACTAGTTAAATAAAATTTGAACACTAGGTCCATTTGATCAACGTCAGAGCTTTACTTTTGATATACATATAAATTCTACATTTGATTTAGTTAAATGAAGATTCAGTGGGGTGTGTGAGCTTACAATGACGAACATTTTCCTCTTTTTTTGTTTGTTTTAAATCTCTGGTGACAAAATGAAGTTATTTATCGCGCTCTTGTGTATATCAATCCAGTACGGAAAACAAAATGCATTTTGATTCAACAAAGGATTTATTTTTAATTTTATCAAATAATCTTTCTTAAAAAAAAAAGTATACCTCCCAGTGATAAATCGTTACCGATATCAGAAAGATTAATGGATCATTTACAAAAGCGTGAATGTCGTGACTTTTTTGTAACAATCACCGTCCCTTTTACGATTGGGTATTCTCATGGAAAAGGAGAATGTATAATAGATATGTACAGCTCTCGATGGTATACAATATCCTTGATTAACTAAACTCATCCAACTTAATATAAGACGTCTAGATTTATTAGAGCAAGCGTCATTTCTCGCAGCTTTATATGGGTTAAACCGCTGGGAATCAGAAGATGGGACGCATTCGTCCATGAATTTCCATGATGTAAATAGGGCGCAATGAGGCGTGAAGAGTTCCAAACTAAACCATTTCAAAAACCAGTGTGTTTTATAGACAAGAAATCTATTTTGTAACTAACAGACAAATCCCAGGCTGGCTGTTGTAACATATCAAATGTGATTCCTTCTCCATATCTTCGTCACGCCATATTGCTTCTACTCTCGTACCCTGGCCGAGACATACCAGAGTCTTTAAAAATGGTAGTTGCTACTCCTGCTTAGCGCTCAGCATACAAGGAGTGGGACGACTGGCTCGCCCGTTGTCAGTATTATGTGACCGGGTGGGGTGTGCTGCTGGGTGTCTTCGGCAGTATACTTTAGTGAGGTAGCACTATAAATCGGCAAAAGTCTCGGCCTACCACAAGGAGACTTCACACAAACATACCGCAGCCTCCCAAAACACACATACGCACTCACCACACGCATACATGTCGCACGCACGGGAGGCCGTCCTTAAATGACCTTAGCTGTTATTAGGACGTTAAACAAGATTAACCAAACCAAACCAAACTCTCGTACAATGTCAAGCTCTTCGATATAGTCAACAAACGTTTTGGTGATACCGATTACAAGGCGGACTGTTTAGATATACCTGTCCTTAAAAGACATATCCATGTAAGAGGACACAGAACAATACCAAGCTATATGTGTCGTTTTTATAGAAAAGACATGTTTCCTCTTCATAATCATGCTAACGACATATAAAAATGTAAACTTTATTTTTTTTACAACAATTGCGAAAAAAGTTATATCAACTTCTATTAATCATGATTGTTGGCCCGGATGGAACCGCGCGAGGGGTCTTACTGTGGGAGGAAACCGGAGTACCCGGGGAAAAACGCACGTGGTCGGGCAGGTGACTCCATACCTTTTCAGGTCCGATTGGGGAATCGAGCCCTGGTCGCCTAAGTGAAAGGCAAGTATGTTACTACTGTGCCACCCGACCACCCGACCCAACGACAGAAAGGAGTCACAATTCTAACATCTTCCTCAAATATACAGATCACAAAATGTATCATTAGAACGCAGATCGCATTTGTTGTTACTATTCCTCGGATACATGTTACCAAATCTGACAAATATCAAAAGTATGATGGTCACGTGAATCAAAACTCATAATCATAGGGTTGCGTTGCTTGTCACTCTGACCTATATTTTGACTTTTGACCTATATGGACTGTAATTCATCTAATTGCCCCACTTTGTAGAGAAATTGTATCCAGTTCAGTTTTGTCCGTATGATAACTTGTCAAATACAGACAATTAAAATACTCAAGAAAGACCAATCACGGTCTTAACTTCCATTTTCTCCATTTTGCATTTTTATTTTAAGCTGAAATGCTTAATAAAGTGCCACCTAATGACAATGACCGGATGGATTCATGTTATCGCCCTCCCGTTGACGACTAATCATCACATCTGACCAACATTTATGTTCAATATAGCCATATTTGTGTGGCGGCCATATTCCCGTTGGCGCTGCTATTACATCCATTCTGTCCTTGTTTTTATAACTGTTCCCCAGTTTTGTGCTGATTGATTCTAAAGAACAATTATTCATGTAATTACATTCTGCAATAAAATGACTTTAAGACACGCGAGCTAAATTTGGTCGTTATTTTATTTCCGGAAGCTGTATTAAATCGACCAAGACAACTTCGATTTCAACCATCCCACAAAACCTTCACAGAGGAAGTAAACGTTTTAGATTAAATACAGTTTAGACATTTCGCAAAGTACAAATTACTTCTTCAACAATATTTAGCTATGTTGTAATATTGCTCCTAAAGACGTACTACAGAAAGCACAGCCACCGGATTTAGTTTGTCCTCAGGAGATATAGCGTTTCATGTGTACAGGTTTGCGCGTACGCACGTTCGTATGTTCATCTTTTGTCCGCGCTCGAGTGACTTCATTTTTAATCAGGTGTTGATCAAACTTCAAATAATGGTCAAGTATGAGAATATCTTGAATTAATTTGTTTCTGGGTGCCAAGCTTAAGGACAGTTTCACTGTTACTATTTATAGTAAATCTTTGTGAACGCTCTAGTGACTTCATAGTTAGGCAGATTTTGCTCATGATGCAAATGTTGGTCAAGTAAGGGAAAATCTTGGACCGAGTTCGTATTTCAGGGTACCAAGGCAGAGTATCGCCTGTGGTGCGTCTATTGTCCTTGTGGACACGTAAACAATCCATTACCAGTATCATGATAGAAACTTCCGTTTTGGTCTATTTTCTATCTCCAAATCTAAAGTAAGGCTTCGAAATGAAACGAGGTTCCAAACCGCGAATTGAAAAAACGGAAGCAAACTTCTATAACGAAATTGACAAGGAAACGTTTTCCCATACAAATGTTAAATATTAGGCGAGGGCATAAATTTATCAAAATTTTTACAATTGTAAATGTCATATTGGTCCTGGACAAAACACAAATATGTATAGAATATATAGAATATTATATAGGATTTATATTTATCCTGCAACTGGGACCACATTGTCGGAATACACCCACCATATATATTTTTGCTGTATACGGCAGTGACGGAAAATAGCTGTATTTTAGAATCTTAGCACGTGCGTCAATTCGACTGACCTACTTCCAAGTGAAACGACATTAAAAGGCGAACATATTTGGGACTTTGGTGATACCCTTTCACTTGAAAATGCTTATTTTTTTATGACTGTTGCATAATAATTGAATACAAAATCAGTGTCTTAAAATATAAGCTGTATTTTTGGCTCGGGACAGAAAGACAAAAGTGGCTCCCAAAGGCTCACCCTTTTGCCTTTCTTTGCTCTCGCCAAAATCCAGCCTATATTTTAAGACACTGACTCTATATTGTCTATATATAAACTACTTTAATGTTAGCAAAATCGTTAATCTCAATTCGATAAAACCAATAAATAGAATATAATACCCTACACAGCCAATACGACCAGGTGATACGGAGTGATCAGCGAATCCTTCAAAAACATTTAGGATGGTTATTTAGAGAAACACATCAAACAGGCCAAACATATCGTGATGCTGACATTGTCTGTTACAGGCCGGTAGTTCTCACCGTTTTACGACTTCCGTTTGTTTAACGTCATTTGTTTCATCGAGTAATTCGTTCTCGATCGCTGACATTTTATGGGTATAAATCACCCGGGCAGTTTTCCTGTTGAAGGATTTATTGGTATATCAATCGTTCACGCAGATGTTAATATCGCCAGAAAATACATATTGCTATTCAAAGCGGCTTTATACGTCAAAGGAAAGGGGTCGTAGTGCGTTTTAACAGCTCTGCTTTCATCACGCGCAGAAAAAACTGGTCAATAATGTCTGAAATATTTATGTACTTCGACAAAATGGAAAAACTGTGTCCGTCAGAATATTTATTGTATATATAAATCGTTACAGGGCCATCACATTCTCCAAACCGTTCGAAAACAATATAACTATGACGTAATCCGTCTGAATTGTACTCGGTACGGGTCACGAATATGGAATAATTTTCTTTGTGATAAGTAGAGTCAAAATTTAATACATTCAAGATATGCATTCTGCATACCAACATAAACATAATGAAACTGCTTCCCCGTCAGGTATTTGGCTTGGTTAGATACCAAGGCATGTGTTCCTAGGATTGTTATTTTATCAAATGACATGGAGTACTTAAACTGCTTAAACATTTGGTTAAAAAAATCAGAAATTTTCGTGGACAAAAAAAAAAGATGCGGCAAAAAAAAAAAAAAAAATGCAGAGATTTTAATCAAAAATGTGAAAAAACCCTAAAACCGAAAGAAGAAAGAAAAAGTACTGTTCACGTACACACTAGGATAGGTCCAAACACAAATACACATATGTAGATTGTAATGAATTTTCAGGTCCCGGGCGCTGGTTACATGTACCATGCACACAGATAAAACTGTAGGTTTCGTTCATCTATAATTACATCTTAAGCCTTAGTCTACTGTCGTGATACAGGTTACATTTGTGAGTGAGAGGGGAAATAATATTGTATTTATACATTACTCAACAAGCAATCCAGAATTACCAAATTGGAGATGCTGTCAAGAGAATTACAGCGTGAAGGGAATTTCGTTATCACGACCAATATTGGATTTGTTGTGTAAAATCCAATGCTTGTGGCGATAAGCGAAAATCCACGTACTTACTTATAAACCTACAGAAACTGTTTCATAGGATTTATAAAATGATTGAAGACTTTTGATTTAAAAACTCATAGAAAATGGCGGTGTGAGGAGAGGATTGGTGGTATGGGGAGAGGATTGGTGGTATGGGGAGAGGATTGGTGGTATGCGAGGGTGGGAAACTTATCGCGGGAATTCTACAGGGAGGGCAGTTTAGTTATTTGTATGCGTGGATGGGAAAGTTATTGCGGGCATTTTCCAGAGAGGACAGTTCAGTTAGTGGTAGGCGAGAGTGGGAAAAACATCGTGGGAATTCTTCGAGGAAGGCCGTTTCGGTAGTGGTATGCGAGATAGGAAATTTATTGCGGGGATTTTACAAAGAGGCTACTTTAGATAGTGATATGAAGGGCTGGGAAAGTTACAACAAGGATAGTTTAGTTGGGGGTTAGGCGATAAGTGAAGAGAAGACTTTATAAAAGTGTCTTAATAATTGAACTTCCTTTTATAAATAGGGATGGCATTCAGGCATTTTACAAATAAAAAATTAATAACATTTTGAATATTAATTAAGTCATTATAGCTGTATATTTACATTTGCTCCGCATTTCCCCATTGACACAATGCTAAGAGGCAGTTGCCACCATACACCTATAACACCCAGTGGGTCATGTGACATTAAAAAAAGGCGGTATTTTTTTGTGTTGGTTTAGTTTTTTTCAAAGTTGACGAAAATGGTAAGACAATGTAAATATAAGTATTGAACAATGGTTTTAATGTTGTTATAGTCGATATGACAGCAAGATGTATGGTGGGCAAATGTAGCATGGAAACCCATTGCTTAAATGAAATGGCCATCATCGGATGAAGGGTCAAACTCTTTTTATTAGAACAGACTTTTAACTTTTCAATCATCCAACCATATCCGGTTGGTCACGGAGGTATAATTCAATCGCTTATATTATATATTTGTTTAGATTTCTTGATAGCTGCATCGTCTTTCTAACCTTTTTCATCATATATAGGTACATGAAAATAGAGCATAACCGGAAAAAAATATTAATCATTATACCAACCGATAGTCGCAGTGGACCTCCTTGCATAACACCAAGTTTAGTGAAGGGGGTAGCTTAACAAAATTGTAAATAATTTTCACAGGCTAATGTGGATTTAAAAATCAATTATAACAGAGATGTATGTATGTACTCTTTTGAGATGCTGCAGTATGCTCGTGCTCTTGTGATAGCACGAATCTGATGTCGACTTGATAGTGCTACCTCACTGCAGCATACTGTCGAAGACATCCACCAGGACACCCAACCCGGTCACGTTACACTGACAACGTACGAGCGTATAACCAGTCATCTTCATTCGGCTAACCTCGGCTGATTCCGGTATCCTTCATCAATAGGAACGGAATATGCCGAGATGTTACGAGTGCAGTCGTCCCTTTCGCAAAATAAGGAATAAAAAAAAAAAAATCAGTTTTAGAGACTCTGATAGAACCAAAAGTCTTCCTCACAGGGGTAAACTCAGGTTAGTTAATATTCTAGGCATGAAGATGTTAAGTAGAACTATCTACTTCTTGTATGTAATATCTTAGATCAAATCCAAATTAGATTCATTCTTGTTTCCTTTTAATGAAAAATAAGATCTGATTTATGTAACCTTAACCAAGATAACGGCCAAAGAAGGTGTTTCTAAAAATATTTATCCTTCCCATATTGGAAGCCTATTGCATCAACTTATGAATTAAATATAAGTATCGCCCGTATCATAGGGAATTACTTTTCTCTCCTTTAGAAACGAAATATATAAAAATGTAATGATAATACAGGTGCGTTATTCGGTGCATGTATTTACATCTCACCGGCTTGTTGTGTTGGTGATTATAATTAAAATGTGGACCATTCTTCACCAGTACGATTACTAGATGTTGCTATGGAGATTAGGGCTTAGGACAGTCCCTCATCCGGAAAACCGTCTCCGGGGAGATACTTCAATTCAATTTCAAACAAATTTCAATATGCCTATACCATACTAGCGGGTATACAAGGATTAGATGATGCAGACCGTCACCAGTATTCTTTTTCCTTTTTTCCATGAATATCTTTTTTCTTTTCGTTTTGCTGCTTTTCATATCAATATAAATAATTGGTATACGTTTTGTTGAACATTTTAATATCGGGAGGGGACCACGTGAGTTTTTACACCTTAAGACTTAAATCCAAACCAATACACCTCATAACCTTGTAACCTCCATCACTACATCTCATAACCTTGTAACCCCAACACTACATCTCATGACCTTGTAACCCCACCACTACATCTCATGACCTTGTAACCCCACCACTACATCTCATGACCTTGTAACCCCACCACTACATCTCATGACCTTGTAACCCCAACACTACATCTCATGACCTTGTAACCCCACCACTACATCTCATGACCTTGTAACCCCCACCACTACATCTCATGACCTTGTAACCCCACCACTACATCTCATGACCTTGTAATCCCACCACTACATATAATGACCTTGTAAACCCCATCTCATGACCTTGTAACCCCATTCCATGACCTTGTAACCCCACCACTACATCGCATGACTTTGTAACCCCACCACTACATCTCATGACCTTGTAAACCCCATCTCATGACCTTGTAACCCCATTCCATGACCTTGTAACCCCACCACTACATCGCATGACTTTGTAACCCCACCACTACATCTCATGACCTTGTAACCCACCACTACATCTCATGACCTTGTAAACCCCAACCATGACCTTGTAACCCCCCCCCCCCCCCCCCCACACACACACACCTCCACCACCACCACTAGATCTCATGACCTTGTTATCCCTAGGGTTGCAGTGGTAAGAGATATACACACACACACACACACGGTAATCCAGCTAAACCTTAATGATTTACAAGACAGCTCAAGAATGAATTCCTACTGTGTCGTTAAAGAAAACATGTTGATGTGTTGTCACACGTAAATCATGGCTTTACGAGTGTACATGTACTTAAGATGGTCCTTAGCGTATTGATGACCCGGTTGCTATTTTTAAGTGGGCTATCAGTAACAGCTTTGTCTCATTGGTCGTTAATACTTTATCAAACTGTCAGCCCTCTAACGAGAAGTTAAGTGATCGCTTTCCTATCGCGGCTAATTGTATAAATCAACTGTATTTTTTGCACGTAATTATTCTAAAAGTATACACCACTACATTAAGGTTTAATTGATATGTTAAAGTCTCCTGAATGAAATCCAATAAGATTTAAAAAAAATGAATTTAAAATGTATATTAGTTGGAATGTTATCGATACAATAGATTTGGCCCGATTCTCGCTGTACATTTGTGCGTGTCTCACTGCAAACCTTTATATTTTCTATTCGTATTTTAACCTCGTTTTGAGTCTGAATTACGTTTTCCCTATTATGTTGTTGCTATTCACTGTTGTTTTGTAATAAGGAAGCGGCGGAGAGGATTCATGATCTGTGATTACATCGACTCACACTCACTAATAATAACTTTGTATAACATTAGAGATACAGAGTCAACATACGAGATTAGTGTACACCGGCCTCAAGGAACCTTTAATTGGATGTGGATGTCTACGAGAGGAATGAAAGTTGTCTCCCCTGGTACAAGAGAAGAAAGACTTGTTATTCCTTTGATCCCAGTTGTACTTGTGTGGCGACATTGCCTCAGATCGATATACATTGAACATAACCAGGGTTATATTATACGAATATAACACTTTGATGAGGTCTATAGTATACCAATATATAACACTTTGATGAGGTCTATAGTATACCAATATATAACACTTTGATGAGGTCTATAGTATACCAATATATAACATTTTGATGAGGTCGATACACGGTTACATCTACTTAAAAAAATACTCGTTTCATATTTTTTCTTAGGTCAATATAAATATGAATCGACGGAAATTAAAATGCTATAATTAATGTATTGCTTTTCTTGATTTTCCGGAAGTTGGATGAATTGAATGATATACAAATGTATATAAAAATCAGATTATAGTCATTTGAATCAGAGAAACCGTTTAAAATTGATGACCTAACAGGTCCAATAAAATAAGATATTAATCTAATTCTCAACCACACTGATGTATTGGTATACTCATACTAGGCCCATCTACACTTAATTTCATCAAATCATATCGTTGTCGCACTAATATTTGACTAAATTTTGAGATAAAATGTAACCAAATTTATACTAATTGAGTTTAATATCCAGATTTTTTTTCTCTAAATGTCGTTGAATGCCACTTCTGCGTGTTAACAGTGAAGATTGTTTGTATGTATGGCCTTACTCGTCACATCCTACTACAAAAACCTCCGAAGTGTATCATTCAGTTCTTCAAAAATTAACTGTATGATACCTCTGACCACGAAATAGCCGTCAAAGTATGTATGATAACCTCTGACCTCAGGTAAAGTATGAAGTTTGACAGTTGCTTTAGTTACTCGTTTCGTTGATTTGAAAACCTGGGATTGACAACGTCGTCTGCCATCTTCCTTGTTTACTCTATGTCCAGATCGGTGAAACGCTTTTTTTCAAGCGGCAAGAGACACTGAGCACGCTTGTGAGCTAGATGAGACAAATGGAAGTGCAATACACTATTTTTGTACTTTGTTTTTCAAGAAGTAGCGGCTAATTTTGTTTTACAAGTGATAATGTTACTGAATTCAACGAAAAATAAATTGTAAAAAAAAGAAAACAAGAAAAAATAATAAACTAATATACATCTGAAACAAATATAATTTTCCATTAGTGTTAGATAAGTTTCAAAATATTAAACCGATTCTTGTTAATGGTGCATGTCAAAAATCGGCCCTAAATGATGTAATTTTTAACACCAATCAACATTTCTCTCTGAAGTTGATTGAACTTAATTTATCGTGTTATCGATTTAGATAACAGACGGGCTAATGATCTCGTTTGTAGCAGTTCAGAATTTATAAAGCATTTATAACACAATAATGATTTATTCAAATATAAACATTAAGTGATGTTAGTAAATGATTTTGATGCAATTTATTGTTAGCACTATATCGAGGATAAAACGTGCTGGACCACCTACGTTGCAAATTAAGCCGCTGTATGATAGCAAGGCTACGTTTGTAGTGGTAATGGGTCTCCCGTAACTAACTCAACAAGCATTTCATCCAAACATACATGTAGTCCTTGTCAAAATTTAACTTTTACTTAATATTTTACTACAGGGTAGAAACAACGTAAAATATTAATGAAATCTAAACGTATATAACCTTAAATTGTTTGAACATTTACAAATTGTAATCAATGTCTGCCGACGGAATAGCGCAATCGTAAAACCCAGGTTTCCCTTTATAATTAACCATAACCAATGTTGTTTTACATTTAAACTTCTAGTCAGTGACATCCGGTGTAGGTGCTAATCCTTTATATAATCAAACCTATCAGTAAAGGCATAATGACGTCTTCTATAAATACGTTTCCATGAAACATGACATTTCTACTCAAATTGTATTGGGTAGTTATCGATTGATTCGCTCAGATCATTAAAATGAATTTAATTGTTTGTATAAAGCTAGTGTAAACTGATCTTATATTTCACTATTTACGCAATAGTGGAACTGATTCCGGTCTCTAAGTTGTCCCAGAGAATCTCCACATAGGAATTCTTTATGCAACATGCACATTTGCATGGCCTGTCTTTTTGAGGGCATGACATTACCTGGATTCAAACAGAAGACGCCTACCTTCCGGGGCACTTGGTCTTGTATCCCTTCTACTGTTCCAAGGATCTCCTTGTCAGTATTTTTTGGGCCATGTACTATTTTCGTGTTATCGATTTGGAGTAAGATTACGGATTCACTTTGTCGGTTTTCACTCCCTTTTTTTGTTCTCCCTAGCGCCATATTTTCACTATGTAGTGCATCATTTAAAACCTGACGCCATGATAATACTACTGAATCAATCATAGCAGAAACTAGAAAAGTATTTAACAATCGTTCTAGTATTTGACACGGTTGCAAAAATACTGCTCAATAGTGACAACAAACTTTGACAAAAATTATAAAATGTTTTCCTTGAGTGGC
Source organism: Pecten maximus (assembly GCF_902652985.1). Lineage (NCBI taxonomy): Eukaryota > Metazoa > Mollusca > Bivalvia > Pectinida > Pectinidae > Pecten > Pecten maximus. Next base: position 2,315,199 of record NC_047029.1, on the reverse strand, counting down.
GCACGTCAGAAATTCTTACCATGCAGAAAAGGGTTCGTGTATTATTGTAGAAAGGATGATTATTCTATATTCTACCACGTTTGCTATGCAATGCCAGTTTTGATTGATTTAAAACCGTGTATTATTTGCCAGTAATACATTCTCGTGTCAATAATACACGCTCGTGAGTCACGGCTGTTACAATCTTTCCCCTCCAAAATCGTGCATTTGTAAACAAATATGGCGGTGCCAAAACGTTTGAACGTCGGAAACCGTGTATTTTACAACGGAGAAATTTGCCAGATTGTTGATTTCTATCAACCCTGAGCAGACTTTGCTAAACAATATGTTGTAAGGTCAATTTCCACAGGCAACCTTTGGAGAGCATTTCTACATGAATTGCTGACCGACATCCCCGAAAGTTTTCGTAACGTTGCCGTCAACTAATCAACTTTGACTCGTGTATTGTTGCAGGATATACAACTCGGACTCGGATATTTTGCAATTTTAATTAATAACTCAGGCCTGCGGCCTTCGTTATTAATTTAATTGCAAAATATCCTCGTCCTCGTTGTACATCCTGCAACAAATACACGAATCATCGTTAATTATTTCTTAAATATATTTTCTATTATACGGTAAACTAGTGTGTTACGATACTCGGTTCACCAATACAATTAATTGAAAACAACACTTTTTTTCCTTCATGTTTTATTATTTTTCTCTCGCTTTGTTAGTTTGTTTTTTAGCGTTAATAGCATTATTTAATCATAGAATATCTCGAGTTTATTTTTCTGAGTATCATTTTCAATTAAATGCATTTGAAACAAACCCTTTCACAATTAAAAAAACAATCAGAAACCATTAAGGGATAGGCATCATTTCATAATTGGAATCTGAAAACATTCACGTATTAAATTTCCCGATTTTATTTGAATAGGTGAATGTTTTTTATTGCGATATATATCTTTCGCATTACACAACCGATTGACCCTGTTACGTTACATGGAACAGTATCACGTGGTATGATGTACGACTCTAATGATACATCACATACAGTGTATAACAATAAATGTTTAAAATACGCACTTCAGTGCTTGTATGTAATTTCCTCTTAAGTGTTAATGAAAAGTGTCATGTTCATTTTAAAATAACATGAATCTTGATACCCAATTAAAGAATCGAATATCTAAAGGGATACGGTAATATTACCCTGGAGTCTAGTATAAGGCGTCGGAACGTCGGCACGAGGAAACGAATTCTACATGTGGGAATGGACTGTTTCAATCGCGACCATGGACTTGGCGGTGGGGTGGAGATGATTTACAAACATGATGTGTAGAGCGTATCAATGTTGCATTCGGAAATATGTACACATGTTTTAAACCACATTAGGGGGAAGGGCCATGTCAATAGTACATAGACAGCTTGATTAAAAATACTACCTCGCCGATAGCGTATACACCAGGCCATCCAGTAGACCCTTAAGAGTATGCTTTTGACTCTCCAAAGTCAGATTTGACTCTTGAGTTTGAAGGAGCATGTCTATTTGACATAATGTTTTGACCCTGCAGATTTCTGAGAAAAGGTGATTTGACTTCTGAAATTGCTAAAAATCAAGGGTCAACTGGATGCCCTGTACACTGCTGCTTTCAAGCATTACGCATCTAATAAACACGAAACAATGACAACACATCATCTAATTAATACCAAACAATGACAATACATCATCTAAATAACACCAAACAATGACAAAACATCATCTAATTAACACCAAACAATGACAACATATCATCTAATTAATACCAAACAATGACAACATATCATCTAATTAATACCAAACAATGACAACATATCATCTAATTAATACCAAACAATGACAACACATCATCTAATTAATACCAAACAATGACAACATATTATCTAATTAATACCAAACAATAACAACATATCATCTAATTAATACCAAACAATGACAACATATCATCTAATTAATACCAAACAATGACAATACATCATCTAATTAATACAAACAATGACAACACATCATCTAATTAATACCAAACAATGACAACACATCATCTAATTAATACAAACAATCACATTCATTCTAATTAATACAAACAATGACAACACATCATCTAATTAATACAAACAATGACAACACATGATCTAATTAATACAAACAATGACAACATATCATCTAATTAATACCAAACAATGACAAAACATCATCTAATTAATACCAAACAATGACAACATATCATCTATTAACACCAAAAATATGACAAACATATCATCTAATTAACCAAACAATGACAACACATCATCTAATTAATACAACAATGACAAACACATCATCTAATTAATACCAAACAATGACAACACATGATCTAATTAATACCAAACAATGACAACACATCATCTAATTAATACAAACAATGACAACACATCATCTAATTAATACCAAACAATGACAACACATCATCTAATTAATACAAACAATGACAACACATCATCTAATTAATACCAAACAATGACAACACATCATCTAATTAATACCAAACAATGACAACATATCATCTAATTAATACCAAACAATGACAACACATCATCTAATTAATACCAAACAATGACAACATATCATCTAATTAATACCAAAACAATGACAACACATCATCTAATTAATACCAAACAATGACAACATATCATCTAATTAATACCAAACAATGACAACACATCATCTAATTAATACCAAACAATGACAACATCATCTAATTAACACCAAACAATGACAACATCATCATCTAATTAATACCAAACAATGACAACACATCATCTAATTAACTACCAAACAATGACAACATCATCTAATTAATACCAAACAATGACAACATATCATCTAATTAATACCAAACAATGACAACACATCATCTAATTAATACCAAACAATGACAACACATCATCTAATTAATACCAAACAATGACAACACATCATCTAATTAATACCAAACAATGACAACATATCATCTAATTAATACCAAACAATGACAACACATCATCTAATTAATACCAAACAATGACAACACATCATCTAATTAATACCAAACAATGACAACACATCATCTAATTAATACCAAACAATGACAACACATCATCTAATTAATACCAAACAATGACAACACATCATCTAATTAATACCAAACAATGACAACACATCATCTAATTAATACCAAACAATGACAACACATCATCTAATTAATACCAAACAATGACAACACATCATCTAATTAATACCAAACAATGACAACATATCATCTAATTAATACCAAACAATGACAACATATCATCTAATTAATACCAAACAATGACAACACATCATCTAATTAATACCAAACAATGACAACACATCATCTAATTAATACCAAACAATGACAACATATCATCTAATTAATACCAAACAATGACAACACATCATCTAATTAATACCAAACAATGACAACACATCATCTAATTAATACCAAACAATGACAACACATCATCTAATTAATACCAAACAATGACAACACATCATCTAATTAATACCAAACAATGACAACACATCATCTAATTAATACCAAACAATGACAACATATCATCTAATTAATACCAAACAATGACAACACATCATCTAATTAATACCAAACAATGACAACATATCATCTAATTAATACCAAACAATGACAACACATCATCTAATTAATACCAAACAATGACAACAATCATCTAATTAATACCAAACAATGACAACACATCATCTAATTAATACCAAACAATGACAACATATCATCTAATTAATACCAAACAATGACAACATATCATCTAATTAATACCAAACAATGACAACACATCATCTAATTAATACCAAACAATGACAACACATCATCTAATTAATACCAAACAATGACAACATATCATCTAATTAATACCAAACAATGACAACACATCATCTAATTAATACCAAACAATGACAACACATGATCTAATTAATACCAAACAATGACAACATATCATCTAATTAATACCAAACAATGACAACACATCATCTAATTAATACCAAACAATGACAACACATCATCTAATTAATACCAAACAATGACAACATATCATCTAATTAATACCAAACAATGACAACACATCATCTAATTAATACCAAACAATGACAACATATCATCTAATTAATACCAAACAATGACAACATATCATCTAATTAATACCAAACAATGACAACACATCATCTAATTAATACCAAACAATGACAACACATCATCTAATTAATACCAAACAATGACAACACATCATCTAATTAACACCAAACAATGACAACACATCATCTAATTAATACCAAACAATGACAACATATCATCTAATTAATACCAAACAATGACAACACATCATCTAATTAATACAAACAATGACAACACATCATCTAATTAATACCAAACAATGACAACATATCATCTAATTAATACCAAACAATGACAACACATCATCTAATTAATACAAACAATGACAACATATCATCTAATTAATACCAAACAATGACAACATATCATCTAATTAATACCAAACAATGACAACACATCATCTAATTAATACCAAACAATGACAACATATCATCTAATTAATACCAAACAATGACAACACATCATCTAATTAATACCAAACAATGACAACATATCATCTAATTAATACCAAACAATGACAACACATCATCTAATTAATACCAAACAATGACAACACATCATCTAATTAATACCAAACAATGACAACATATCATCTAATTAATACCAAACAATGACAACATATCATCTAATTAATACAAACAATGACAACATATCATCTAATTAATACCAAACAATGACAACACATCATCTAATTAATACCAAACAATGACAACATATCATCTAATTAATACCAAACAATGACAACATATCATCTAATTAATACCAAACAATGACAACACATCATCTAATTAATACCAAACAATGACAACATATCATCTAATTAATACCAAACAATGACAACATATCATCTAATTAATACCAAACAATGACAACACATCATCTAATTAATACCAAACAATGACAACACATCATCTAATTAATACCAAACAATGACAACATATCATCTAATTAATACCAAACAATGACAACATATCATCTAATTAATACCAAACAATGACAACATATCATCTAATTAATACCAAACAATGACAACATATCATCTAATTAATACCAAACAATGACAACATATCATCTAATTAACACCAAACAATGACAACATATCATCTAATTAACACCAAACAATGACAACACATCATCTAATTAATACCAAACAATGACAACATATCATCTAATTAATACCAAACAATGACAACACATCATCTAATTAACACCAAACAATGACAACACATCTAATTAATACCAAACAATGACAACACATCATCTAATTAATACCAAACAATGACAACACATCATCTAATTAATACCAAACAATGACAACACATCATCTAATTAATACCAAACAATGACAACATATCATCTAATTAATACCAAACAATGACAACACATCATCTAATTAATACCAAACAATGACAACACAATCATCTAATTAATACCAAACAATGACAACACTATCATCTAATTAATACCAAACAATGACAACATATCATCTAATTAATACCAAACAATGACAACACATCATCTAATTAATACCAAACAATGACAACATATCATCTAATTAATACCAAACAATGACAACATATCATCTAATTAATACCAAACAATGACAACATATCATCTAATTAATACCAAACAATGACAACATATCATCTAATTAATACCAAACAATGACAACACATCATCTAATTAATACCAAACAATGACAACATATCATCTAATTAATACCAAACAATGACAACACATCATCTAATTAATACCAAACAATGACAACATATCATCTAATTAATACCAAACAATGACAACATATCATCTAATTAATACCAAACAATGACAACACATCATCTAATTAATACCAAACAATGACAACACATCATCTAATTAATACCAAACAATGACAACATATCATCTAATTAATACCAAACAATGACAACACATCATCTAATTAATACCAAACAATGACAACATATCATCTAATTAATACCAAACAATGACAACACATCATCTAATTAACACCAAACAATGACAACATATCATCTAATTAATACCAAACAATGACAACATATCATCTAATTAATACCAAACAATGACAACACATCATCTAATTAATACCAAACAATGACAACATATCATCTAATTAATACCAAACAATGACAACACATCATCTAATTAACACCAAACAATGACAACACATCATCTAATTAATACCAAACAATGACAACATATCATCTAATTAATACCAAACAATGACAACACATCATCTAATTAATACCAAACAATGACAACACATCATCTAATTAATACCAAACAATGACAACATATCATCTAATTAACACCAAACAATGACAACATATCATCTAATTAATACCAAACAATGACAACACATCATCTAATTAATACCAAACAATGACAACATATCATCTAATTAATACCAAACAATGACAACACATCATCTAATTAATACCAAACAATGACAACACTATCATCTAATTAATACCAAACAATGACAACACATCATCTAATTAATACCAAACAATGACAACATATCATCTAATTAATACCAAACAATGACAACATATCATCTAATTAATACCAAACAATGACAACATATCATCTAATTAATACCAAACAATGACAACATATCATCTAATTAATACCAAACAATGACAACATATCATCTAATTAATACCAAACAATGACAACATATCATCTAATTAATACCAAACAATGACAACATATCATCTAATTAATACCAAACAATGACAACATATCATCTAATTAATACCAAACAATGACAACATATCATCTAATTAATACCAAACAATGACAACACATCATCTAATTAATACCAAACAATGACAACATATCATCTAATTAATACCAAACAATGACAACATATCATCTAATTAATACCAAACAATGACAACATATCATCTAATTAATACCAAACAATGACAACATATCATCTAATTAATACCAAACAATGACAACATATCATCTAATTAATACCAAACAATGACAACACATCATCTAATTAATACCAAACAATGACAACATATCATCTAATTAATACCAAACAATGACAACACATCATCTAATTAATACCAAACAATGACAACACTATCATCTAATTAATACCAAACAATGACAACATATCATCTAATTAATACCAAACAATGACAACACATCATCTAATTAATACCAAACAATGACAACACATCATCTAATTAATACCAAACAATGACAACATATCATCTAATTAATACCAAACAATGACAACATATCATCTAATTAATACCAAACAATGACAACATATCATCTAATTAATACCAAACAATGACAACACATCATCTAATTAACACCAAACAATGACAACATATCATCTAATTAATACCAAACAATGACAACATATCATCTAATTAATACCAAACAATGACAACATATCATCTAATTAATACCAAACAATGACAACACATCATCTAATTAACACCAAACAATGACAACACATCATCTAATTAATACCAAACAATGACAACATATCATCTAATTAATACCAAACAATGACAACACATCATCTAATTAATACCAAACAATGACAACATATCATCTAATTAATACCAAACAATGACAACATATCATCTAATTAATACCAAACAATGACAACACATCATCTAATTAATACCAAACAATGACAACATATCATCTAATTAATACCAAACAATGACAACACATCATCTAATTAATCACCAAACAATGACAACACATCATCTAATTAATACCAAACAATGACAACACATCATCTAATTAATACCAAACAATGACAACATATCATCTAATTAATACCAAACAATGACAACACATCATCTAATTAATACCAAACAATGACAACATATCATCTAATTAATACCAAACAATGACAACACATCATCTAATTAATACCAAACAATGACAACATATCATCTAATTAATACCAAACAATGACAACACATCATCTAATTAATACCAAACAATGACAACACATCATCTAATTAATACCAAACAATGACAACATATCATCTAATTAATACCAAACAATGACAACACATCATCTAATTAATACCAAACAATGACAACACATCATCTAATTAATACCAAACAATGACAATACATATAATTAATACCAAACAATGACAACACATCATCTAATTAATACCAAACAATGACAATACATATAATTAATACCAACAATGACAACACATCATCTAATTAATACCAAACAATGACAACATATCATCTAATTAATACCAAACAATGACAACATATCATCTAATTAATACCAAACAATGACACACATCATCTAATTAATACCAAACAATGACAACACATCATCTAATTAATACCAAACAATGACAACATATCATCTAATTAATACCAAACAATGACAACACATCATCTAATTAATACCAAACAATGACAACACATCATCTAATTAATACCAAACAATGACAACACATCATCTAATTAACACCAAACAATGACAACATATCATCTAATTAATACCAAACAATGACAAACATCATCTAATTAACACCAAACAATGACAACACATGATCTAATTAATACCAAAACAATGACAACATATGCATCTAATTAATACCAAACAATGACAACATATGATCTATTAATACCAAACAATGACAACACTTCATCTAATTAACACCAAACAATGACAACACATGCATCTAATTAATACCAAACAATGACAACACATCATCTAATTAATACCAAACAATGACAACATATCATCTAATTAATACCAACAATGACAACACATCATCTAATTAATACCAAACAATGACAACATATCATCTAATTAATACCAAACAATGACAACATATCATCTAATTAATACCAAACAATGACAACATATCATCTAATTAATACCAAACAATAACAACATATCATCTAATTAATACCAAACAATGACAACATATCATCTAATTAATACCAAACAATGACAACATCATCATCTAATTAACACCAAACAATGACAACATATCATCTAATTAACACCAAACAATGACAACACATCATCTAATTAACACCAAACAATGACAACACATCATCTAATTAATACCAAACAATGACAACACATCATCTAATTAATACCAAACAATGACAACACATCATCTAATTAATACCAAACAATGACAACATATCATCTAATTAATACCAAACAATGACAACACATCATCTAATTAATACCAAACAATGACAACATATCATCTAATTAATACCAAACAATGACAACATATCATCTAATTAATACCAAACAATGACAACATATCATCTAATTAATACCAAACAATGACAACACATCATCTAATTAATACCAAACAATGACAACACATCATCTAATTAATACCAAACAATGACAACATATCATCTAATTAATACCAAACAATGACAACATATCATCTAATTAATACCAAACAATGACAACATATCATCTAATTAATACCAAACAATGACAACACATCATCTAATTAATACCAAACAATGACAACACATCATCTAATTAATACCAAACAATGACAACATATCATCTAATTAATACCAAACAATGACAACATATCATCTAATTAATACCAAACAATGACAACACATCATCTAATTAATACCAAACAATGACAACATATCATCTAATTAATACCAAACAATGACAACATATCATCTAATTAATACCAAACAATGACAACACATCATCTAATTAATACCAAACAATGACAACACATCATCTAATTAATACCAAACAATGACAACATATCATCTAATTAATACCAAACAATGACAACACATCATCTAATTAATACCAAACAATGACAACACATCATCTAATTAATACCAAACAATGACAACATATCATCTAATTAACACCAAACAATGACAACATATCATCTAATTAATACCAAACAATGACAACACATCATCTAATTAATACCAAACAATGACAACACATCATCTAATTAATACCAAACAATGACAACACATCATCTAATTAATACCAAACAATGACAACACATCATCTAATTAATACCAAACAATGACAACATATCATCTAATTAATACCAAACAATGACAACATATCATCTAATTAATACCAAACAATGACAACACATCATCTAATTAATACCAAACAATGACAACACATCATCTAATTAATACCAAACAATGACAACACATCATCTAATTAATACCAAACAATGACAACATATCATCTAATTAATACCAAACAATGACAACACATCATCTAATTAATACCAAACAATGACAACATATCATCTAATTAATACCAAACAATGACAACACATCATCTAATTAATACCAAACAATGACAACATATCATCTAATTAATACCAAACAATGACAACATATCATCTAATTAATACCAAACAATGACAACATATCATCTAATTAATACCAAACAATGACAACACATCATCTAATTAATACCAAACAATGACAACACATCATCTAATTAATACCAAACAATGACAACATATCATCTAATTAATACCAAACAATGACAACACATCATCTAATTAATACCAAACAATGACAACACATCATCTAATTAATACCAAACAATGACAACATATCATCTAATTAATACCAAACAATGACAACACATCATCTAATTAATACCAAACAATGACAACATATCATCTAATTAATACCAAACAATGACAACACATCATCTAATTAATACCAAACAATGACAACATATCATCTAATTAATACCAAACAATGACAACACATCATCTAATTAATACCAAACAATGACAACATATCATCTAATTAATACCAAACAATGACAACACATCATCTAATTAATACCAAACAATGACAACACATCATCTAATTAATACCAAACAATGACAACACATCATCTAATTAATACCAAACAATGACAACACATCATCTAATTAATACCAAACAATGACAACACATCATCTAATTAATACCAAACAATGACAACATATCATCTAATTAATACCAAACAATGACAACATATCATCTAATTAATACCAAACAATGACAACATATCATCTAATTAATACCAAACAATGACAACACATCATCTAATTAATACCAAACAATGACAACATATCATCTAATTAATACCAAACAATGACAACACATCATCTAATTAATACCAAACAATGACAACATATCATCTAATTAACACCAAACAATGACAACACATCATCTAATTAATACCAAACAATGACAACATATCATCTAATTAACACCAAACAATGACAACATATCATCTAATTAATACCAAACAATGACAACATATCATCTAATTAATACCAAACAATGACAACACATCATCTAATTAATACCAAACAATGACAACACATCATCTAATTAATACCAAACAATGACAACATATCATCTAATTAATACCAAACAATGACAACACATCATCTAATTAATACCAAACAATGACAACATATCATCTAATTAATACCAAACAATGACAACATATCATCTAATTAATACCAAACAATGACAACATATCATCTAATTAATACCAAACAATGACAACACATCATCTAATTAATACCAAACAATGACAACACATCATCTAATTAATACCAAACAATGACAACATATCATCTAATTAATACCAAACAATGACAACACATCATCTAATTAATACCAAACAATGACAACATATCATCTAATTAACACCAAACAATGACAACACATCATCTAATTAATACCAAACAATGACAACACATCATCTAATTAATACCAAACAATGACAACATATCATCTAATTAATACCAAACAATGACAACACATCATCTAATTAATACCAAACAATGACAACATATCATCTAATTAATACCAAACAATGACAACATATCATCTAATTAATACCAAACAATGACAACATATCATCTAATTAATACCAAACAATGACAACATATCATCTAATTAATACCAAACAATGACAACACATCATCTAATTAATACCAAACAATGACAACACTATCATCTAATTAATACCAAACAATGACAACACTATCATCTAATTAATACCAAACAATGACAACACATCATCTAATTAATACCAAACAATGACAACATATCATCTAATTAATACCAAACAATGACAACATATCATCTAATTAATACCAAACAATGACAACACATCATCTAATTAATACCAAACAATGACAACATATCATCTAATTAATACCAAACAATGACAACATATCATCTAATTAATACCAACAATGACAACACATCATCTAATTAATACCAAACAATGACAACACATCATCTAATTAATACCAAACAATGACAACATATCATCTAATTAATACCAAACAATGACAACACATCATCTAATTAATACCAAACAATGACAACACATCATCTAATTAATACCAAACAATGACAACATATCATCTAATTAATACCAAACAATGACAACATATCATCTAATTAATACCAAACAATGACAACACATCATCTAATTAATACCAAACAATGACAACATCATCTAATTAATACCAACAATGACAACATATCATCTAATTAACACCAAACAATGACAACATATCATCTAATTAACACCAAACAATGACAACATATCATCTAATTAATACCAAACAATGACAACACATCATCTAATTAATACCAAACAATGACAACACATCATCTAATTAATACCAAACAATGACAACATATCATCTAATTAATACCAAACAATGACAACACTATCATCTAATTAATACCAAACAATGACAACACATCATCTAATTAATACCAAACAATGACAACACTATCATCTAATTAATACCAAACAATGACAACACATCATCTAATTAATACCAAACAATAACAACACATCATCTAATTAACACCAAACAATGACAACATATCATCTAATTAATACCAAACAATGACAACATATCATCTAATTAATACCAAACAATGACAACACATCATCTAATTAATACCAAACAATGACAACACATCATCTAATTAATACCAAACAATGACAACACATCATCTAATTAATACCAAACAATGACAACATATCATCTAATTAATACCAAACAATGACAACACATCATCTAATTAACACCAAACAATGACAACACATCATCTAATTAATACCAAACAATGACAACACATCATCTAATTAATACCAAACAATGACAACATATCATCTAATTAATACCAAACAATGACAACACATCATCTAATTAATACCAAACAATGACAACATATCATCTAATTAATACCAAACAATGACAACACTATCATCTAATTATACACAAACAATGACAACATATCATCTAATTAATACCAAAACAATGACAATACATCATCTAATTAACACCAAACAATGACAACACATCATCTAATTAATACAAACAATGACAACACATCATCTAATTAATACCAAACAATGACAACACATCATCTAATTAACACAAACAATGACAACACATCATCTAATTAATACCAAACAATGACAACACATATCTAATTAATACCAAACAATGACAACACATCATCTAATTAATACCAACAATGACAACATATCATCTAATTAATACCAAACAATGACAACACATCATCTAATTAATACCAAACAATGACAACATATCATCTAATTAATACCAAACAATGACAACACATCATCTAATTAATACCAAACAATGACAACTACATCATCTATTAACTACCAAACAATGACAACACATCATCTAATTAATACCAAACAATGACAACACTCATCTAATTAATACCAAACAATGACAACACATCATCTAATTAATCACCAACAATGACAACACATCATCTAATTAACACCAAACAATGACAACACATCATCTAATTAATACAAACAATGACAACACATCATCTAATTAATACCAAACAATGACAACATATCATCTAATTAATACCAAACAATGACAACACATCATCTAATTAATACCAAACAATGACAACATATCATCTAATTAATACCAAACAATGACAACACATCATCTAATTAACACCAAACAATGACAACATATCATCTAATTAATACCAAACAATGACAACATATCATCTAATTAATACCAAACAATGACAACAATCATCTAATTAATACCAAACAATGACAACATATCATCTAATTAATACCAAACAATGACAACACATCATCTAATTAATACCAAACAATGACAACACATCATCTAATTAATACCAAACAATGACCACACATCATCTAATTAACACCAAACAATGACAACATCATCTATTAATACCCCAAAAAAAAACACCCCACTAATTAAACCCAAAAATGACAACATATCATCTAATAATACCAAACAATGACCATATCCTCTAATTAAAAAAACAATGAAACACTCATCTAAAACACCAAACAATGACACCCATTAAATTTTCAAAAATGACAACAATCATCTAATTAAACCAAACAATAAAAAATATCTAATTAATACCAAAATGACAAAAAATCACTAATTAAAACCAAACAATGCAAAACAACAATTAATACCAACAAAGACAACAATCACAATTAAACCCAAAAAATACAACCAAACATTTTTAAAAAACCAAACAATGACAAACATAATTTTAATTAAACCAAACATACAACAATACTAATTAAACCAAACAAAGACAACAATCATCTTTAATACAAACATGACAACAACATTAATTAAACCAAACAAAACACAACATTAAAATTTAAACCAAACAAAAGAAAAAACATCATCTATTAAAACAAACAATGACAACATATCATCTAATTAATACCAAACAATGACAACACATCATCTAATTAATACCAAACAATGACAACACATCATCTAATTAATACCAAACAATGACAACACATCATCTAATTAATACCAAACAATGACAACATATCATCTAATTAATACCAAACAATGACAACACATCATCTAATTAATACCAAACAATGACAACACATCATCTAATTAACACCAAACAATGACAACACATCATCTAATTAATACCAAACAATGACAACACATCATCTAATTAATACCAAACAATGACAACATATCATCTAATTAATACCAAACAATGACAACACATCATCTAATTAATACCAAACAATGACAACACATCATCTAATTAATACCAAACAATGACAACATATCATCTAATTAATACCAAACAATGACAACACATCATCTAATTAACACCAAACAATGACAACATATCATCTAATTAATACCAAACAATGACAACACATCATCTAATTAACACCAAACAATGACAACACATCATCTAATTAATACCAAACAATGACAACACATGATCTAATTAATACAAACAATGACAACATATCATCTAATTAATACCAAACAATGACAACACATCATCTAATTAATACCAAACAATGACAACACATCATCTAATTAATACCAAACAATGACAACATATCATCTAATTAATACCAAACAATGACAACACATCATCTAATTAACACCAAACAATGACAACATATCATCTAATTAACACCAAACAATGACAACACATGATCTAATTAATACCAAACAATGACAACACATCATCTAATTAATACAAACAATGACAACATATCATCTAATTAATACCAAACAATGACAACACATCATCTAATTAACACCAAACAATGACAACATCATCTAATTAATACCAAACAATGACAACATATCATCTAATTAATACCAAACAATGACAACACATCATCTAATTAATACCAAACAATGACAACATATCATCTAATTAACACCAAACAATGACAACATATCATCTAATTAATACCAAACAATGACAACACATCATCTAATTAATACCAAACAATGACAACACATCATCTAATTAACACCAAACAATGACAACACATCATCTAATTAACACCAAACAATGACAACACATCATCTAATTAACACCAAACAATGACAACATATCATCTAATTAATACCAAACAATGACAACATATCATCTAATTAATACCAAACAATGACAACACATCATCTAATTAATACCAAACAATGACAACACATCATCTAATTAATACCAAACAATGACAACATATCATCTAATTAATACCAAACAATGACAACATCATCTAATTAATACCAAACAATGACAACACATCATCTAATTAACACCAAACAATGACAACATATCATCTAATTAATACCAAACAATGACAACACATCATCTAATTAATACCAAACAATGACAACACATCATCTAATTAACACCAAACAATGACAACACATCATCTAATTAATACCAAACAATGACAACATATCATCTAATTAACACCAAACAATGACAACATATCATCTAATTAATACCAAACAATGACAACACATCATCTAATTAACACCAAACAATGACAACATATCATCATCTAATTAATACCAAACAATGACAACACTATCATCTAATTAACTACCAAACAATGACAACACATCATCTAATTAATACCAAACAATGACAACATATCATCTAATTAATACCAAACAATGACAACATATCATCTAATTAATACCAAACAATGACAACACATCATCTAATTAATACCAAACAATGACAACACATCATCTAATTAATACCAAACAATGACAACATATCATCTAATTAATACCAAACAATGACAACACATGATCTAATTAATACCAAACAATGACAACACATCATCTAATTAATACCAAACAATGACAACATATCATCTAATTAATACCAAACAATGACAACACATCATCTAATTAATACCAAACAATGACAACACATCATCTAATTAATACCAAACAATGACAACACATCATCTAATTAATACCAAACAATGACAACACATCATCTAATTAATACCAAACAATGACAACACATCATCTAATTAATACCAAACAATGACAACACATCATCTAATTAATACCAAACAATGACAACATATCATCTAATTAATACCAAACAATGACAACACATCATCTAATTAATACCAAACAATGACAACATATCATCTAATTAATACAAACAATGACAACATATCATCTAATTAATACCAAACAATGACAACACATCATCTAATTAATACCAAACAATGACAACATATCATCTAATTAATACCAAACAATGACAACACATCATCTAATTAATACCAAACAATGACAACATATCATCTAATTAATACCAAACAATGACAACACATCATCTAATTAATACCAAACAATGACAACATATCATCTAATTAATACCAAACAATGACAACATATCATCTAATTAATACCAAACAATGACAACATATCATCTAATTAACACCAAACAATGACAACATATCATCTAATTAATACCAAACAATGACAACATATCATCTAATTAATACCAAACAATGACAACATACCATCTAATTAATACCAAACAATTATAACACATCATCTAATTAATACCAAACAATGACAACATATCATCTAATTAACACCAAACAATGACAAAATATCATCTAATTAACACCACACAATGACATTACATCATCTAATTAATACCAGACAATGACAACACATCATCTAATTAATACCAGACAATGACAACACATCAACTAATTAATACAAACAATGACAACATATCATCTAATTAATACCAAACAATGACAACATATCATGTAATTAATACCAAACAATAACAACACATCATCTAATTAATACCAAACAATAACAACACATCATCTAATTAATACCAGACAATGACAACACAACATCTTATTTACGCCAAACAATGAAAATACATCATCTAATTAACAGAAAACAATGACATTACATGATCTAATTAACACAAAACAATGATAATGATTTAACAGCGCCATACACTGATCGCTTTTAGGACCGAAAAGTTGCATCCTTTGTATAGCGATGGAACACTGTAGAATGTCTTCTGGATGAAATAGATTATTTGTTCACTTCAAATTCAAAAGATAAAAAGGAGACTTTCTGGAATGGGTAAATAGCGAAGAGTATGTAACTTTTGGTGTTGCATGAAATATACAACAGCCTGTTCTTGATTCCAGTCGATACTAATAACCTTTTGTCAGCGATGTAGGTAGCATTTTTTACGAGAACAGCTTACGTGCGCATTCCGATAGACTCGCTAGCGAGAACTTTTTTTTAATTCTTCGAATTCATATCGGGGTGAACATTACAAGGCTATCGCTTTCTCTTTTAATTTACATTTACGGCAACTTTCCTACCATGTAATGGATCTGGTTAGCCAATCTTCAATGAAACAGCAGTTTTAAGCATTTGTGCGTTTGACTTTTAACTATCAGTAGCGGTATTTGGAACGGAATAACAAGAACCACATTGACACAGACGAAAAATGGCTATTAATGCAAATGCAATCAGAATAAGGGTAAAAATCAACACAGCTTTATCGCTCACAAGTTAACCATGGCAGACAGCGAGAAAAGCTATTCTCAGAACATGTAATAAACTAATTTCTTCCTTCAGTGCTGGAGATTATTTTTTAGAGTCTAATTAAAGCCTTGATCTAGAGTTAAAGAGTCAAACACAAGGAAACGTTAAAACCCTTCTCTATATGTGATCATTATATTTAATACACTGACACGCCCACGTGCCACAGACACTTCATTTTACCACAACTATTTCTCACTTTATTATAAAAAGAAAGGATATTTTTCTTCGAAAATGACAATTAATTATGATAGGTAGTGTTGTGACATTTAATCTGGAAGAAGCTGACTCCATCTCGTTTCTTGAAACATCTATTTCTCCCCATTAGCGTTAAGCTTCAATAAAAGTAACAAAGATCCCCATGGATGATATTATAAAAATGGCAGTCAAGCTTTTTAGATTAATTTGATGGACATCTCGCCAGATTTATTTCCCGTTGAAGTTGCCTTGCTATATGATAGGCTTGAGTGGGGTTCCGTAATTTCACTCTGACTAAGTTTAACGCTAGTTTTAGTATTCTATCATATGTGCCATCTCCAATTTCGTATATAGCGGGCCGATACGCCAAAGGATGAGATTTTAGGGCACAAACGAATTATGTACGAAATTAACACTGACAGAAAGCCGATAGGTGGCGCTCCTCTTTCCATGTTTGGAGAGAAGCATAATTACACTGAATCGAATTTACCAAATATTTCAAGAAGAAAAAAATGTTTGTTGATGCACGTGCGTCCCCCGGCGACAATGGCTGTATCCTATCTGGCGAGACTACCCTTGGGGTTTTACATCCGGTGCCTGGGAGGGATTTACAAATGAATTAGGAAGGATCGGCTGATTGCGTAGCTGTCATCACCAGGGATATTGTGACCCAGTAGATGGCGCTTTACTCTTTGTGGCTGTCACGTGTTATCATTTAGAATTAAATAAGAACCGTTTTGATTATCAAAGTTGTGAAAGAATCAACAGTGGATATATGAGCGGTCGTGATATAGATTGCTCCACGATGTCCATTACAGCTGTCACAAACAGTTGGCACTGATGTAGACATGCCTGGCCAAACATCATCAGCAAATGATTGCAGTTTCTTCAGGAACTCAAGGTTATCTCCCCTTAGTTTCTTCTCGGTTGCATTTAAGTCAAATTTCCCGTTCCGTTTATATTGAACAAAGCGGACTGCCAATGTTATGAATAAAATACATTGTTTCAATAAGGATTTTGGGTTTTGTTTCTAGTTTCAATGTTTTATGTTTGTCATTTATGTGGATATAAATGCCAAGGCAGTTTTCACATATATCTTTTATTTCGTAGACCGCTTGATGTCTTAATTAGATTGCATTCGATGAAAATAAAATCAGGTCTTCATTGCCGACAGCATGTCCCTGTAGACGAGGCATCCATTTTGATGAGGACCTGGCGACGTCCCCATGGCAACACCAAATGCATTAAAATGGCAAATTGTATTTACGGTGTTTTAAATGACACCACTTTTAAGTTTATATGGCGGCATTCCAATTCCAATGTAAATACATATTAATTATTGGGCATATACTGTATTGGTTACTTAGTTCCTATTTGAAGGTTTTCCTCTTGGCGTGTGTGTCTTTTGTAAAATCATATATACTGTATTATCTTTGAAATAATACAACAACGGTGATTCGAATATCAAATCCCGGAAAACTCTCAAGAAATCATTTCCTGATGTTTCTACAAGTCATGTTTTGATAGTAACCAAAGGAAAACTTTCAGAAAATCATTTTTGATGTTTCTATAAATCATGTTCTGATTAACTTACTGCACTTGTACTGCTAATGATATGTTTATACAATGTCTGGTATAACGATCTACAGTTTAACCCAAGAATAGGGCCTGATGTATCCCACTGCATGAAGACAAAAGGTGTGCCCACTGAATCGGAGATTCAACCCGCGTCTTCTATTTAGGAGACAGTGAAGGGACCAAAATATATGTCCTGCCTCCATTACAACACTTCGAATCTCAAATCTTTTCTAACTGTTTTGTCTTTCTATGTTTCGTTTGCTTCTAAAGGTGTCTCATTGGCTGGCCGCGTCCTCGTGTGACCCTGTCTGTTGGTGTCTTTATGACACCCGTCCTCATATAACCCTGGCTGTTGGTGTCGCTATGACACCCGTCCTCATATAACCCTGTCTGTTGGTGTCTTTATGACACCCGTCCTCATACGACCCTGGCTGTTGGTTTCTCTATGACACCCGCCCTGATATGACCCTGGCTATTGGTGTCTCCTTGAAACCCGTCCCGGTATGACCCTGGCTGTTGGTATCTCCTTGACACCCGTCCTCATACGACCTGGCTGTTGGTGTCTCCTTTACACCCGTCCTGGTATGACCCTGGCTGTTGGTATCTCCTTGACACCCGTCCCCTTATGTCTGGCTGTTGGTGTCTCCTTGACATCTGTCCTCATAAGACCCTGACTGTTGGTGTCTCCTTGACACCCGTCCCTATATGTCTGGCTGTTGGTGACTCCTTGACATCCGTCATGATAAGACCCTGGCTGTTTGTATGTCCTTAACAACCGTCCCCATATGTCTGGCTGTTGGTGTCTCCTTGACATCTGTCCTCATAAGACCCTGACTGTTAGTGTCTCCTTGAAACCCGCCCCCATATGTCTGGCTGTTGGTGTCTCCTTGACACCCGTCCTGATATGACCCTGTCTGTTGGTGTCTCCTTGACATCCGTCCTGATATGACCCTGTCTGTTGGTGTCTCCTTGACACCCGTCCTAATAGGACCCTGTATGTTGGTGTCTCCTTGACACCCATCCTTGTATGACCCTGGCAGTTGGTGTGACCTTGACACCCGTCCTGATATGACCCTGGCTGTTGGTGTCCTTGACACCCGTCCTGATATGACCCTGGCTGTTGGTGTCCTTGACACCCGTCTTGATATGACCCTGGCTGTTGGTGTCCTTGACACCCGTCCTCATATGACCCTGGCTGTTGCGAGTACGTTAAACGTTAAACGATCGTAAGAAATGTGTACGACGATGTAATGTCACATTTCAATATAAAGAGGACTAAGATGAATATCTAGCGCGAGCTCTGTTGATTTTAATGCCAGAACTGAAATTGTCTTTCGTTTTGATTTCTGTCTTTTAAATGCCAATTTATAGCATGTTACGTCGATTAATCTTAGTTGAGTGATTGTAATTGAAGGATCTGTGTCATGTGTGTCCCTAATGACAGGCGACACCGAATTTGTTATTAAGTTTTGCCATGTAATATCCCATACTTTATTTTGTTTGATGTAATACAGTGTCTAAATAAGTCGTAAATGGCTGCACATAATCTAGAAAAGACAAAGATGTATATAATGATTAACTGCAATTAAATTATATAATACTACCATGATGATCAGAGAGCAGATCGAGTGTTGGGGACAAGTAGAGGAGAACAATCTGTTAACGGTGTAATGACAATGGACGAAAAGAACAATGGCGGGTTATTGTAATAAATATCTTTGAATGACACTCAGTTGAGTAAAGAATATGAAATAATGTAGACTTTATTTATTGTACAACAATTCAGATTAAGATTATTTTCTTTCCTTGTGTTACACGACAATAATACAATAGTACAGTGTTGGACAATCACACCATTATATCAATCAGTTATATATACCTTGTATATATCTTTCTACAGAAGAACACATTGCATGGTATATCATTAAATAATAGCAAAATGCAATACATTTACTTAAATGATGTCATATTAAATGATAGTAATCATAGTGTTTATACACCGGTACCTTATCACTCATTCCATTAACTACCATATTGTCAATTTAGAACAATTCAGAAGAAATTCTTCAAACATATCCTGGTTGCGAATCAAATCTAATCAACTTATATCAATCACGCTTGTTCGCCCGGTTGAATATAATATTCAAACATTGACTTTAATATGTATATAATCTGTTCTTAAAAGCAATTGCGTCAAACCCTTATGGCCTTCGTATGGAATATTTGCCGTTTGATCAAAAGACGTTTTCATAAACATTTGAAATCATCCGACGGCGCCGATTTACAGGAAGCAGTTTATCGAAGCGAGAGGAATGATTGTAATAGTCCCCGTAGATCAACAAGCTGTCTGATGCATTAGCTAAACTCTACAGAAGTATGAAGTTTAGGATAAGTAATTTGATAAAGTGCATCTACTATTCATCCTGTATACAAATCCTTCAAATGTAAAACTCTTGTGTCTTACGTATGGTGTGTCTAGGGACATTTACAATTACACGTTTGATGTACAATGTGGTGTTAATGGATTTTCGACATGCTAAGATAAATTATAACAATGTTTATTCTGCATTAAATGGAGTTGTTCAGTGGAGAAACAGGAAGCATATATACAGAACCTTCAATGATTTATATCCCCTATAGGAAATTGACCGATACACACTTACTGGAGAGGAAGACAATATGTAATTGTTTTCCTCATTCTGATGTGACGAATATTGTAAGGCGTTGTTATGTGAATACCTGAGGTATCAATAATAACCGTCTATTTTAATGTAACCTTTCGTAATTCTATATGCTGTGTGAATCTTATTGTCGTGTGACTGTTTGTGTTACTGTATCTGTGTTTAATGTGATCTGACATTTGTCGATCTAAGTCGTGTTAATAAAGAAGAATATTAACAAGAAAAATGTCTTCATGTCAATTCACGTCAATTTCAGGTTAAATTGACCACGAGACATTTTGCTTGTTTTTTTTTGTTTTTTTTTACATATTTAACACATTTTACATATTCCAGGTGTTTGCTATTGTTTCCTTTAATGGACATTTTACTCATCAATTTGTTTTGGTCCTTATGACCTTTACAGTTTTGATTGGCCGTTAAGAATGTAGCAACAAATTAACTGCACAGACGCTTGCTGTATGAGATGGTTAATGTACGAGTTGGTTTCTGTGTGAGTTGGTTACCGTATGATATGGTTTCTGTATGAGTTGGTTACCGTATGATATGGTTTCTGTATGAGATGGTTTCTGTATGAGATGGTTTCTGTATGAGATGGTTTCTGTATGAGATGGTTTCTGTATGATATGGTTTCTGTATGAGATGGTTTCGGTATGAGATGGTTTCTGTATGAGATGGTTTCTGTATGAGATGGTTTCTGTATGAGATGGTTTCTGTATGAGATAGTTTCTGTATGATATGGTTTCTGTATGAGATAGTTTATGTATGAGATGGTTTCTGTATGGGATGGTTTCTGTATAAGATGGTTTCTGTATGATATAGTTTCTGTATGAGATAGTTTCTGTATGATATGGTTTCTGTATGAGATGGTTTCTGTATGATATGGTTTCTGTATGATATGGTTTCTGTATGAGATGGTTTCTGTATGAGATGGTTTCTGTATGAGATGGTTTCTGTATGATATGGTTTCTGTATAAGTTGGTTTCTGTATGAGATGGTTTCTGAATGAGATGGTTTCTGTATGAGATGGTTTATGTATGAGATGGTATATGTATGAGATGGTATATGTATGAGATGGTTACTGTATGAGTTGGTTTCTGTATGATATGGTTTCTGTATGATATGGTTTCTGTATGAGATGGTTTCTGTATGAGATGGTTTCTGTATAAGATGGTATATGTATGAGATGGTATATGTATGAGATGGTTACTGTATGAGTTGGTTTCTGTATGATATGGTTTCTGTATGAGATGGTTTATGTATGATATGGTTTCTGTATGAGTTGGTTTCTGTATGAGATGTTTTCTGTATGAGATGGTTTCTGTATGAGATGGTTTCTGTATGAGATGGTTTCTGTATGAGATGGTTTCTGTGTGAGATGGTTTCTGTATGATATGGTTTCTGTATGAGATGGTTTCTGTATGAGATGGTTTCTGTATGAGTTGGTTTCTGTATGAGATGGTTTCTGTATGATATGGTTTCTGTATGAGATGGTTTCTGTATGATATGGTTTCTGTATGAGATGGTTTATGTATATATTGGTTTCTGTATGAGATGGTTTCTGTATGATATGGTTTCTGTATGAGATGGTTTCTGTATGATATGGTTTCTGTATGATATGGTTTCTGTATGAGATGGTTTCTGTATGAGATGGTTTCTGTATGATATGGTTTCTGTATGAGATGGTTTCTGTATGAGATGGTTTCTGTATGAGATGGTTTCTGTATGATATGGTTTCTGTATGAGATGGTTTCTGTATGAGATGGTTTGTATGATATGGTTTCTGTATGAGATGGTTTCTGTATGAGATGGTTTCTGTATGATATGGTTTCTGTACGAGATGGTTTGCATGAGATGGTTTCTGTATGAGATGGTTTCTGTATGAGATGGTTTCTGTATGAGATGGTTTCTGTATGAGTTGGTTTCTGTATGAGATGGTTTCTGTATGAGATGGTTTCTGTATGATATGGTTTCTGTATGATATGGTTTCTGTATGAGATGGTTTCTGTATGAGATGGTTTCTGTATGAGATGGTTTCTGTATGAGATGGTTTCTGTATGAGATGGTTCTGTATGAGATGGTTTCTGTATGAGATGGTTTCTGTATAAGATGGTTTCTGTATGAGATGGTTTCTGTATGAGATGGTTTCTGTATGAGATGGTTTCTGTATGAGATGGTTTCTGTATGAGATGGTTTCTGTATGAGATGGTTTCTGTATGAGATGGTTTCTGTATGAGATGGTTTCTGTATGAGATGGTATCTGTATGAGATGATTTCTGTATGAGATGGTTTTCTGTATGAGATGGTTTCTGTATGAGATGGTTTCTGTATGAGTATGGTTTCTGTATGAGATGGTTTCTGTATGAGATGGTTTCTGTATGAGATGGTTTCTGTATGAGATGGTTTCTGTATGAGATGGTTTCTGTATGAGATGGTTTCTGTATGAGATGGTTTCTGTATGAGATGGTTTCTGTATGAGATGGTTTCTGTATGATATGGTTTCTGTATGAGATGGTTTCTGTATGATATGGTTTCTGTATGAGATGGTTTCTGTATGATATGGTTTCTGTATGAGATGGTTTATGTACGAGATGGTTTCTGTATGAGATTGATTTCTGTATGAGATTGTTTATGTACGAGATGGTTTCTGTATGAGATGGTTTCTGTATGAGATGGTTTCTGTATGAGATGGTTTCTGTATGAGTTGGTTTCTGTATGAGATGGTTTCTGTATGAGATGGTTTCTGTATGAGATGGTTTCTGTATGAGATGGTTTATGTATGAGATGGTTTCTGTATGATATGGTTTCTGTATGATATGGTTTCTGTATGATATGGTTTCTGTATGAGTTGGTTTCGGTATGAGATGGTTTCTGTATGAGATGTTTTCTGTATGAGATGGTTTCTGTATGAGATGGTTTCTGTATGATATGGTTTCTGTATGAGATGGTTTCTGTATGAGTTGGTTTCTGTATGATATGGTTTCTGTATGATATGGTTTCTGTATGAGATGGTTTCTGTATGAGATGGTTTCTGTATGAGATGGTTTCTGTATGAGATGGTTTCTGTATGATATGGTTTCTGTATGAGATGGTTTCTGTATGAGTTGGTTTCTGTATAAGTTGGTTTCTGTATGAGATGGTTTCTGTATGAGTTGGTTTCTGTATGAGATGGTTTCTGTATGATATGGTTTCTGTATGAGATGGTTTCTGTATGAGATGGTTTCTGTATGAGATGGTTTCTGTATGAGATGGTTTCTGTATGAGACGGTTTCTGTATGATATGGTTTCTGTATGAGATTGTTTCTGTATGAGATGGTTTCTGTATGAGATGGTTTCTGTACGAGATGGTATATGTATGAGATGGTTTCTGTATGAGATGGTTTCTGTATGAGATGGTATATGTATGAGATGGTTTCTGTATGATATGGTTTATGTATGAGATGGTTTCTGTATGATATGGTTTCTGTATGAGATGGTTTCTGTATGAGATGGTTTCGGTATGAGATGGTTTCTGTATGAGATGGTTTCTGTATGAGATGGTTTCTGTATGAGATGGTTTCTGTATGAGATG
This sequence comes from Pecten maximus, assembly GCF_902652985.1. Lineage (NCBI taxonomy): Eukaryota > Metazoa > Mollusca > Bivalvia > Pectinida > Pectinidae > Pecten > Pecten maximus. The sequence goes on along the minus strand of NC_047029.1, from coordinate 2,288,462 downwards.
GTATATGTATGAGATGGTTTCTGTATGATATGGTTTATGTATGAGATGGTTTCTGTATGATATGGTTTCTGTATGAGATGGTTTCTGTATGAGATGGTTTCGGTATGAGATGGTTTCTGTATAAGAGGGTTTCTGTATGATATGGTTTCTGTATGAGATGGTTTCTGTATGAGATGGTTTCTGTATGAGATGGTTTCTGTATGAGATGGTTTCTGTATGAGATGGTTTCTGTATGAGATGGTTTCTGTATAAGAGGGTTTCTGTATGATATGGTTTCTGTATGAGATGGTTTATGTATGAGATGGTTTCTGTATGAGATGGTTTCTGTATAAGAGGGTTTCTGTATGATATGGTTTCTGTATGAGATGGTTTCTGTATGAGATGGTTTCTGTATGATATGGTTTCTGTATGAGATGGTTTCTGTATGAGATTGTTTCTGTATGAGATGGTTTCTGTATGAGATGGTTTCTGTATAAGAGGGTTTCTGTATGATATGGTTTCTGTATGGGATGGTTTATGTATGATATGGTTTCTGTGTGAGTTGGTTTCTGTATGAGATGGTTTCTGTATGAGATGGTTTCTGTATGAGATGGTTTCTGTATGAGATGGTTTCTGTATGAGTTTTCTGTATGAGATTGTTTCTGTATGATATGGTTTTTGTATGGGATGGTTTATGTATGATGTGGTTTATGTATGATGTGGTTTCTGTATGGGATGGTTTCTGTATGGGATGGTTTATGTATGATGTGGTTTCTGTATGAGATGGTTACTGTATGAGATGGTTTCTGTATGAGATGGTTACTGTATGAGATGGTTTCTGTATGAGTTGGTTTATGTATGAGATGGTTTCTGTATGAGATGGTTTCTGTATGAGATGGTATATGTATGATATGGTTTCTGTATGATATGGTTTCTGTATGAGATGGTTTCTGTATGAGATGGTTTCTGTATGAGATGGTTTCTGTATGAGATGGTTTCTGTATGAGATGGTTTCTGTATGAGATGGTTTCTGTATGAGATGGTTTCTGTATATGGTTTCTGTATAATATGGTTTCTGTATGATATGGTTTCTGTATGAGATGGTTTCTGTATGATATGGTTTCTGTATGAGATGGTTTCTGTATGATATGGTTTATGTACGAGATGGTTAATGTACGAGTTGGTTTCTGTGTGAGTTGGTTACCGTATGAGATGGTTTCTGTATGAGTTGGTTTCTGTATGAGATGGTTTATGTATGAGATGGTTACTGTATGAGATGGTTTCTGTATGAGATGGTTTATGTATGAGATGGTTACTGTATGAGATGGTTTCTGTATGAGATGGTTTCTGTATGAGATGGTTTCTGTATGAGATGGTTTATGTATGATATGGTTTCTGTATGAGATGGTTTCTGTATGATATGGTTTATGTACGAGATAGTTTATGTATGAGATGGTTTCTGTGTGAGATGGTTTCTGTATGATATGGTTTCTGTATGAGACGGTTTCTGTATGAGATGGTTTCTGTATGAGATGGTTTCTGTATGAGTTGGTTTCTGTATGAGATGGTTTATGTATGATATGGTTTCTGTATGAGATGGTTTATGTACGAGATGGTTTCTGTATGATATGGTTTCTGTATGAGATGGTTTCTGTGTGAGTTGGTTTCTGTATGATATGGTTTCTGTATGAGATGGTTTCTGTATGAGTTGGTTTCTGTATGAGATGGTTTCTGTATGAGATGGTTTCTGTATAAGTTGGTTTCTGTATAAGTTGGTTTCTGTATGAGTTGGTTTCTGTATGATATGGTTTCTGTATGAGATGGTATATGTATGAGATGGTTTCTGTATAAGTTGGTTTCTGTATGAGATGGTTTCTTTATGAGATGGTATATTGAGAAAAGCTTTATAAGTAACAGATTTGTATTTTTAAAATATTAAACATTTTTTTCACTTGCAGAACTGGGAGGAACCAATCGTCATAGATACAGATTATATATCTTATATATATGGGTTTTTCACAACCTTTAAAAAAAATCACAATTTATTGTAATTAAAATGCCTCTAGACCTGGACAATTTTTGTTGTCTTATCACTTCCATAAGGTATAATTCTTTCATAATCTTAATTCTTTCACAGGAACTCAAATGTAACATGGTGGAAGCTATAATCTTCACCAGTGATACTTCCTTCAGTGACCTTATAAGGCTTACAGCACTTTTCGCCGTTATTTTCGGAAACTTAAATAAAACTATTTTCAAATTATTTCCTCTGTCCCCTGAAACCAGCACGTACCGCCGTTATTTTCGGAAACTTAATTTTTTTCTTCAAATTATTTCCTCTGTCCCCTGAAACCAGCACGTACCGCCGTTATTTTCGGAAACTTAATTTTTTTCTTCAAATTATTTCCTCTGTCCCCTGAAACAAACACTTAATGGCGTTATTTTCGGAAACCTAAATAGAAATGTTTTCAAGCTATTTTCTCGATTGCCGGCAGTATTGCCTTAGCGATCGTGCGGTTGATTAGGATTTAGATTTGCCTGAGGTCTGTTTGGCGTCATATTGTATTGACAGAACAGTGGAGAGTTAGATTAAATAGATCCGATTGTGTTTACTATCTATCAGAGAGGCGTACAAACGGAAATATGAAAAATGTCAAATCCTGACCTTAGTGCGTTTCCTTATATCTACGTCATAGCACCGATCATGGTTGTTGTACTTTTACAATGTATCATAAATTCTCATTATATTCTCGAAAACATTTGGCGATATTGGTTATAGAAGATATGAACAGAAGATATCAGAAAAAAACAAGTTTTCTTTGCATACGCAACATATATCGGTCGTTGACTCTCTACGTCGCTGCAATTCCCTGCTGGCTTCTAAATAACCGACAAACAAGTAAAACGTATCATTATTTATAAATGATGTGTATAAATGAAAATATAAAATGCGTCAAGCATATGCTTCCTATTTCTAGGCGGCTATGACTGCTCAGCGACGCTTCCTGCTAAAGGTAAAGAAATCTATCAGGAAAGCTGTGCAAAAGAAAACCTTACAAAAACGCAGATACAAAGAAAGTGTAATTAACCTAATTTAAGGTTTAAAAGAACGTCTGTAAAAAACAATATACATATGACAGTTTTAGATTAACAAAAAAGAAAAAAATTAGATCTAATTCTTATTTCCCCTATCAGTTTATGTTCTTTAAGTAAAATTTCATCCTCAAGTTTTACCTTTGTAAGTCGATCTTTGGGGACTACCGTCGATAAACTACAAACATTTCTAGCCAGAAAACAATAGATTTATTTTTTATTATAGAGATATCAGTCAGAAGGAGCAGTAACACGCATGGACTTGTTCATATTTTTTCTTGATGAGCACTTTGATCGTAATGTACGACGGATGTTCATATGTACTTTTGAAGAACACGAACATTATCGTAATTACCCGGAGTTTGTCAAATGTTCTTCTGCCGTTATATCTTGATAAAGCAACAGATAGTATCTCATTCATATTGGTAATTACGGATTTTGAGTACGGTCTACCTGACTCCTTCCAACCTGTGTTGGTATAAGCAAATAGTCTGAGGTAACGATTTGCCACTAATAGGTGACATTTGACAAGTTCGCTTTCATGAAAAAAACAGGCAAAATCAATTTGACGGGTAATAAAGTAATTAGGGGTATCGGATTGACCAATAAATCACGTGCTATATGCGTGTTGTGTCACCAGCGTCCAGAACAGGTAAACAAACGCCATGTCTAGAATGATGTGGCATTGTCGTATATATAAACATGAACGGCGCAGTTGAGCAATTGTTTGAGATCAATAGAGACAATTGAGCACCCCGAAGATGACTGATGAAGGAAAATACGACTTCAGAACGAAATAACATGTCAATCGGAATTTAATATTAAATAATATTACTCACCATGACATCTTTTGGTGGCTAACAGAGCAGAACAAAAATTCTCAGTCGAGATAATACCGCGTAAGCCTTAAGTGCTGTCAAAATAATGGATGTTTGTCAAAAATATCGTCTCCGTAGCAAAATAGGGGTGGAAATCAAAAAACATTTAAAGGTGACGAGACAACATTTTAAACTATAATCTCGTGATCTAGGAAAAAAATACATAAAATATCTTACTGGCAAAAACCGTCAATGTATAATCTTATCCAATTACTGTGTGACAATGATATTGGCGTAATTCGTAAGATAGCTAGATATCTATATGAAGCCAACAAAGCCAGAGTATGTACCTTGCAATCAAATATGCTATGTTACATTTGGAAATAAATTGAATAGAATATATTTTAGATTGGTTACGCAAAGGGCAATCTGATTTTTCGAAAGCTCTGTAAACAATTAACACTATAATTGTTGACCAATCAGACTGTCTGTTTTATAACACTTCTTAATTAATTAGCCTACTTCCGTTCAACCGTCGATGCAACATCCAGTCTTCAAGTGTTACACCTTGTTGATATAGAAGGAGTATGGGCTAATATATTTTTTTCTTTTATACTAACCAGATGTACACGCATGTAGTTGATTTATTTTTCAATACTTTTTTCAGTATCATTGTTGCCGTGATAGATGTAGACTTCTTATGGAAACAATTTGAAATAATGATGCCGGTTGATGACGACTATGGGTAGTTTAAATTTGATCATCATGACGTAATTACGAAATATTCAATTACCACGTGACACCTTATTGTTTTGTATTTATAAACTAACCTGTTTGTCCTTTTGTCAACCTCTCGGCTCTTATTTTCGAGAACTTCAGTCTGACAGTATTTGGTTACGGCATAGATTCGGTCTTCCTTAATAAATATTTTACCCTCGTTTTGTTCAGTAAGAATTGAAAGTTTTGAATACCTATTGGTCTACAATAATATTTTCATTATAGAATGCTATCAGAAGATGAAGGCAATACAAGGGTTTCAGACGAGGTTGTAATTGTATGTATTTTTTTATGCAATATAATAACGATGTACTTAATTGGCGACCTTTCTAACGTTCTCACCTTAATCGTACAATTCTTCCAAGTGATCTCCTCATGATTATTTAAGCTTGCATATAATGTATTATCCAGAGATATAGTGAAGTATGCGTCTAATTTTGATCAATTAAACTGATAGAAAGCAACATTCGGATTATCTCGGTCGCTCGCGTTCCCTCTGATCCCAAACCTCCTCCATATCCCCGTGAAATCAGGGCCGGTCGCAGACAAGACACAGTGTCAAGTATACTCATTAGAAAAGGTTTCAGGGTCCAAATACGGACAATCAAAGTTACAGCAAGATTAATGACCGTATGTCATGGTATAAAATCCATACTGGATAGACAAACACTCCAGCACACCGCTAAATTTACTTTCTATTATGATACCATCGTGAATGAGAAATATCGTCAATTAAGGGATGTCGCAATGTTGTATAGAGCACATTAACCGAGCGTCGCGACATCATATCATCTCGGACCCACTTATGGCACAAGACCAACCGGAAGTGTTTGTTTGGAGAAAAAACATTATCGTGTTCGGTGCTGTGTCTTGGTATTATATATATATATTGATGTAAAACTAGTATTTCAAGTGTTGTTTTTCTTTGTCGGATGTGTTTGTTTATTTTCGAGCATCATCGAACAAATTTACGTGATCAAAATAACGAAACGTGGAGTATTGTAATGCGGTTGTGTTAAAAGTATATATTGTGATATCGTGACATGCATACTAATTAGGCACTACGAAAGTAGATAACAAGAAATTTGATAATAACCTTCGTCTAAAAAAAAAAAAATCATTAACGTCACACCAATTTTTATTTTTTAGTCTGAACAATGATTATGAAAGTCGTATATTCAGAATGAATTGATAAGAACTAATTACAAAGTGAAAATAAACTATTCTAGTTCAGACTACAGGGATATCTGGCTGTACAGTAGTATATCAAAATGTCGATACCTACAATTGTTTTTCCTTTGCATACACTGTGGTTGCATATGAATGATGTTGTGAAAATGTTTATCATGTAAAACAAGTCTGGACGTCAATGTGGCGTCCTTTGCCCGGTAAGAATAGTCTTGACTATAAGAGACAATCCAAGTCTCGGTACGTTGCTGGTTAATGTTGAGTTGTCTGTACTATTACTCATTATTGTGTACGGACATCAGTAGTAATGGTTAAACTTTGTAAATTGTTATCTAGGTACAACATCAACTAATAAGTAATGTTCGTTTTCCGTCTGCCCCAACCGTCGATATATCAAGTCACGTGATACAGCCATAAACAGCGAGGCCCGTAGGTATAGAAGATGTTGTTGTCGCTAATTCTTCTTCTCTTTGCAGGTGTAAACGTCTGTAATTATACCGAAATGAAGATAAAAGTACAAACTCGTAGCAATATTACGTCAGCAATCAGGACCAACAAACAAATAATTGAGGCTTATAATCTTGACTTACCATCGCGAGATTTCCTGAAACGTTAACAACTTATTATATACAATCAATGTTGGGCGTTTTTAAATTAAAAGTTGCGATTCGTACGATGGCCGACAAGAGCCTGGAAACATGAAATGAAAAAAAACTGTAACGTTTTTTCATTTCAATTTGCCGCTCATGTCGGCCATGTAGATTTGTCAAGGAGACACCGACAGCCATGTTCATATAAGATCGGCTTACAAGGAGACACAACAAAAGAAATCAGGAAAGAAATAATATTGATAATGATAGCGAATTGTTGCTATTCCGGCAGTGGATCAATTTTTGGTCTTTCCTATGTCCGCTAAGCAAACTGCAGGGAATACAATTTCAATTACTGTAAATTACTTCAATTTCGCTTGTGATTTATTCTCGCGTTAATATGCGATTCAACTCTCTCATGATTATTTGTACTAGAATAACATCTCTAGATGGCATCTATGTTGATACTTTTACCATATCTTTCTTTTATAGACTTGTTTGTTTTATATATACCATACTATTGATTACGAACAAATCTTCCAGACACATTTTACCATTTAATTCAGACATCTTTAGAGCCGTTCCTTGTATTACTGACAAAATGGCGTCATTCATGTGTACAGATATTTAGGTCGAAAGGTCAGCGTTCGCGAAATCATTTATTCGCATAAAATCCAGAAGAAGCAAGTTCGCGAAAAAAATCATTCTCGAGTAAGCGATTTACAGTAGTTTCTACTTCCGACACGTATCGAGATACTGTAGGCGTAATCGTTCCCGCTCTTGCATGGGTTCAAGTCATTGTAAGCGATGACAGTTTGCGTTTGAGAACACTTGCACGAGAACAGACAATCAGAAGTCGACTCCTCTTTCAAAAACGTTCATTAATGTAAGGGATTCTCCAACTGTAACGGGTCATTATAGTTTCGGAAAATTCCATAATTACGAGCCAATTTCCAACCTCGCCAATTAGATCCAGTGAAAAAGTTCCGTAAAAGATATTGACTTTGGAGCGTTTATGCTGCTGGGGATTAATCATGTTGTATTTTTGTTATGACCTTGTGTATACTGTTAGTTTACATCTGAATGTCAGATCAATTAGAACGCTCTATACCAGAGATCTACAGACTGACACGGAGACAACATTGTTTACACCAACCACCGGTAAATACATGGATAAGTGTCTTATACAATACCAATGGGATACAAAAGTATTTTTGAAGTGCGTCTGCGTGAAGCTTCTTTGACGAAAACAAGTAAACATGTGTGCGTTTTTCTGTCATAAATATCCTTAAAGTCTTATTTATTCAATGGTAGCAAACAGAATTAGGAAGCAAATTCTCGTAAATGATTGTTTGTTTCTGTCGCAGTGCCAAATCGAGGCCCGTCATTTACACCAAACAACTAGGAGACTCAAGGTCTGCCGACATATCTCGTTATATACACATCCATCCTCATTTTAAAGTCATTAACTGATTCGGTTTTAATTGAGAAAGAGAAAAGACTTAATAACGGTGCATCAATATTTGATTGATTCCAATGGGGATAGAAATTTGTACGATGTGTTCCTGAATTTTCATTTGGTTGAGAAAAGACAATTATAAGATGTAGCCATATATATGCATTTAGTAATGGTAATTACGAGTTGTGGTAATGAATATTCATTCGGTAAACTTTATATATACGTGCCTGTTATGTCATCGACTTAATGATGGTTGGTTGATGAGGAAACTGCATGCAATAACATGCAAAATACAGCAGTTGGTATGGATAGAGATATATTTCTCACTTTCAACAACTATTTCTCTGGTATCGGAGATAACAGACACGTAAACATTGGTAGGGTTAAAACTCAGGACCCAGATGTTTGATTTATCCAATATTCCGGCTTTCGATGCGTCTCAGTTAAGTTTTCGTTCTATTTCTCTGAACCCCATGGGTAACAGCTGAACACGTCATAAATTATATCTTTATCCCAAGATTAATGATAATACAATATGAATTTTTATGTACTGATTTTGTATGGGGACAAATAGAAGTACATTTGATTACGTCATTACGTCAGGGCCAATGACGTGGTTTACTACACATCCACTCAATAAATAGCTGTATAATGTCGCGTTTGTACTGTACCCTTTTTGTTATTTTCCCCTTGACATTTCGGTATTCACTTTGATAAATCGCTGAACATTTGTCATCTTCAATTGGTGCACTGAAAAGGAGAATTTTCAAATGTTTGATGATTTTCCTGTCGTTAACTATGTTTGATGCTGGCAATGAACGTCTTTTTAGAGATGCTGAATGCTGTGTTTGTCTCAACAGTTTCTACAGCACGACAGTTTAAAGTTGTATCTTTGATCGTCTACATTGTCCTGCGGTATATCGACCGAATCGCATAGGGAATGTGCTCAAACACTCTCGGCCGAGATTATGTTACCAATCAAGGGCAGCAATTAGTTAATTGATTAAAAACTGAAAAGCGAGAGGATGTCTTTTTAAATTTCTGTTTTGGACAAATAGAAATGATGGATTATCTGTCTGAGATGAATGTACAGGGATCAGGCAGATCCTGTCCTGGGGGGCTGGCGTTGATTCTGTATAGCGACAATGCCACAGGATATATTCAGAGACACGTCTCATGCATAATAAACTGCTCCGTGTTGACATTAGAGGTTTAGTATTTATGGAAAGCAATCTCGCTTGATTGTTCTGCAAACACGTGCACATTACGAACGTGCCGGCAGTGGCGCTGCATTCTTACGTCATTAACTGAGTGTGTGTCGAGTTACCTCCCTTTGATGTATCGGGGGTAACAACAAGCACCGAACTATCCATTCAGGAGTAAGTTGTTTTAGCTTGTAAAGCTGTATAAATAGAGATTCCCAAACAAGTGACGACTGTTTATCATGTTTATCTAACTCGAGTTAGTTAATTTTCAAATTTAGGAAAAGCACGAGATTTAGCGTTTGTCTTCTAAATTTGAAAATTTATTGTGTGTATCCCATAACAGCTTTTGTAAATACGCCTACGCCATGATGTTGGCTGCCGGCAAATCCTGTTGATGTATTTGATTGACAGTCGGTCAAGCCAATCGGCTTTGTTTGAGGTCAGAAACGACCAATCAGAGGATTGAAAGTGTTTACATATCGCGGTGTAAAAAATAACACAATGTTACGAAGTTTATCACTTGGCATATCAGCTGTAAAATATCAATTCACAATAGTATTAGTTCGATCACAAGGCGGCCAACCTCTGTGTGTTAATTACTATGAGGATTCTTTTATATTTGTTTAAAGCTCCCAAATGGTACATGTACAATTTCTGCACAAATGATTATGCAATAAGTCATTCATAACGAATGGCAATGTACATGTATAAAGAGCACATATTGAGTACATATAGAGTAAGTAAATATGGTGTACATACATAGTACATATATAGTACATATAGAGTAAGTAAATATGGTGTACATACATAGTACATATATAGTACATATAGAGTAAGTAAATATGGTGTACATACATAGTACATATATAGTACATATAGAGTAAGTAAATATGGTGTACATACATAGTACATATATAGTACATATAGAGTAAGTAAATATGGTGTACATACATAGTACATATATAGTACATATAGAGTAAGTAAATATGGTGTACATACATAGTACATATATAGTACATATAGAGTAAGTAAATATGGTGTACATACATAGTACATATATAGTACATATAGAGTAAGTAAATATGGTGTACATACATAGTACATATATAGTACATATAGAGTAAGTAAATATGGTGTACATACATAGTACATATATAGTACATATAGAGTAAGTAAATATGGTGTACATACATAGTACATATATAGTACATATAGAGTAAGTAAATATGGTGTACATACATAGTACATATATAGTACATATAGAGTAAGTAAATATGGTGTACATACATAGTACATATAAAGTAAATATGGTGTACATACATAGTACATACATAGTACATATATAGTACATATAGAGTAAGTAAATATGGTGTACATACATAGTACATATATAGTACATATAGAGTAAGTAAATATGGTGTACATACATAGTACATATATAGTACATATAGAGTAAGTAAATATGGTGTACATACATAGTACATATATAGTACATATAGAGTAAGTAAATATGGTGTACATACATAGTACATATATAGTACATATAGAGTAAGTAAATATGGTGTACATACATAGTACATATATAGTACATATAGAGTAAGTAAATATGGTGTACATACATAGTACATATATAGTACATATAGAGTAAGTAAATATGGTGTACATACATAGTACATATATAGTACATATAGAGTAAGTAAATATGGTGTACATACATAGTACATATATAGTACATATAGAGTAAGTAAATATGGTGTACATACATAGTACATATATAGTACATATAGAGTAAGTAAATATGGTGTACATACATAGTACATATATAGTACATATAGAGTAAGTAAATATGGTGTACATACATAGTACATATATAGTACATATAGAGTAAGTAAATATGGTGTACATACATAGTACATATATAGTACATATAGAGTAAGTAAATATGGTGTACATACATAGTACATATATAGTACATATAGAGTAAGTAAATATGGTGTACATACATAGTACATATATAGTACATATAGAGTAAGTAAATATGGTGTACATACATAGTACATATATAGTACATATAGAGTAAGTAAATATGGTGTACATACATAGTACATATATAGTACATATAGAGTAAGTAAATATGGTGTACATACATAGTACATATATAGTACATATAGAGCACATATTGAGTACATATAGAGTAAGTAAATATGGTGTACATACATAGTACATATATAGTACATATAGAGCACATATTGAGTACATATAGAGTAAGTAAATATGGTGTACATACATAGTACATATATAGTACATATAGAGCACATATGGGGTACATATAAAGTACATATGGTGAACATATTGGTTTGGTTTCATTTGTTTAACGTCCTATTAACAGCTAAGGTCATTTAAGGACGGCCTCCCGTGCGTGCGACATGCATGCGTGTGGTGAGTGCGTATGTGTGTTTTGGCAGGATGCGGTATGTACGTGTTAAGTCTCCTTGTGATAGGCCGGAACTTTTGCCGATTTATAGTGCTACCTCACTGAAGCATTCTGCCGAAGACACCAAGCAGGACACCCCATCCGGTCACATTATACTGACAACGGGCTAACCAGTCGTCCCACTCCCAAAATGCTGAGCGCTAAGCAGGAGTAGCAACTACTATTTTTAAAGACTCTGGTATGTCTCGGCCAGGGGACAGAACCCAAAGCCTTCCTCACAGGGGCGAACGCTCAACTGAAGACCAAAAGTGAGGCATTGTCAAGGGAGACATTAGGAAGAAAAAAGTTGTTGAGAAAGAAGAGAAAAGATCCAAATTTAGTCGCCTCTTACGATCATGTAGTGGGGGCAGCAGGTACAATTCTTACGCCCTACCTGCAGGGCAGGAGTATATATGGAGTACATATATTGTACATATAGAGCACGTAAGGAGTACATATGGAGTACAAGGAGTACATAAGGAGTATATATGAAGTACATATAGAGTACATATGGTGTACATATATTGTACATATAGAGCACGTAAGGAGTACATATGGAGTACAAGGAGTACATAAGGAGTATATATGGAGTACATATAGAGTACATATGGTGTACATATATTGTACATATAGAGCACGTAAGGAGTACATATGGAGTACAAGGAGTACATAAGGAGTATATATGGAGTACATATAGAGTACATATGGTGTACATATATTGTACATATAGAACACATCAGGAGTACATACGGAGTACAAGGAGTACATAAGGAGTACATACATGTATATTGTACATATAGAGCACATCAGGAGTACATACGGAGTACAAGGAGTTCATAAGGAGTACATACATGTATATTCTACATATAGAGTACATATAGAGTATACATAGAGAACATATAGAGAGGAAAACAGGAAACAAAGGACGGATAGAAAGATAGGGGAATACAAGAATGAAAGGACGGATAGAAAGATAACGGGAAAGCAGGAAAGAAAGGGCAGGAAAGAAATGATAAAATATAGTGTTGTCATTGGGCAACAGGACATGCCTGTGTAGTGTTCCCTAAATAGAAGGCCCAGTCTGCATCCAGTCTCCTAATGGGATCAGCATACACTTTGGCTCAGCATCATGAGCTACAAGAATCAACGTTAATGTACATGGAAACATGAATCTTCACTAACCATTTTACCACCCGCCCACTCACTGTCATTTAATATATATAACTGGATTTAAATCCGTTTTATACATTCTTCGAGCTTCCAAGCTATTTCTTGACTGTTTTTTTTCTGTTAAATTATATCAAATATGGTAATTAGCTATCTGTTCCGTATAACAAGGTTTCTGTAGTGGGGTTTTATATACATTGAGCCTTATTACGGTTTCTGATATATCGCCACACGACATGGCTGTACCGTTATGATACAGGGGGCGTTAGTTGGGTCCGTGCTCTAAATATACAGTAGCTGTTATCACCCCAGTATAAAACATTAGTTATATCGTCAGGTCACATTGGGCCTGACAGCCTACTATTAACGCCAGTCATTCTCAGAAATTTCTCAAAACGCAATAGCTTCTATTCGTGCAATTATATGATACGCGATGTCCATCTGTGTCGGAGCAACACAAACACTTCCTAACCAGATTCTAGGTGTCCAACACAATTGTGAAGCATTGCGTCACGGACATTATGATGTATACAGACACGAAAGGACCCATGTCCCATCCCAGCTAAAGACCTCTATTTCCTTCATATTTCACGAGTACATTTTCATCACTCAATCCCGAATTTGGTAGAATAAGGGTCATTCTGTCCTCATACATAAGACAGCCTACACGATTTTATCATTCTGAAGTCACAGAATAATTCATGATTCATAAAATGGAGACGTCTTCACGTTATGCAGCGAAACAATATCCCAATTGTGTAACACGTCATCATTTTTGTCGCACATTCCCTGCGTCATCGGTGATGCTCGATGTCTTCTGTTCACTATAACAATTCATGATACTATGGATTAAAGCACAGGCAACATGTCCATTCAAATTTATATCGATATTCCATCGTTAAGTTTTGTTCATGTCTAACTGAGCTAAAATTTACCTAAAATTTGCATGATGTTATTTTCTTGGGACATTGATGTCATTTTCAGGTCATTATCAGGTCATTTTAAGGTTAATATCAGGTCAGTATCAGGATATATTCAGGTCAATATTAGATACAGAATTTTTGCAGGTCCAATTAACTCACGACAATTTATCTTTATTTTTTAATTAGTAAATACATTTGGCAATTGGACAACATTTCTGTTCTAAATCTTATTTCCTCGGTCCGGTATACTACGCCAACAAACAAAACTCATTCTGGATAAAACAAACGTCACTGTATTTATAAGTTTGGAAAAAATAAATTAAACATTGTGAATTAGTTAAGATAGATTATTAACAAGGACTAAAACTGGATATATCGAGCGTGTTAGAGCTTGTGAGGGGCCGCGGTGGCCGAGTGGTTAAGGTGTACCGACACTTTATCACTAGCCCTCCACCTCTGGGTTTCGAGTTTGAAACCTACTTGGGGCAGTTGCCAGGTACTGACCGTAGGCCGATGGTTTTTCTCCGGGTACTCCGGCTTTCCTCCACCTCCAAACCTGGCACGTCCTTAAATGACCCTGGCTGTTAATAGGACGTTAAACAAAAACAAACCAAACTATTGTTAGAGCGACATGGCCTATCACGTGGTTCCAGGTGTATATCGCACATAACGAAAAAATGTAGATATCGAAGTAGAATCATATTATGGAATCCTCCAGTATAAAATATAACATAACAAATAATTATGGAAATAAACTTTGGTGAATTAGGACGAAAACACACAAATAAACAAGAATTCCTTCTAGTTGTCTCCCATTTAACGTTAGTACATAATACTTAGGACAGTAGTTCCGAACAATAGCATTTAAACTGACCATATACAATATAACAAACATCTGATTATTATATTTATATTTACTTATGTTTAATTATACCTTTCTTTGATAAATACGTGATTAATCTTCACCCATTTCCCTGTATGTTCATTTCAAAATATCGTTTTTAAATGAATTCATTTTCTGCGATTGATTCGCAAGCAATCGGACACATAGTGGAAGGTCTTGGCTTGACGATGATCAGTACAACGTCAAAGTGCCGTGACAGAAATTGTTCTCAATAAGAATCATCTCTGCGTTTGATTCATTTGTTTTTTTTGCAGGACATTTGAAAGAATATCCGTGACGTTGATCAAAATGGCGTAGCTATCACGTCGTGTGATCTATACTGCATCTATTCACATATAGATGTAGCCCAGATAAACGTTGGGTTAATGGGATACTGCAGTGCCAATTATAAGGGTACAAACTCAAAATTTGATTACTATGTTACAATTTCAGGTCGCTTACGACGTCACTTCTCCTCACTTTCCTTGTTTGTTAGTTACACTGGACAGTTAAGGTTGCTTGCCGTGATTACAAACCATAGAATAGCTGTCTATCTCTGGTTCCCAGGGTTTTGACCTCTGACCTCCGTAAATTGGCATCATTGTTGTAACAATCGGTCCGCCTGCTTCTCTCTGTGTAAGGCCGATACCGGTATAATTAACTTTATGATATCGTGTCCATTTCTACAGAATATCCTGAACAAAATAGTCATTTATTGTGTACTTTCAGAAACTATTCCAAATAGCATGACCCCGGTCCATCCTCGAATCCATCAGTTTTGACAGGAAGTGGCGAACGATCAATAACTTCCGGTTTGGAATTGGTTAAGCATACAAATTCTGTTGATAACATTGCACAATATGTTGGGTCTGCGTCACGCTCTGTTAACTGCGATCATTCAAGCATAAAGCAACAATTAACTACATTCAGAAACATCATCATGATCTATAGATTCGCACTGCTTCTCTCGATATCAGTTTCCAAGGGAATGTATAAAGTGGTCATTTGAGAATGGAAGTCAGTTTCTTGCGAGTGTTTGACCACATATATCTACTACAAGTATACAGGTCTTGGTAAGGACGTACATATAGGATATACGTCCATAGGTTTTAGGAAGATAATGTCTTTCGGACAACGCTATTGATCGTACAAATGTTAAAACAAACCATTATTGTTTTAGTGATCTGGTAGCTGACTAAGCTTACCTCGGCGCGGACTCACTCACTACCTCTATAAGTATAATACATTCTGACGTAGCTGTCAAGTACAACAAAATAAAGTGTCAGGTGCACAAAGGGCGATAAAATAAACAAAAACACATAAAGTAACTACTTGCTTTTTATTATCTCGTTCCTCTTGGAAGAAAACATAAATTTTGATTTCACATGTATTTACTTTTCGTCTAATACAAAACTTTGATTGCATTTGAACGGAACTGTTGCTTCCAAAGACGTCGTGAAATTGTGCCGATGGCAGAGATTTTGAAGGATCACTTGATAAGGTGTAGACGAGATGGAAGATTGTTAGCCTGGTTGTAAACTCGTACAGAGCAATACTCAGAGAGGTGCCATTTGTCTTTTCTCGTTTTCACGGTGACGTTTATTGCTGTTTTGTTATTGAGGATCGTCAATTACAGTACAAATCGTTTAGGTTTATTTATTTCTAGGAAAGTCCGTGGTAATTTGATAGTCATACTACTTTGGTGGTTGCTTAATGTTCTACATGTACTCTTGCACGTGCTTTCTCACTTGGCTCAATTTAAGATTATCAATAAACGAACCTCAAAATAAATCATATATGAAGAAGTGTTTGATAAGGAAGAAATGTTTTTTGGAGATTAGGATTCCATTTCTGAATAAACCCTAGAGTTTAAACCTTCGGTAGATTACGTGATGTTAGCTTTGGATAGAATCGATGGCAGTGCTGGCCAGAAGCATGTGCCGTGTTGTCGAAAGTCAGAAGTTCATGTCTTTATACAAAGAAATATTAAAAGTACATTAGAAATTCTTTCTCTTGTACGTTCTATCAGTTTTGAATGAGAAATATGATTTCTAGTGGCTGGAGAATTTGGTAGGAAGGGTTGTCCAACCAGTTCACCTCTATGTAATCAAGTGTTTTCTCTAGTACTGTAATCGTGGTCATTTTCGCTTGGGTTAATTTCGCGATTTTGATATGTAAACTATACATGTGGGGGTAATTTTCGCGATTGATCCGCCTTATTTTGTACTTCGAAATTACGCAATTTGATATCAAAATAATACGCGTGGGATCAAAATGATTCATCGTAATTAGCGTAAATTTTACCCTCGCGTAAATTTCCACGTTTACAGTAATATAATGGTATGTATTGACTTCAATTATTTGAATATTGTAATATATAGATGTCTAATAATTATTTTACCGTTTCATTACTTATTTTGTTATAATGCATATCTTTGATACGTAAAGCATTTCATATTCAACTTGATCATTGCTTAAAGCCAATGAAATTAGTGGGACGGTTTGTACAAAGTAAACCCGGGTAAACAGCATCTTTGGTATCAGTAATGAAAATTCTTACATGCCGAATCATAGATTCAAACATTAGATCATTGTAATGAAAATATGTAAAGTTAGAAACTTAACAAATTACAACTCTATATATAATTATTAAATAAATAATAATTATAAAGATGTATGCGTTGACAGCTAGAGGGAATGAAGTGGAACTCTCCTGTGTGAGGCAACACAATTTTTATGGGCTGACCAAAGGTCAAGGATTCCCCAACCGAATGACTTGTTTTTTTTTCCGTTTCGGTCGTTTTAGCGCCTTCTATCGCAAATGTGGGTAAAGTTGGTACGACACGGCCAAGATATAATGAACCAATCGTCATCAAAATTGACTTGAATGATCTTTGGGCCTCCATTTGCTTTGTTCCAAAAACTTTGCTAATCTTCTGAATTTTTTGTTTAATTTTTTTGGCGAAAACATGCAATTTAAAAAAGAAAAAAGAAGAAAAAAAAATGATTTTAAACTGAACATGAAAAATGCCACAATTCTCTTTAAATCTTTAGTGTTTATATGGAGACTCATATTTTAGTTGAGAAGCTTTACTTACAAGTAAGAATTTTATTTTGGAAGCATTTTTATTTCACCGGAAATTTTTTTCAATAAAGCTATTTTGTCATGAATAAAATCATATAACCTTTGTTGCAGTGATAGATTATGATAAATATTAGACAATAAAAAATAAAAACATTATCTTACCATCAAATCAACATTGAAGGGTTTTAAAATTTATGATTACCAGCCAACAAAAGTCCGGCGGCTGAATCGTATATCTTCCTATGCCTATCCAATAGTTACCATAATATCATTTGTTTCGATACGCGAATTGTATCGATACAAGTACAAGTTCTGTATTTCTAAAAGCGAGATTCCACAAACTGTATCGATTGAGTTCATGTAGTCTTTCAGGGCGGCCATATAAATACGCATAGACATGATGTAAGGGCACTGTACGCGATTTATCTTTGAAACGATCACATGGAAAAATAATTTCGCGTCGATAACATGTGACTACCCTGCTGACAAACTTCCTTTCCTCGTCCGATAGGAGACTCACAGCTATCTAAATAGGTATTCGCTGTTTGGGTTTATCATGTATTCTATTAACCTGTTTATCCGAAGGGACAGAAACAGGATTATTACACAGGGGTAGAGCTCAACAAGGGGCGATAACTTTTGCGGTTGGAGGTACTCTTGTTTAATGAATGTGCCCAACGTGGCTTCCGTAACGACCAAGCCGATCTCTCACTCTTGTCTAAATCTGGCTTCGTGTGGATCTAATATCGCTAGAAACGGATCTTTGTCAAGTTCAGCCGTACTATAATCACAATTTTGATATATCAGGAAATTTAAATGATGTTTTAATCAGTTCTAAAAAGTTTATAGGAAATTCACTTCATTCTTATATAAAACTTTCTTTTTCATATTACGGTGATTTAAAAAGAGAGTGTAAGAGAAGTTTGAAATATCGAAACAAAAACATATGCAGAGCATACAGATAGCGCAATGTGCTCTCAATCACGTGCTCAGGGCACGTGTCTGCATTATTTTCATTTATCAACAAATAAAGTACATCACCATTAACATATGTATATTTATATATCACCATGAATATACTCATGCGTGGTCTCAATCGCTGATGTAGCAAAGCAATTGGTTTAACAAAACCGTGATGCACAGAAATTGAAACATGAATTAGTCATGGTCAAGTGTACTCTTTACTGCAATGAATGCTCGTTTTCTTGACAAGAGATTAATTACACCGAGTGTATTGCGCATGCGTAATTGTAACAGGAAACATGAATATTTCATTTGAAAACAAGTGTTAATACTGTGAGAAACGAGCTAAAATTCCCACCCAAGGATCGCTTTATTTCCGGCAGGATCTACAGTACAGCTGACATCTTAAGTAATATAATCCCGATACATTACTGTTAATGATATAACGAATAGGCTTCCTTTGATAAAGGGGGCTGACGTAGAAAACGTTACTTGTAGTTTAAACTGGCTAAGGTTTTGACCGATGCCTGTGTTGTTGAAGGGCAGTAAGTCTATTGCTATTGCTATTTTGGCGTGAGTGATTTCATATTGTACCTACAGATGTACCTGTGAATTTACGTCACTTCCGGTGAAAGTTGTAGAATATTTACTCAGATGTCTACTCTTATGAAGATAAGTTTAAGGTATCGTTAATTTTTTTTATTGTGTCCTTTACCACCGTTGTTGCCTACGGAAGTATTTTATTAATTGAACAATCATTATACAAATGTTTATATACAAATATTTATATACAAATATTTATATACAAATATTTATATATTTCATGGACACATTTCCTGTTTTTGTTGTCCATTTTATAAAATGTGTATAAATGAAAAAAGCTGTTAGGTATCACCCGTAAAACGTCACTTCCGTTTTTTCCCCACAAATGTTACTTCCGTTTTTATTCTCAAACCAAGTATTGCACAGGCTACAAATCATTGAAGACAGTCAAGGTCAGAATATAATGACCTCTAAAATGTCGACAAAATACGACTCACCGATCTATATTTAGATGAAATTAAGGAACTGCTTCGCCCGCCGTCTTTAAGAATGTGGATGATTGTCTAGTTCTTTCTCTTGGCTTACCATTGTTCTAATCATTGGTCGATGGTGTACATGTAATTGTAATAAAATTCCGACTGAATGTCAGGCCTGCTCCAGGGAGATCGTTAGCGGTGTCCTGTTCCACAGGTAGGCGTGAGGTTTATCTCTATCCTAAGGTGATGATTCTGGCAGTAAATTAGCTGATGTTACCTAGTATAAATCACCCTACAGACACCGCCATCTTGATCCCGTCTTGTATAACATTACAGGGTCAGAGGGAGAGAGCCAGAAAGCTGATGTATTGTTACTGACGTAACACATCCAGGAACCTCATTTTCATCACAAATTATAAAAGAATTAAGAGATACACGAGGTATAGCCTTAAACCCCGAATCGCGTCATGTGTCCGAAACAGAACATATGTTCTGTAAGGGAACAATATACAAAACAACTGCAGACGCATAACAATAGAGAGGCCCGACTTGAAGCATAGTGTGATGTTACACCATGCTTCAAGTCGGACCTCTATTTCTCGATTTACGTAGACGAGTTTAAAACATTTCACAGAAGGGGTACCTACATGTACCGAGTCTATGTCGTTCGTCTCTAGATCTTCTACTCATTTCATTTTATTACTATATTTAAAAAAAAACTCAACGAAAAAGCATTTTCTTGAGGGACACCTCTCCATAATAAGACAATTATGTTTATCAGATTGCTTATACTACATGTTAACAATGTTTCTTCAAATCAACCCATTGAGTCATTTAGGATATCATTGGACAAGACGTTCAAGACGACATTGAGTTTTAAAATTCATTATTACCGTTGATTTGTCCTATATTTATCATACCTGTACTAACAAAGACTAGAGTAGTACAATGGCTGTACACATATCCGCAAAATAGTTGAAAAAAATATGCTAATTAGAATGTTGCTTGTGAAAGGCGTCTTCCACTGTCCCAACATTGATGTTGTGTTAAGAACACCTCAAGAAATATTACTTACTTTAAAATAAAATATGATCAAAGGGTTATTAATCAGGGTACCATTGATAAACTATGTCAGGGTCAAGGCCAGATGTTCCGCGAGGTTAATTTTTTCAATTAATGTCACGTTCTTAAACTAAAAGACCAGGATAGTGACAACGATATTTTCAGGCTTATTGATCAACATCAAACGTGTGGAACTTTGTAATTCAAAGGAGTATATTTCCATTTGAGATCACGGTTAGACTGGAACTGCTGAGTAATTATATGTTGTAAGTTTTTTTTAGGTCACCTGAGACGAAGTCTCAAGTGACCTATTCTAATTGCCTTTTGTCCGTCGTCGTCCGTCGTGCGTCGTGCGTCGTGCATCGTCCGTCGTCTGTCGTGCGTCGTGCGTCCGTAAACTTTTTACATTTTTGACTTCTTCTCCAAAACCACTTAACCAAATTCAATGAAATTTGGCAGAAAGTTACTATGGCTGAAGGTCAACCAAAATTGTGAATTATATGGTCCCCACCCCCCAGGGGCCTGAGGGGTGGGGCCAAAATGGGTCAAATTGACTAAAACTTCAAAAATCTTCTTCTCTACTCTCAGATATGGTGGAGTCAAACATTCTTCATAAATGGAAGGGGCTTGTGGTGCTTTACCAAAATTGTAAATTTAATGACCCTGGGGTCTCATGTTTGCCCCTGGGGAGGGGGTAAACTTTACAATAGTTTATATAGGGAAATCACATTTTTGACTATTATTTGTTGGATTTGTATTGGAACTCATTCTTATCTGGTCAACATTATCAGCGTGGGATAACAGTTTCATGGTTTGCATATATTGGCCCTGACTGACCCCCAGGGGCTGATGGGCGGAGCTAAAAAGGGTCAAATTGACTGAAATTTCAAAAATCTTCTTCTCTACTCTCATATTTGGTAGAATCAAAAACTCTCCATAGATGGAAGGGCTTTATGGTGCTTTACTAAAAGTGTGATATTAATAACCCTTGGGTCTTGCGTTTGCCCCTGGGGAGGGGGTAAACTTTAGTATAGTTTATTTAGGGAAATCACATTTTTGACTATTATTTGTTGGATTTGTATTGGAACTCATTCTAACCTTGTCAACATTATCAGCATTGGATAACAGTTTGATGGTATGCATATGTTGGCCCTGACTGACCCCCAGGGGCTGATGGGCGGGGCTAAAAAGGGTCAAATCGACTGAAATTTCAAAAATCTTATTCTCAATACCTATATATATAAAATAGAATACTTTTCATAGAAGGAAGGGTTTCATGGTGTTTTACTTAAATTGTGAATTTCATGACCCTGGGGTCTCACGCTTGCCCCTAGGGAGAGGGTAAACTTTGCTATAGTTTATATAGGGAATTCATATTTTTGACAATCATTTGTTCGATTTCTATTGGAATTCATTCTAACTTTCTTAAAATTATCAGCATGGGATGACAGCTTAATGATATGCACATATTGGCCCTGACTGACCCCAAGGACTAATGGGTAGGGCCAAAAAGGGTCAATTAAATTAACTGAAATATTTCAAATCTCAGGTGACCGTTAAGGCCCTTTGGTCCTCTTGTTTTACTTAAGCAATCGTCATTACTCGCGAAATCATTACGTTGGATTGAACGTACGGAACGGATGTTGTCACGACAAACTTTTGCAGTCCCAGTGTTTTTTTTCATATTATATTATGACAGGTACATGTACGTGATGGATGTCATTAAAAGTAATTTTAATTAAACTTCTTTCTAGTTCATATCTTGACACAAAATCTTTCTTTTTCAGTGTGACATTTGTTCATTTGATGTATTTACAAATATTTACAAATAGGACATACAGGCATATAGGCCATCTGTCCGATTAAGTGGGGTTTCCCCGGGTTCTCCGGTTTCTTCCCACAATAAGACCCCTAGCGCTCCAATCCGGGGCAATAAGAGTGATTAATATAAGGTGATACAGCTTGTTTCGCAATTGTTGTAAAATAAAATTTACAGTTTACACAGGGCATCAGTAAACCATAGATTTGGGAAATTCACCCGAGCTTGCTTTGAAGTTGTTAGACTGTTAATGCGATGGAAGCAGTGTAAAGTAAGGAAGTAAATGAGATAGTTTGCTCGGCGTGTATACTGCCAATAAACTGCTTTGTTACTATACATCACGGAATCAGTATTTACTGAACAGAATTCAGCAGAAAAAGTGCAAAGATTGTCTGCTATAAACAATTCAGGCTTTAACTCGCAGCATCTACGTCGTTATTGATTTAAGGCTCCAATTAATCCTAATAAAGTTGAGCTGAACGGAATAGGTAAAATCGATCGGAAAGGAAATATCGCCAATGTCGATATCATTAGTACCGGAGTTATATCGGATAGTTTCGTGACATTGTCTCACAATCGTCTGTTTCCGTCACTGTTCGGTATAATTGCATTTCAGCTCTTTAATCCAATCGCTGGTATACTCACATTGCCCTACAAATGTACGCGCACAATTGCCTGTTAGCACGTGCTGATGTCCATTTAGTACATTAATGGTGAGTTATCACCACGTGCTATATAGAATTGATTGGAACAGGCGATAGAGCATATCATGTTTCCATATTTGTAGTAAATGAACTTATAACTGTCACTGGGAGGCTCGTTTGTAGAGACTGCACAATAAAGGGCAGAATTCCTTTGCCAGCATTCATATGCACCAAATAATCCATTAGATAAAACTAATACAAAATAATTCATGAGATAAAACTAACACAAAAATAGTGCATAAAATAAAACTAAACAAAATAATCCATTAGATACAACTAACACAAAATAATCATTGTGATAAAACTAACAAGCGAATATGTTACGTAACATCGTTATTTTTGTGTAAAATCAGTCAATCAGGATGGAAGGGAATGTTTTGTCAACATTTACGACTAAATCAGCCAATTAACCAATTAAGATGAAAGGGAATGTTTTGTCAGTAATAATGACAAAATCAGCCAATCAACCAATTAAGGTGGAAGGGAATGTTTTGTCAGTAATAACGACAAAATCAGACAATCAGCCAATCAGCATGTAAGGAAATGTTGTGTCAATATTAACGACAAAATCAGCCAATCAACCAATTAAGATGAAAGGGAATGTTTTGTCAGTAATAACGACAAATAAAGCCAATCAGCCAATCAGCATGTAAGGAAATGTTGTGTCAATATTAACGACAAAATCAGCCAATCAACCAATTAAGATGAAAGGGAATGTTTTGTCAGTAATAACGACAAATAAAGCCAATCAGCCAATCAGCATGTAAGGAAATGTTTTGTCAATATTAACGACAAAATCAGCCAATCAACCAATTAAGGTGGACAATGTGTTTTGTCAGTATTAACGACTAAATCATCCAATCAGCATGTAAGGGAATGTTTTGTTAACATTAACGACAAAATCAGTCAATCAGCCAATAAGCATATAAGGAAATGTTTTGTCAACATTAACGACAAAATCAGCCAATCAGCCAATCAGCATGCAAGGAAATATTTTGTCAACATTAACGACAAAATCAGTCAATCAGCCAAAAAGCATGCAAGGAAATGCTTTGTCAACATTTACGACAAAATCAGCCAATAAGCATGCAAGGAAATGCTTTGTCAACATTTACGACAAAATCAGCCAATCAACCAATTAAGGTGGAAGGGAATGTTTGGTCAGTATTAACGACAAAATCAGTCAATCAGCATGAAAATCATCGAATCTAAACAATAACATACTTTGTCTATACAAACTCAATGTATTTAGATTATGATCACAGAAATATTTAGACCCCGATGCACTATACTATTTCCAGCTAAACTTATTTCATAGCATTGGCTAAAACATTATCTAATTGCTTCAAGGGTAAAATCGTTAGTCTGAATGTAGATAGTTGAACACAAGCTATTTATCAGTACCAGGGGTTTTAATTAAAAACAAAAAAACTTGATATAGATTTTGGAATGGTTATCACTACTTCCATGAATAAACGTTTATAACTACGAAGGCTTTGGGTGCTGTATGACTATACTAGGAAGTTTAAACAATGCTTTAATGTATTGGAAAATAATGTAAATAAATAAAAAATAGATTCAGGTGATGTCTAGATTCATGACGCTATTGACAGTTGATCGGACTTCAGTTGTCAATAAAATGCTTGACTGAATAATTGTAATAGCAAATGTGATACATTATATAAATCGCGTATGACACAGGATATTTGACGTGTTTCTAATGTATTGCATTAGATATCCCGCATATTTCACATAGAGTATGTGCAGTATTGTTTGTTTAATGTTATGGCCTTTATAATGACAATAAACCCGTCAGATGGTATCGTATTGTACGAAACGATGGCTGAATTATTAACCTTTTTACGAAACTACTCCTGTTGTTTAACGTCGTAAAATCGTCTTTGTATTTATTTAACACAGGATATATACATAATGTATAAAGTGTACATTTTATGCAAGAACGATCAGGTTTCAAGATTGAATTGCCTATGGACTATAGAGCTTTATATCCATATTTGAAATATTATCAAAAAGTCCTGAAACGGTGACAAAAAATAAGTTTTGCTGAAACACCAATACAATAATCAAAGTTTTTTGTTTTTATTTTAAGATAGTTCTTAGCTAAATTTATTATTCATGAATCGAGATATTTTTAATGTTACTTGGAAATTATTTTTGTATTCTTTCTATTGTCCTGTTCCATGGAGAGCCTCTCATTCGATAAACATTGGCCTTGGACTCCCGCGCTTCAGATAGTAACGTAGTAAATTAAATTCCGCGTCTCGTTCATTTCTTGTAAGGTCGTTACAGACTCGAAGTCTCTCTTAACGCTCTTATCCGTGCAAAACTGCCTTAAATATTCAAAGATTTTTTTTTCTTTGGAAGAATCTAAATGTACAAATATTGGTCAAGTTTTTTCTTGGTACCAACTGATGTTTAGTACTTCCTTAATTTGCAGAGGGTCAACATGTCATTCCTTTTCTCTACTTCCTCTCTTTTTTATGCTACCTCAATAAAAAGCACGCTTCTTTGTTGCACTGTCCTCATCCCTGCTGGAAGGGTGTAAACATTGTGTCTGCTGCATCTGTTGTATAAGAGGCGCCATGATTTGGAATTGTATCTTTTCTCTTCTTTTAAAATACATTTTTCTTGTACATGTTTCCATTGACACCACCTCACGTTTGGATTTTGCTGAGCGTTTGAACATGTAAGGAGCGCTTTGGATTCTTTTGCCTGGCCGACACATATTAGAGTCAATACTTAACGCGCAGTTTTTTAGGAGTGGAATGATTGGTTCGTCCGTTGTCAGTAATGTGACTAGGTGGGGTGTCCTGCGAGGAGTCTTCGGTAGTATGCTTCAGGGAGGTAACACTATGAAGTTGATATCAAGAGGAGAAATGCACATACACAATACACACTACTTGATACATTTTATTGGCGGTTCACAACACTACAAAACATGCACAGTACATCAACCGGAACCAAATTGTTCTGTTAGGGGCTTACTACTTTCAGGATAATATTCCCTGATTCATGCACATACTTCACATTACATCTCACTCCCGAAAATGTTTCCTTTATCCTTGATAACAACCGAGACTAATTGTAGCTGTCTTAGCTTACTAATGTTATATACATTAAAACTAAAATTACAGTCCACCGGTACAATATTCCTAAAATTAATATATTTACCATTGTATGGCACTGCCACTATATAACCCTACCAATTCAGTTGCGAGTTCACCAGCTTATGAACTGCCAACTGAAATTTGAATTTGAAAATTTCAAAAAAAAAATCGCACGACAAATAAAAAATCGCAGATGGTAAATATAAGCATTGAACGGCTTTCAGTTGGCATTCATAGTCAATATGAATGCCAACTGAAAGCCGTTCAATGCTTAAATGAACCATAAACATCTTCAAATTTCCCAGCCTTAACACAGCTAACTAATAGTTCTCAATGAGGCATGTTTGTTTGATAATGTCACGATGCAGATAATGAAGTCCACTTGTCGCACTGGTCACAGTGTCTGTGTGCGATGTTGGTGCATTCAGAGTCATACTAGATATGTCACTGCACTTAGTTGTTGAGGCAAGCTGCTGAGGAAGACCTCTCTGCCCCAACGATTGGTCTCGGTGAAGGAGGAACTCCCGGAAAACAACCTTGATAATTCGCAAGTCAGAGGTTCTGTAGGTTTAATGTTAAAGGCCGGATCACATACACGTATTTGATCCCCATGTATCTTCCATTTAAGGCCATCAACCAGTGCAAGTCTACGTCACTGTCCTAGTTTGTAGAGAACAATGCCCTTGGTCCACGAATCTTTCTTTACGTTCCACGATCAAATAAGGGAATTGTACTGGCTTTTCGTAAAACATGAAATCGGTTTCATTGGGCTGATAGCTATTTACAAGGTTTGGCAGGATAATTAGGCGCATGAGTTAGTACTCCACGGCATCACAATGTTGAATTCGTTGCTTAGCATATTTGTAACAGAGTCCATTCCCAGATAGTTGCTATACAACTCATCTTATTTTTGATAGTTTGACATCTTTCGAGAATGATTACACATGGACCTCTGAGTAAGCATCCATCCTCAATAGCCAATTCCTCCCGAATCCTGTGATACTGTTGTAGATCATCTCCTGTCTAGACATTTGGTCAACCACTTCTGGTTAGATCCATCGACCGTGACAAAATTAGATCCGTTTTAGTTGCTGATGCGATACGTGTAGCATTAATGAGTAAGCTGTTAACCAGCGTCTTGTTTACTAATGGACCTCCTCGTAGAAATCGTAGTTGTCATCATTTCAATTTACACCATCTTTTAAAGGATAACTTATCAGTATTTTTGTTTTGGTTTTGTGGAAGGAAATGTTATATTAAACAGGTACTGCCCATTACGACAACTGAGACGCGGCAAAAACTGGACATGTCAGTGGTTTGTGATCGGTCAACAGAGTGAAACGTCATCCATGAATGTACTTTTAACATTTTTGAATTCCAAAATGATGGATAAAGCTTCTTAATCTCTCTGTGAATGCTTCCTTCCCGCTGATGGCAAGATGCGCGAGGAAAACGCAATAAGTTTGTTTCTAGACTCGACTACTCAAAATTAAAGACGCGTGTACCTGTGTAAACTTTGGTCAAATCAGGTTTTTGGAACTGTTCAGAGCCTTTCAACTTCGTGAATTACTCTTCACTGGTCGATAAAGAATATTCTCTGGAACATCCAAGTAGGGATTAATAGTGACTTTACAGTCACCTCATATCCTCACAGATCCATTAAGCTTCAACAAAGAAATGATTTACCTTTCTGAGAACATACGGCTTTCCCAATCGTTCGAACTCTTCGCAAATCTTGTTCTTAAAAGGAAAACGGCACGGGTCTTGGTTTGGTAACAACCTCTTGTAATGCTTTCACAGTACCCAGATCATGGTTGATAACCTTGTATTTCCGGAAGATTTTGTTCTCTGAGTTATCATGGATGGTGTAATTGACAGATTTACAATGAGGTTTTAACTGACTTAACCAGTTCCTACCCAGCAATGCCGGTCCATCAGCTTTGACCGCAAGTACTACCAGGGAGATTTGTTGGTCTTTATATTTTACAGCCACAGACCTCTCCCCAAAATATTGCAATCCCCCTTAGAACTGTTAATGTTTTGTTTAGTTGCCCATCATACTTCTGCAAGTACTTGAATCGCCCTGCTATCACATACTGTTTAGGTTTAAAGTGATTTGGAATAGAAGTGCTTAGGTCATTGTAAGCCTCGCAGGACTCACTACCGGCCGAACATGGAATGTTTCTTTTTCTTTTCTTTTTTCATTCACACCCTTAGTTACAGAAAGTGTTCTGAACGTTCGATGTCCAAATTTAGAAAATGCATATTTTTCGATATTTCCGTGTCCGGCAGTCATACTTTGCAGTTTTTCATGTGTTATTTCGATTGCGGTTAAAGTCCATCCTCGTCGCCATTGTTGTGTCTTGACCTAAATAATTACCAGGGCAACACACCACTGCTTGGAACATTTTAATGGCGGCTCAAACACTGTAAAACGTGTGCAGTATATCAACCGGAACCATTCGTTTCTTTCAGCGACTTGCTACTTTCAGGATAATTATCGCGGATACACAACACAATCCTCACTTTTTCCATTGGTCGATTTTAAACTTTCATCTTTAATGTCTTGTTGATCTTCGTTTTTGGGTTGCTCTTACGCGATCTACTTATTTGATCATCCTTATTCTTTTTATTGGGGGCATCCTTTACATATATTATTTATTCTTCATATCCTTTAATTGCATTCATTATTTACATTTTCTTTCTATCGCAGCTTCTTTCAGTAAATTAGTAAGGTTTTGTGTTGACGGTCTGTCATCTGTAAACATTTCGCTCAGGGAAGTTATTTGCAGCCTCGGCTTTACAAGTTATTATGTTTTGGTTCCCGATTGAAACACATTTTACATATTCTTTCAAATATCTTAGGTACTGCAAATAGATTTGAATCAATCTCCAATAGATTTCTCGGCCTCTCGTGTTCCATTCTCTCCGTTTCCCTACTCGTGGAGTCCTTCATTACGTGGATGTTCCTTTCTGTGCCGGCCTCCCGTGTTCCATTTTCTCCGTTTTCCACTACTCGTGGAGTCCTTTCTAATTATATTTGTTATTTACATTATCATATTACAGTATGTGTACTAAACCAAATTGTGGATGCCCATCATTGGTATTAAATAATCAGGTATTAAATTATGTAATAGATAAATTGACACTGGTATTAATGTGCAATATAGACATACAAAGTGAAGATGTTAATTCAAACATTAAACCCTGTATATAAAGTTAAAGTCTTTTCAAATTTTGTTTTATATACAAGAATGTTTCAGATACAAAAATGTTTCAGACACAAACAAAGAGTTAAAAGTTTAAAAGTATAAAGGGTTTCATTTAATGGACTCTGTAAGAAAGGTTATTAAATTCCAACCATCTGATCAATAATTACGTTCAGAAAATAGTATCAGAGAGATGTGGTTGTTGCTTTCACCGTTGCGATGCCAATGTAAAGTTGTTCCATTTTTGGAAATGGCCGAATTGTATCATAGAACATACAGATAGGCCATTTATGGGAAATGTCGCATAGTAATAAGATAACTGCAAATGTGGAATGATTTTAAATATTTGTGATAGTCGATAGAAATCGGAGTGAATCATTTTATTGCGATAGTGTTTTCTTATAGTAGGAATTGGCTTCGCCGATTTATACCTTATACGAATGATCGAAAATGCATTTTATATCATAAAAGCAAATTGCCATTATTTTAAAGTTGAATACTGTAATTTGTTTCCACCGATCATCTGGGCCCATATTCATAAAAAATCTTAAGTTAATACTTAAGTTTGACTTAAGTGATACTTAACTATGAATATTTTACTTAGTTAGATAAAACTTAAGTTAGAACTTAAGTACTATTCATAAACGACTTAAGTATTTACTTAGTGCATACTTAGCTAAGTATAAATATTTAAGTATTTCATGTAGTTGCCATGTTGTTGTTAAGTAGCTGCGTGATGTTTTTCGTAAAACGCGAAATTCGGCACCGTCTCATCTGATTATCTTGGAATCCTGGCATTCCAAGACAATCAGAATCCGGAAATGGCAACAGCAAAAAAGACGAGATGACCAAACTGGACAAAGGACGAATGTCTGGCGATGGTGAGGCTAGTACATGTTTACAAGTGAAAGAAAACATGTCATACGTGGACGATTTAAGGACGGAATGTCGGCATCTGCAAATAGGCAAGCGTGGGTTCAGGTTGCCGGCAGATTGAACAGTTCAAATGCATTAATCAGCAGAGAGCCGGAAGAATGCACAAAAATTAGACTAACCTCGTCTTTCAGGCCACAAATGCACATAGCGTGTCCATCGTAGAGTCAAGGAGAACAAGTACGTTTTAGTTAATTTCCACTAAAACAAACATCAGTTGAAATGTACATATCAAACCCCTAGTTACATTGTACGATCTGTAAAATCCCGCTCCCCAAACATGATAGAACTGTCACAACAATCAACTGTTATTTAAAACTTTCGTTTCGTTATCAAAGCAGGGGAGTACTAAATACATGACAGGGCCGGAATGCACATGAACAGGTTTTAGTTAAAGTACAAGTAACCTCAATGTTTTTTTAATACACAGGTAAGAACTCTATAGATATACATTTTTTTTAATTAATGAATAAAATATACAATAAAACTTTGAGGCAGTATTTCTGGTTTGTCAAAGTCAGCAAGAGAAACAATAATGAAGTTTTATCTAAATAAAATTTGATTGATACAATAATAATGTATGTGGGTATGTTCCTTATAAACTACAATTACTCCGTGTCGTTGTAGTATTGACTTCGTAATGGGCCTTAACGATAGTGAGATTGACTCATCCATCTTCGATTCAAACCTTTACATCTTGTTTTAAATGATTGAATACAACAAAATCTGAAGTTAATGATTTTTTTTCTTAAAAACAAGTTGATTTCTGTTGATTTCGTGAAGTCATTTTTCACCTGTGTCGTTAAGTATTTACTTAAGTATTTTTAAAGGGAGTTAAACATCCTCATGACGTTACTTAACTTTAAGTAAAAACTTAAGTAATACTTTAGCTTAAGTAGTTTTATGAATACAACTTAAGATAAAACCTTGAATTAAGTAAATACTTAAGTTTATTTTAGTACTTAAGTACAATGTCCTACTTAAGTATTTACTTAAGTGAAATACTTAACTTAAGATTTTTTATGAATATGGGCCCTGGTCTTTAAGGACGAATCCCCAGCAGTGTTCAAACTAGGTTTCGCTGGCTTTTAAATTAAATTGTAAGAGGGATTTGACTATGAAAGTTCACTAGAATAAAATAATTGTTTTCGGAAGTGTAGAAACTAAGACATTAAACATAAAAACAAATAAAGATTATTAAATTCAAATGGATGCTATAAAAATCTCGTCGGAGAGCACTACAATAAAGAATTATTTGCAGTTAAAATGTTTGAATAAGTTGGTATGTTATAATTTAGTATAAAATGTGCGAGAACCTTAATGCGGATTACTTATTAATATATTTATTCATTATTTTTGTTAAATGAATTTCGAATTTCTAAACAATCTTATACATTTATTTTATACGATAAAATAGTTTTTTGATGCATTGGCAATTAGCTTAGCCGTTCTAACAATGCATGGATTACACTGGGGTGTGCTGTAAGAATTAAAATATGTCTAGAAGGAATCAATACATATTCTTAAAGTCGACAATATTGATACACCACAATAGTACAGACAATAGAGTTGTTTTAAATTAAAAAAAAAAGCTGAAAGAGGAAAATATTACCGAACCTTAGACAGACGGTGGGTTCAGCAACATCTTCTTCTGAAATCGACGACACTCGACAAATGAAATTTATGTAAAATCCTTATAAAATCACGTTCTCAAAAAGAAAAACAGGGCAATCCCAATTAACAGAGTCACCATGTGTATCAACGAGCATCCAACACGTCTGACCCCACACCGAACATATAAACGCTGGTTAATGGATTTCTAAGAAAGCTGGCACTTAAATACTTTGTGCAATGTGTGGTGTGTATATACAGGCAATACAATTTGATCGACATTAATTCGTCATTAGTAATTAAAATGTTTACCACATGTTCAGATTTTACTATGGAAATCGATATCTAAAGTTATTGCAGCCGAAGATATTGTTTGATTTAAACATATTTTATTGCCTTCTCAATAACAGCGAGATTGGACAACTTATTCATTTACCGTTAAAAAGTCAATATTAGAGTTAAAATACAAATGTTCCAGGATTCATTTGAAACTGTTTCAGTTCCAGATAAGGTTGACCAGCTTCCGGGACCGGTAAAGATCAAAACGAAGAAGTTTATTGTAGTGTTTGCTCATAAAATCTCAACCAATCCGAGTTTGAACTTTTATCGTGAAAATTTCCTGACATGTAACACATCGTAATGCACAATTTGTGGTTTGATTTTAAGCACATGCAGAAATGATTAATGTTTCATCATGTTTAAAAATATAAAACTGCAAAGCGGAAGAAGTATTTTTTGCTGCGGTACCGGTCCCGCGCGGTTTGGCGGGCAGTGGTATGCTGACAGCCGTCATGTAGTGATGGACGGCTGTAATCTCCTGAAACCGTTACAAACAGCAGCGTATTCCTGTTTCTAGGAAATGATTTATACAATAAGGAAGGGATATATTTTTAATATTATATTTGATATAATAATCAATGCACTAACGCACCAAGGTCCGTTTACCAGGGGGTACATTACTACATTTACATACATGTAGTCCCCACTTTGTAAACGGACCTAAATATATAAAATGATTTCTAAATTTTAAAAATTACAGTATATTGTAGGTTTATCACAAAAAAGACAAAAACAAAAAACAAAAAAAACCTGTAATATCCTGTAAAACAACACCTCTTTAATATGCGCATCCTTTTGATAAATTCTAGCTACTAATCAAACGACAGTTTTATACATGAATTCATGCTTTGCACTTAACAATCAAGCCGCCGATCTACACGAGAACATAGGAAACTTTAAAGATGCATGTTTGTGAGTAAAATACTGACGTTCATTGGTTGGTTTTAATTTCATTGAAATTGATATTTACAAATTTTATGTTACGTTTGTCTCGTTTTGGCGGTCTCCTAATTAACAAACTTAGGGAAGGAAAATGTTTTGGGTGCCTTTCCTATTAGAGGCAATAGTCAATAAGTATCAAATGCAATTGTTTTCCAAATTCTGCACGTTGTACGGTAATTAGTAGCATAACCTGTAACGTGATATCCCTTTGCTTTGCAAGACAGCGCCATTTTGGATGTGCTGGTCAACACAATTTTGGCGTTTTCTGCTCTCACCCGACTAGTTTGCTTGCATAGCTGAGAATCTTATTAAAAACTAAAATGTATCTTGCTTAAGTGCCACAATTCAACAATTCAATTTTCTTTTTAATATTAATTTTTATGCTAAAAACAAAATTAAAAACATCGAATAATTGATAGTTTCAAAAAAGTGTCGGAATCAGTTACATAATTCATGACGTCATCTCTTTGTGACACTACTTAACGTCAACTTGACTGCGTCATTTTTAAAGGACTGATCAACGCAATTTAAGCGTTTTCTGCTGTTATCTGATAATTGTGATTTTTATTGGTTTAAATGGACGATATTTTTAAGTGTATGAGATTTTTACTGGTAAAGTAACTATACTAACAATACTTAAGCATAGTTCCACAATATTCGACACCTTTATTGTGTCTGATGTCTCCACAAGGTGGTGAAATGTTACTGTCGTCAGCTGACCAGTACATACTCTTAAAAGACACAAAAACACGCTGTGCAGCGGGACCGATAAACCCGACAATGTAACATGCAATTATAATCCTCGGTCATTTTCCTTTTCAGCAGTAAGACAATGATTCTGATTTTATACAACGACAAAAACAGGCAATGAATCATGCTGGGAGATTAATAGCGTGCTGATAAAATCCTCATGAGACGAGGTTTTAAAAGATTGATGATATAATTGTTGGTATTTGCATACTTCACTAACAGACAGTTTAAATAGAAATTTTGAGTAGAAACAAGTATAAATATTGTATAACAATTGTCTCCCTTTCATTATTATTTATGAGAGGTATGATAGAAAAAATATGCTACATATCAACAAAATATATTATGCATGTATATGGTTTATCAGGACATGGTCACAGACAGTACCAGGTCGTACAATATGAAACATAGTTCTGGGATATGAACTCAAAACTTACATCCTCCAAGGACAAATATGGCGGAATTGAAGTAGCTACCTGGCACCTATTTCAATATTTTTTTTTCAAATTTTGTGTTGTTGCATTCAAAACATACAAACATATGTAATATCAATATGTGTGGTAGGGCGTTAGAATTGTACCTGCTGCCCCCATTGCATGATCGTAAGAGGCGACTAAATTTGGAATCTTATCTTATTTCCCCTTCTTTCCTAACAAATTTCTTCTTCCTAATGTCTCCCTTGTTAATACCTCACGTTTTGTCTTCAGTTGAGCGTTCGCCGCTGTGAGGAAGGCTTTGGGTTCTGTCCCCTAGCCGAGACATACCAGAGTCACATACCAGAGTCTTTAAAAATGGTAGTTGCCACTCCTGCTTTGCGCTCAGCATTTTGGGAGTGGGACGACTGGTTGGCCCGTTTTCAGCATAATGTGACCGGGTGGAGTGTCCTGCTGGGTGTCTCCGACAGTGAGGTAGTACTATAAATCGGCAAAAGTTTCTAAGCTGCCTATCACAAGGAGACTTAACACGAACATACCACAGCCTCCCAAAAAACACACATACGCACTCACCACACGTATGCATATCCTTATATTGTCTTAGCTGTTGATAGGACGTTAAACAAAATAAACCAAACCAAAGTATGTATAAAATGTATATTCTGAAAGAAGTACTTTCATATATATAAAAAATAACTAAAACAGTCATTGGTATAACCATTCCTACCAGGGGGAAGTCGGGTAATTTCGATCATGCGGGTTCAATCACTTTACACTCCGTGGCACCGTTATACACACATTGTTATTGAAAACTGGAAATACCCTCCATTATCAAAAAAAAAAAAAAAACTCATCACGTGACGATATAAACGTAAAGCGATACGATTGGTTGATTTGCAAAAGGCAGTGATTTCAAAACAGAGACTTGACCTAATCTGAGATAGATTTTCATTACTGAGAGAGTAAGTGATTGTTTTAAAAATAATTGCATAACGACAGGAATATTCAAACGTTCAACTCAAGATTTGCACATTTTTTTAAAAACGTTTTGGTACTGACTTCCAACATACCAATTCTCGGGGATCGTTTTAATGTCGTTCTTTTTGGCTGTTACAACCTCGATGAGCGTTTCCTTGTGACATTATCGGGTATTACTTTAGCTTTTCCAATATACTAGTGTTTCTTTTGAGGATTAAGTTCCTGCCACTAATCTTAACTGTAGTAAAAGTGGCGTCAACATATGCATTGATATCATTCGATTTGATAATTGCTGACAATATTAAGGAATAAAACTGCCCTCCGCTACTGTCGACAACTTTTAGAGAAGTCTTTATGTTTTCTGGATTTGAGGCTCCGGACGGAAACTTATAAATAAACTGTCGTACCGAGCAATGGATCACTATGTGGATACATAACAAAACCCTAGGTACCCATCATCGGTAGAGCAGACACTTCAAGCACTTTCTGTGACTCGAAGTCAGACGCCAGTCGGTGCACTATCTATAATTTATAGAGCTATTGGGTACACTTTCCTTTCCTTGGTGAGTTGCATGTGCAGATGGCATGACGATACATTGATGCACAATAATGATTTATGTTGACAGGGGCATCCTGAATAATGTATCTACAATAACAAACGTTGTACAATACACTATCCCAGAGTGAAAGGTATCAGGTTCAGGGATCTCTTCTATGCACATAATGACCAATATCGAAAAGCCAAAGGGTCATAGATCTACCATGCAAAAAGCAGTTGCCATATTGCATTTCCTGCTTAATGAAAAGTGGATTCAGTCCAAAGATAACTATTGCTGCATATGTCTTATATCGGCTGTTGTATACAAACATGATTAGCACAATACTAGACGAAGTCACGCAACATTGTTCATTAATACTCGCCCAATGAATATCTATCGATGAGATTAAGACTCCGGGTAGACGTCAAATACAAATTGACCTTGTAACGCCTGTCAGTCTAACATCCGAATGATAACGAACACGCGCAGCAGGGAAGTGGCTTTGAGATCGAATTCAAATGTATCTTCTTACATAAATGTCGTTATTTAGGGCATGTCTTCGCATCATTGACAAAATTGAAGATTATTGTGTCTATATTTCGCGATATTAAATGTAACTGTGCCCATAAAAATATCAAAGGTTCTTGTTTCCATGACAATATGTTAGGCGATTGTATCAGTGGCAATAGTAAAGGTTATTGTGTCCATGACAACATTAAAGGTTATTGTGTCCTTGACAACCTTAAATGTAATTGTGTCCAAGACATTATGTAAGGTTATTGTTTTTGAAAACATTAAAGCTTTTTGTGTCCATAGCAAAATAAAAGGTTATTGTGTCAATGGCATCATGTAAGGTTATTATGTCCATGCCAATAATTAAAGTTATTGTTTCCTTGACAATATTAAAGGTTACTGGCTCCATGACAACATTCAAAGTTATTGTGTTCTTGACAACATTCAAGGTTATTGTTTTCTTGACAATATTAAAGATTATTGTGTTCTTGACAATATTAAAGGTTATTGTGTTCTTGACAACATTCAAGGTTATTGTTTTCTTGACAATATTAAAGGTTATTGTGTTCTTGACAACATTAAAGGTTACTGTGTCCATGGTAACACTCAAGGTTGCTGTGACCATGACAACAGTAATGGTTCTTGTGTCCTTAGTAATTTAAGGTTGTATGTTTGAATATGTCAATATGTGTACGTTTATTTTTGTATATATGTCCACGCAGATATTTCATAAAAGTCAATTTATTTTACAACAATTATCAATGGAATCTTGTAGGAGGTTTCCATACGGGAAGAGAGCGCTGTTCCTATTGACTCAGCGATCGTTAGATGCACTTTGCAAATCTAACTTGTGATCCTCAAATTGAAGGCGATCTTACTCTCCGTGGAACTATTAGCCATTATTCACAATCATCAAATGGAAGCACACAGCGACACATGCAGACTAAAGCACAGGCTGGGAGATAATTGATTGTCAGACAATCATATCATTTGACAACCTACAATTGCACTGGCGCGGTAAAACTAATCTCCTGAGTCGGAAAGGTACCTTGTTTCCGGAACGTCCTCTGCCGTAATCAGGCATGCAGATGTTAACAGGTAGAAGACATTTCTAGATTATTAAGTTGTTCATATCAAGTAGAAGCCGAACCATGCTTTGATGTTCTAATACACGTATTGAACATGTCTTAATCAGGACTACACAAGGAAAAGTTCAAACTCAAGTATGCAATTTATTTGCGGTTTTTTTTAGAGAAAAAATAAGTTTAATTGGAATTTTCTTGTGGTTACTTGTTAAGACGGTAATCTTCCACTTACGCGTTTGTGAAGATCCTTATTATGTATACATACATCTCCCGATTTCAAAAGAAACATTTCCCGATATTGACTTTTTAAAAGACCGTGTTATGTAGAGTAAATATTATTACATTACTTAGTCATTTGGTTTTTCACTATCGATTAATTGTGTTGTTGATTGATTCAATCAAATCATGTCATAATCTGTGGTCTCCATTTCTCCTTAGCTGGAGGGAAAAGGAAAACAAAACATTCACGTGGACATTGAAATACACATATATATATATGTGAACGTCAACATACAACAACACTAACGTCAGCATACATACACAACTACTCTAACGTCAACATACATACACAACTACTCTAACGTCAACATACATATACAACTACTCCAACGTCAACATACATATACAACTACTCTAACGTCAACATACATATACAACTACACTAACGGCAACATACATATACAACTACACTAACGTCAACATACATATACAACTACTCTAACGTCAACAGACATATACAACTACTTTATCGTCAACATACATATACAACTACTCTAACGTCAACATACATATACAACTACTCTAACGTCAACATACATATACAACTACTCTAACGTCAACATACATATACAACTACACTAACGTCAACATAATATACAACTACTCTAACGTCAACATACATATACAACTACTCTAACGTCAACATACAACTACTTTAACGTCAACATACATATACAACTACTCTAACCTCAACATACATATACAACTACTCTAACCTCAACATACATATACAACTACTCTAACGTCAACATACAACTACTCTAACGTCAACATACATATACAACAACTCTAACGTCAACATACAACTACTCCAACGTCAACATACATATACAACTACTCTAACGTCAACATACAACTACTCTAACGTCAACATACAACTACTCTAACGTCAACATACAACTACTCTAACGTCAACATACATATACAACTACTCTAACGTCAACATACAACTACTATAACGTCAACATACATATACAACAACTCTAACGTCAACATACAACTACTCCAACGTCAACATACATATACAGCTACTCTAACGTCAACATACAACTACTCTAACGTCAACATACAACTACTCTAACGTCAACATACAACTACTCTAACGTCAACATACAACTACTCTAACGTCAAAATACATATACAAATACTCTAACGTCAACATACAACTACTCTAACGTCAACATACACATACAACTACACTAACGTCAACATCCATATATTATTCAACTACTCTAACGTCAACATACATATACAACTACTCTAACGTCAACAGACATATACAACTACTCTAACGTCAACATACATATACAACTACTCTAACGTCAACATACATATACAACTACTCTAACCTCAACATACATATATTATACAACTACTCTAACGTCAACATACAACTACTCCAACGTCAACATACATATACAACTACTCTAACGTCAACACAAATATGCAACTACTCTAACGTCAACATACATATACAACTACTCTAACGTCAACATACAACTACCTTAACGTCAACATACATATACAACTACTCTAACGTCACCGTACATATACAACTACTCTAACGTCAACACACATATACAACTACTCTAACGTCAACACACATATACAACTACTCTAACGTCAACACAAATATACAACTACACTAACATCAACATACATATACAACTACACTAACGTCAACATACATATACAACTACTCTAACGTCACCGTACATATACAACTACTCTAACGTCAACATACATATACAACTACTCTAACGTCAACATACATATACAACTACTCTAACGTCAACATACATATACAACTACTCTAACGTCACCGTACATATACAACTACTCTAACGTCAACATACATATACAACTACTCTAACGTCAACATACATATACAACTACTCTAACGTCAACATACATATACAACTACTCTAACGTCAACATACAACTACTCTAACGTCAACATACATATACAACTACTCTAACGTCAACATACATTTACAACTACTGTAACGTCAACAGACATATACAACTACAGTAACGTTAACATACATTTACAACTACTCTAACGTCAACATACATATACAACTACTCTAACGTCAACATACATATACAACTACACTAACGTCAACATACATTTACAGCTACTCTAACGTCAACATACATTTACATCTACTCTAACGTC
The DNA here is from genome assembly GCF_902652985.1 of Pecten maximus. Taxonomy (NCBI): domain Eukaryota; kingdom Metazoa; phylum Mollusca; class Bivalvia; order Pectinida; family Pectinidae; genus Pecten; species Pecten maximus. The sequence continues at coordinate 2,248,336 of NC_047029.1, read as the reverse complement.
AACATACATATACAACTACTCTAACGTCAACATACATATACAACTACACTTACGTCAACATACATATACAACTACTCTAACGTCAACATACATATACAACTACTCTAACGTCAACATACATTTACATCTACTCTACCGTCAACATACATTTACAGCTACTCCAACGTAAACATACAACTACACTAACGTCAATATACATATACAACTACTCAAACGTCAACATACATATACAACTACAGTCACGTCAACATACATATACAACTACTCAAACGTCAACATACATATACAACTACACTAACGTCAATATACATATACAACTACTCAAACGTCAACATACAACTACTCTAACGTCAACATACAACTACACTAACGTCAATATACATATACAACTACTCTAACGTCAATATACATATACAACTACTCTAACGTCAACATACATATACAACTACACTAACGTCAATATACATATACAACTACTCTAACGTCAACATACATATACAACTACACTAACGTCAATATACATATACAACTACTCTAACGTCAACATACATATACAACTACTCTAACGTCAACATACATAAACAAACTACACTGACGTCAACATACATATACAACTACACTAACGTCATAATACAACTACACTAACGTCAACATACATATACAACTACTCTACCGTCAACATACATATACATCTACTCTAACGTCAACATACATATACAACTACTCTAACGTCAACATACATATACAACTACTCTAACGTCAACATAGATATACAACTACTCTAACGTCAACATAGATATACAACTACTCTAACGTCAACATACATATACAACTACTCTAACGTCAATATACATATACAACTACTCTAACGTCAACATACATATACAACTACACTAACGTCAACATACATATACTACTACTCTAACGTCAACATACATATACAACTACTCTAACGTCAACAGACAACTACTCTAACGTCAACATAAATATACAACAACACTATCGTCAACATGCATATACATCTACTCTAACGTCAACATACATATACAACTACACTAACGTCAACATACATATACATCTACTCTAACGTCAACATACATATACATCTACTCTAACGTCAACATACATATACAACTACACTAACGTCAACATACATATACAACTACTCTAACGTCAACATACATATACAACAACTCTAACGTCAACATACATATACAACTACTCTAACGTCAACATACATACACAACTACTCTAACGTCAACATACATAAACAACTACTCTAACGTCAACATACATATACAACTACTCTAACGTCAACATGCATACACAACTATTCTAACGTCAACATACATATACAACTACTCCAACGTCAACATACAACTACTCTAACGTCAACATACAACTACACTAACGTCAACATACATATACAACTACTCTAACGTCAATATACATATACAACTACTCTAACGTCAACATACATATACAACTACACTAACGTCAATATACATATACAACTACTCTAACGTCAACATACATATACAACTACACTAACGTCAATATACATATACAACTACTCTAACGTCAACATACATATACAACTACTCTAACGTCAACATACATAAACAACTACACTGACGTCAACATACATATACAACTACACTAACGTCAACATACATATACAACTACTCTACCGTCAACATACATATACATCTACTCTAACGTCAACATACATATACAACTACTCTAACGTCAACATACATATACAACTACTCTAACGTCAACATAGATATACAACTACTCTAACGTCAACATAGATATACAACTACTCTAACGTCAACATACATATACAACTACTCTAACGTCAATATACATATACAACTACTCTAACGTCAACATACATATACAACTACACTAACGTCAACATACATATACTACTACTCTAACGTCAACATACATATACAACTACTCTAACGTCAACAGACAACTACTCTAACGTCAACATACATATACAACAACACTATCGTCAACATGCATATACATCTACTCTAACGTCAACATACATATACAACTACACTAACGTCAACATACATATACATCTACTCTAACGTCAACATACATATACATCTACTCTAACGTCAACATACATATACAACTACACTAACGTCAACATACATATACAACTACTCTAACGTCAACATACATATACAACTACTCTAACGTCAACATACATATACAACTACTCTAACGTCAACATACATACACAACTACTCTAACGTCAACATACATAAACAACTACTCTAACGTCAACATACATATACAACTACTCTAACGTCAACATGCATACACAACTATTCTAACGTCAACATACATATACAACTACTCCAACGTCAACATACATATACAACTACTCTAACGTCAACATACATAAACAACTACTCTAACGTCAACATACATATACAACTACTCTAACGTCAACATCCATACACAACTACTCTAACGTCAACATACATATACAACTACTCCAACGTCAACATACATACACAACTACTCTAACGTCAACATACATATACCACTACTTTAACGTCAACATACATATACAACTACAGTAACGTCAACATACATATACAACTACTCTAACGTCAACATACACATACAACTACTCTAACGTCAACATACATATACAACTACACTAACGTCAACACAAATATACAACTACTCTAACGTCAACATACATATACAACTACACTAACGTCAACATGCATATACAACTACTCTAACGTCAACATACATATACAACAACACTAACGTCAACATACATATACAACTACTCTAACGTCAACATACATATACAACTACACTAACGTCAACATACATATACAACTACTCTAACGTCAACATACATATACAACTACACTAACGTCAACATACATATACAACTACTCTAACCTCAACATATATATACAACTACTCTAACGTCAACATACATATACAACTACTCTAACGTCAACATACAACTACTCTAACGTCAACATGCATATACAACTACTCTAACGTCAACATACATATACAACTACTCTAACGTCAACATACATATACAACTACTCTAACCTCAACATATATATACAACTACTCTAACGTCAACATACATATACAACTACTCTAACGTCAACATACATATACAACTAATCTAACATCAACATACATATACAACTACTCTAACGTCAACATACATATACAACTACTCTAACGTCAACATACATATACAACTACTCTAACGTCAACATACAACTACACTAACGTCAACATACATATACAACTACTCTAACGTCAATATACATATACAACTACTCTAACGTCAACATACAACTACACTAACGTCAACATACAACTACTCTCACGTCAACATACATATACAACTACACTAACGTCAACATACATATACAACTACTCTAACGTCAACATACAACTACTCTAACGTCAACATGCATATACAACTACTCTAACGTCAACATACATATACAACTACTCTAACGTCAACACACATATACAACTACTCTAACGTCAACATACAACTACTCTAACGTCAACATACATATACAACTACTCTAACGTCAACATACAACTACTCTAACGTCAACATACATAAACAACTACTCCAACGTCAACATACATATACAACTACTCTAACGTCAACATACATAAACAACTACTCCAACGTCTACATACATATACAACTACTCTAACGTCAACATCCAACTACTCCAACGTCAACATACAACTACTCTAACGTCAACATACATATACAACTACTCTAACGTCACCGTACATACACAACTACTCTAACGTCAACATACAACTACACTAACGTCAACATACAACTACTCTAACGTCAACATACATATACAACTACTCTAACGTCAACATAAATATACAACTACTCTAACGTCAACATACATATACAACTACTCTAACGTCAACATACATATACAACTACACTAACGTCAACATACATATACCACTACTTTAACGTCAACATACATACACAATTACTCTAACGTCAACATACAACTACACTAACGTCAACATACAACTACTCTAACGTCAACATACATATACAACAACTCTAACGTCAACACACATATACCACTACTCTAACGTCAACATACATAAACAACTACTCCAACGTCAACATACATATACAACTACTCTAACGTCAACATACATAAACAACTACTCCAACGTCAACATACATGTACAACTACTCTAACGTCAACATACATATACAACTACTCTAACGTCAACATACATATACAACTACTCTAACGTCAACATACATAAACAACTACTCCAACGTCAACATACAACTACTCTAACGTCAACATACATATACAACTACTCTAACGTCAACATACATAAACAACTACTCCAACGTCAACATACAACTACACTAACGTCAACATACAACTACTCTAACGTCACCGTACATACACAACTACACTAACGTCAACATACAACTACTCTAACGTCAACATACATTTACAACTACACTAACGTCAACATACATATACAACTACACTAACGTCAACATACATATACAACTACACTAATGCAACAGACATATACAACTACACTAACGTCAACATACATATACTACTACTCTAACGTCAACATATATATACAACTACACTAACGTCAACATACATATACAACTTCTCTAACGTCAACATACATATACAACTACTCTAACGTCAACATACATATACTACTACTCTAACGTCAACATACATATACAACTACTCTAACGTCAAGATACATATACAACTACTCTAACGTCAACATACATATACAACTACACTAACGTCAACATACATATACAACTACACTAACGTCAACATACATATACAACTACTCTAACGTCAACATACATATACAACTACTCTAACGTCAACATACATATACAACTACTCTAACGTCAACATACATACACAACTACTCTAACATCAACATACATATACAACTACTCTAACGTCAACATAGATATACAACTACTCTAACGTCAACATACATATACAACTACTCTAACGTCAACATACATATACAACTACTCTAACGTCAACATACATATACAACTACTCTAACGTCAACACACATATACAACTACTCTAACGTCAACATACAACTACTCTAACGTCAACATACATATACAACTACTCTAACGTCAACATACAACTACTCTAACGTCAACATACATAAACAACTACTCCAACGTCAACATACATATACAACTACTCTAACGTCAACATACATAAACAACTACTCCAACGTCAACATACATATACAACTACTCTAACGTCAACATCCAACTACTCCAACGTCAACATACAACTACTCTAACGTCAACATACATATACAACTACTCTAACGTCACCGTACATACACAACTACTCTAACGTCAACATACAACTACACTAACTTCAACATACAACTACTCTAACGTCAACATACATATACAACTACTCTAACGTCAACATAAATATACAACTACTCTAACGTCAACATACATATACAACTACTCTAACGTCAACATACATATACAACTACACTAACGTCAACATACATATACCACTACTCTAACGTCAACATACATATACAACTACTCTAACGTCAACATACATATACAACTACTCTAACGTCAACATACATAAACAACTACTCCAACGTCAACATACAACTACTCTAACGTCAACATACATATACAACTACTCTAACGTCAACATACATAAACAACTACTCCAACGTCAACATACAACTACACTAACGTCAACATACAACTACTCTAACGTCACCGTACATACACAACTACACTAACGTCAACATACAACTACTCTAACGTCAACATACATTTACAACTACACTAACGTCAACATACATATACAACTACACTAACGTCAACATACATATACAACTACACTAATGCAACATACATATACAACTACACTAACGTCAACATACATATACTACTACTCTAACGTCAACATATATATACAACTACACTAACGTCAACATACATATACAACTACTCTAACGTCAACATACATATACAACTACTCTAACGTCAACATACATATACAACTACACTAACGTCAACATACATATACTACTACTCTAACGTCAACATACATATACAACTACTCTAACGTCAAGATAGATATACAACTACTCTAACGTCAACATACATATACAACTACACTAACGTCAACATACATATACAACTACACTAACGTCAACATACATATACAACTACTCTAACGTCAACATACATATACACCTACTCTAACGTCAACATACATATACAACTACTCTAACGTCAGCATACATACACAACTACTCTAACATCAACATACATATACAACTACTCTAACGTCAACATACATATACAACTACTCTAACGTCAACATACATATACAACTACTCTAACGTCAACATACATACACAACTACTCTAACGTCAACATACATATACAACTACTCTAACGTCAACATACATATACAACTACTCTAACGTCAACATACATATACAACTACTCTAACGTCAACATACATAAACAACTACACTAACGGCAACATACATATGCAACTACTCTAACGTCAACATACATATACAACTACACTAACGTCAACATACATATACAACTACTCTAACGTCAACATACATAAACAACTACTCTAACCTCAACATAAAAACACAACTATACAAACGTCAACATACATATAAAACTACACTAACGTCAACATACAGCTACTCTAACGTCAACATACATATAAAACTACACTAACGTCAACATACAGCTACTCTAACGTCAACATATATTATACAACTACACTAACGTCAACATAAATACACAACTATACAAACGTCAACATACATATAAAACTACACTAACGTCAACATACATATACAACTACTCTAACGTCAACATAAATATACAACTAATCTAACGTCAACATACACATACAACTACTCTAACGTCAACATACATATACAACTACTCTAACGTCAACACACATATACAACTACTCTTACGTCAACACACATATACAACTACTCTTACGTCAACACACATATACAACTACTCTTACGTCAACACACATATACAACTACTCTAACGTCAACATACATATACAAATACTCTAACGTCAACATACATACACAACTACTCTAACGTCAACATACATATACAACTACTCTAACGTCAACATACACAAACATCTACACTAACGTCAACATACATATACAACTACTCTAACGTCAACATACATACACAACTACTCAAACGTCAATATACATATACAACTACTCTTACGTCAACATACATACACAATTACACTAACGTCAACATACATATACTACTACTCTAACGTCAACATAAATATACAACTACTCTAACGTCAACATACATATACTACTACTCTAACGTCAACATAAATATACAACTACACTAACGTCAACATACATATACAACTACTCTAACGTCAACATACATACACAACTACTCAAACGTCAATATACATATACAACTACTCTTACGTCAACATACATACACAATTACACTAACGTCAACATACATATACTACTACTCTAACGTCAACATAAATATACAACTACTCTAACGTCAACATACATATACTACTACTCTAACGTCAACATATATATACAACTACACTAACGTCAACATACATATACAACTACTCTAACGTCAACATACATACACAACTACTCTAACGTCAACATACATATACAACTACTCTAACGTCAACATACATATACAGCTACTCTAACGTCAACATACATATACTACTACTCTAACGTCAACATACATACACAACTACTCTAACGTCAACATACATATACAACTACTCAAACGTCAACATACATATACAACTACTCTAACGTCAACATACATATACAACTACTCTAACGTCAACATACATATACAACTACTCTAACGTCAACATACATATACAACTACTCTTACGTCAACATACATATACAACTACTCTAACGTCAACACACATATACAACTACTCTTACGTCAACATACATATACAACTACTTTAACGTCAACATACATATACAACTACTCTAACGTCAACATACATTTACAACTACTCTAACGTCAACATACATATACAACTACTCTAACGTCAACATACATTTACAACTACTCTAACGTCAACATACATATACAACTACACTAACGTCAACATACATATACAACTACTCTAACGTCAACATACATATACAACTACTTTAACGTAAACATACATATACAACTACACTAACGTCAACATACATTTACAACTACTCTAACGTCAACATACATATACAACTACACTTACGTCAACATACATATACAACTACTCTTACGTCAACATACATATACAACTACTCAAACGTCAACATACATATACAACTACTCAAACGTCAACATACATATACAACTACTCTAACGTCAACATACATATACAACTACTCTAACGTCAACATACATATACAACTACTCTTACGTCAACATACATATACAACTACTCTAACGTCAACATACATATACAGCTACTCTAACGTCAACATACATATACAACTACTCTAACGTCAACATACATATACAACTACTCTAACGTCAACATACATATACAACTACACTAACGTCAACATACATATACAACTACACTAACGTCAACATACATATACAACTACTCTAACGTCAACATACATATACAACTACTCTAACGTCAACATACATATACAACTACACTAACGTCAACATACATATACAACTACTCTAACGTCAACATACATATAAAACTACACTAACGTCAACATACATATATAAGTACACTAACGTCAACATACATATACAACTACACTAACGTCAACATACATGTACAACTACTCAAACGTCAATAAACATATACAACTACTCTAACGTCAACATACATATACAACTACACTAACGTCAACATACATATACAACTACACTAACGTCATCATACATATACAACTACTCTAACGTCAACATACATATACAACTACACTAACGTCAACACACATATACAACTACTCTAACGTCAACATACATACACAACTACTCTTACGTCAACACACATATACAACTACTTTAACGTCAACATACATATACAACTACTCTAACGTCAACATACATTTACAACTACTCTAACGTCAACATACATATACAACTACTCTAACGTCAACATACATTTACAACTACTCTAACGTCAACATACATATACAACTACACTAACGTCAACATACATATACAACTACTCTAACGTCAACATACATATACAACTACTTTAACGTAAACATACATATACAACTACACTAACGTCAACATACATTTACAACTACTCTAACGTCAACATACATATACAACTACACTTACGTCAACATACATATACAACTACTCTAACGTCAACATACATATACAACTACTCTAACGTCAACATACATATACAACTACTTTAACGTCAACATACATATACATCTACACTTACGTCAACATACATATACAACTACACTTACGTCAACATACATATACAACTACACGAACGTCAACATACATATACAACTACTCTAACGTCAACATACATATACAACTACACGAACGTCAACATACATATACAACTACTCTAACGTCAACATACATTTACATCTACTCTACCGTCAACATACATTTACATCTACTCTACCGTCAACATACATTTACATCTACTCTACCGTCAACATACATTTACAGCTACTCCAACGTAAACATACAACAACACTAAGGTTATAGATATAATTCCATCACACATGAAAAGAAAGCACGGGTCTCATGTCTTAACACACTGACGATGATAAACAAGCAAATCAATGGATTGTTAAGGATAATGAATTCAAGTTGGCGTTTTTATAAAACATTCGACACGACAGTATGACAGGACTACCAAATATGTTGTCACATGTTCTATGCAATATTTATGTGACAAACATTTGTATGATTTGAAATATTCACGATCTACAGGAGCGATATGGCGCAATCAAGGCGTTATGTCACGTGATCAACGCCGACAACGAAAAAGACATATTGGTTAGAACTTTTAGATGAAATCATCGCATGAACTAATCCGGGACAGATTGAAAGACGCTGCCAATAAGGACTTGTCGACTTTCCTTATTTACATGTATACCAGTTTTTGAAGATCTCAACACTTACATCAAGTAAATTTATTCTGATGCTGAATCAGCGTTGGAGTTTTAATCTAAAATCAAATAGCCTTCGAGATTTCCTATTGATTTTCCATTATAAGGTACGATCTCTGTGATTGCTGTACCGGTACATATACCATGCTTCATGTTGTACACAAAGAACGCGTTCGAATACATTATTATTTGTAGGTCATAGAGTGAATTGAGAACCATTTTCCTTTTTATTGAAATAAAATAACTTTTCATTCGCGTTAACTTAACAGAATCATTGTAGATCTCACACTCGTTTTTTAGAAATGATGACGTCATTGATTTGGTCTCGCCATATCAATAAGGATGTCACCTCATTTTGAAAACCTTAAAATAGTACTTTTGTAGGAGTTGAGGAGATAAGCCGAAAGTTGTAGTACGAGAGTGAACAGTGTCGAGACATATCTCAAACTGGAAACAGTGTCGTTTGTGCTAATATAAAAACGGCGGTAAATGCAGGCCAAATAAAATATTTGAGATGGTTGAGAACATTCAACATCAACACCGGACTAACGGACGCTTTGTAAACTTTCTGGATGATGCTGAAATGTTTAGATGATTTAGTTTAGATGCTAAAATTAAATAGCCTTTCAAAACAAGTATTAGGCATGGACAAAAAACAGACAAACATACTATCGAAGGAGGAAGAAAATCAGCTATGTGATAAAATATTATCGGGGACGACACGCCACAAAAACTATTCGATACTGCGCGTTTCAGTTGGGACTACATTTCGACTTTAACGCTGCAAAGGAACATGTGAAGGAAATATTGTCACGATTGTAAATACGTGGTTACGTCAACAACGGAATGACATTTAAACAAAGGAATAAATGTGAAAATAAAATATAATGTAACAACGAATTTCAATAACATTCTGAAAAGTTTATCAGGTATTTTTCTTCCCATAGTCGATTTCTCATGCAATATTTCTGTAAAGTACATAGACTGTGTTAGGAACACAACCTCACTGTCGGCCGACATTATTCAAATCAGACCAAATTCTTCTTATCATACTCAACACACTTTTAATGCATGCACTTGTGCAAAAGCATGCAATTTATGCTACAGGCCAAGTGTCCAATATTATATTAATAGTCTTCATGGTTGATTGAACATACCCAACAGATATATTGAAACTGTCCAATATTAACACAGAGAGGGGTGTGGTTTATGCATTGCATTGTTTTACGGCTCATCGACAATTTGAGTCATTTAGAACCAAGTGGTTTGATTAAGATATAAGCCTCAAACAGCCTATTATGTGGTATATTGGACAGCTCGAGGCACGTGGCGCCGCAGACTGCCCATTACTTTACATAATAGACAGTTTGTGGCTAACATCCTTTACTAAGTAAAAGAATATAAACGATTCGTGTTCATGTCAATGTGAGTTCCAAAGGTGGTAGGAGATAACGATCGAAAAGTAAGATTTAATGATATAAAAAATATACATATACCATGTCTATATAAACGTACTTTGTGGTTATCTTTGCTACGTCTATACAGATTACACGCCAACATCTCCACATCCTCAATTGTTCTTTACGAAATGTTAAAAGTGAATGATTGCGGCCATTCTACTGCGAAGGTATATTTTGGCAGACAGTGTGTGCTTTCCTGTCATGTTTGTAGTGACATGGTGAACTTTTACGGGAGATGTCCTTTATTGTTCTGGAGTCAACGTGAACCCTTCATCCAAAGACACTCGTGACTGAAAAACAACACTGCAATGATCTTAGTCACTCGAGAGATTGATCTGAACCCATCCCACTGTTATTTCAAGCGTCTAAGGTTGACATTGACAAATGTAAAATTAGTAGCATAACCAAATCACGTGGCACAACTTGTTTTCATTGTACCGATGAAATCAACAGCGTTAGTTTTGTTGGATGATTGGGATACAAATGCAAACAGAGACATCGTCAAACATTTCACTGAACCGGACAACAGCTCAAACGTTTGACAGAATGGAGGAAATATAACTTTATTTAGATGTAGATTAATATTCTATTACGCGGATCCCAGACTATTACACTGTAGTGATATACATCGCGTTGATTGCCTATATAGACCATCTCGGTAATAGTTCCCCAGCCAATTATAACTTCGTTCATAGAGTGCTGCCGTAATAAAACATACAGTTGGGGATACAAATTGCCGTCGTTTAATATTTGATTGAACGATAAGATCATCATACAGAGGTTAAAAGGTACATATAACCCTCGTCGCGTACAACTAATTTCCATATACCCACGGGGCGTGGTATTAAACCTGTCACCAGTAACATTTAGAAGTTGGAGAATCTACCAGTGGCTGGAGGGGAAATTGATACATCCGAGTCTACGTATAGTCAACAATATGATATATTTATTTATTTCTGGGTTTTGTTATTGGACGATGAATTTTTACCTGGTCACGTGTGAGATAAAGTTATTTTGTTTTGTTTTTTGTTTTGTTTTTGTTTTGATTTTTATTTATAGATGCATGTTCCCCGAACATTTTCCGTTTAACCCTGCTTTGATTAGCAGATTTGAGGATGTAGACTTTAAACCAGTGAAGAACTACAACACAAAAAGCAAAATGATTACAACTTCATATTTATGATGTAATGTGTTTAAGGAAAGGAGACGAAAATGCTGGAAAATTTGGACGTACAAGAATGTGAAAAATTCATCAGATTAGCGCATATGCGTATTGGAACTGTAAATAACAACAGTTGTTAAACAAGGCGTTTTCATCCCTTAGAACGAGTATGAAATGTCCTTCTACAATTTAATGGAGATATAGGCAGTCGGAAAAAGATATAATGGTAACGTGCTTGTCACATGGTATCGAGTTTTCGAGTGACTTGACAATAATGTTGATGACGAATTGAACCAAAATATTTTTTACAAGAAGTTATTCTATAATAAAAAACATGAATCTAAATTGATCACTTCCCATGGAGACCTGAATGTCTGACTTATCAGGCCTGGAATATATTTGTTTTAAAAAATAATCTCAGAAACGCATTTGGATCATCACGGAGACTGGAAGGGAGCTGCGATTTGTGGTTCAATGCGGGTAATTCACCCCCTAAAACTGTCTATAATTTCCCCGTGATATATTTGCTGCAACATCGTGTTTTCCAATCCGACGAAAGCAAACATACTCGATTTACTCGGCTCCACAGTTCTTTCAAAGCGGTGTGGATGTGTTTTTACGTATTACAATGTTCACATTACTGATACGTTTCACTTTTCGTTTACATGGGAGTACAAGCTTAAGCAAAAAATCTAAAACAGAATAAATTGCCACAAACAGCCATGACTCTTTAATCCAGTCACCACTACGGTAATCTGACTGTGCCATTCTCAAGTCACGATAATCCAGTCACCACTACGGTAATCTGACTGTGCCATTCTCAAGTCACGATAATCCAGTCACCACTACGGTAATCTGACTGTGCCATTCTCAAGTCACGATAATCCAGTCACCACTACGGTAATCTGACTGTGTCATTCTCATGTCACGATAATCCAGTCACCACTACGGTAATCTGACTGTGCCATTCTTAAGTCACGATAATCCAGTCACCACTACGGTAATCTGACTGTGCCATTCTCAAGTCACGATAATCCAGTCACCACTACGGTAATCTGACCGTGCCATTCTCAAGTCACGATAATCCAGTCACCACTACGGTAATCTGACTGTGCCATTCTTAAGTCACGATAATCCTGTCTGCTACCACTACAGTAATCTGACTGTGCCATGCTCAAGTCACGATAATCCAGTCACCACTACGGTAATCTGACTGTGTCATTCTCAAGTCACGATAATCCAGTCACCACTACGGTAATCTGACTGTGCCATTCTCAAGTCACGATAATCCAGTCACCACTACGGTAATCTGACTGTGCCATTCTCAAGTCACGATAATCCAGTCACCACTACGGTAATCTGACTGTACCATTCTCATGTCACGATAATCCAGTCACCACTACGGTAATCTGACTGTGCCATTCTCAAGTCACGATAATCCAGTCACCACTACGGTAATCTAACTGTGCCATTCTTAAGTCACGATAATCCTGTCTGCTACCACTACAGTAATCTGACTGTGCCATGCTCAAATCACGATAATCCAGTCACCACTACGGTAATCTGACTGTGCCATTCTCAAGTCACGATAATCCAGTCACCACTACAGTAATCTGATTGTGCCATTCTCATGTCACGATAATCCAGTCACCACTACGGTCATCTGACTTTGCCATTCTCAAGTCACGATAATCCAGTCACCACTACGGTCATCTGACTTTGCCATTCTCAAGTCACGATAATCCAGTCACCACTACGGTAATCTGACTGTGTCATTCTCAAGTCACGATAATCCAGTCACAACTACGGTAATCTGACTGTGTCATTCTCATGTCACGATAATCCAGTCACAACTACGGTAATCTGACTGTGTCATTCTCAAGTCACGATAATCCAGTCACCACTACGGTAATCTGACTGTGTCATTCTCAAGTCACGATAATCCAGTCACCACTACGGTAATCTGACTGTGTCATTCTCAAGTCACGATAATCCAGTCACCACTACGGTAATCCGACTGTACCATTCTCATGTAACGATAATCCAGTCACCACTACGGTAATCTGACTGTGTCATTCTCATGTCACGATAATCCAGTCACCACTACGGTAATCTGACTGTGCCATTCTTAAGTCACGATAATCCAGTCACCACTACGGTAATCTGACTGTGCCATTCTCAAGTCACGATAATCCAGTCACCACTACGGTAATCTGACCGTGCCATTCTCAAGTCACGATAATCCAGTCACCACTACGGTAATCTGACTGTGCCATTCTTAAGTCACGATAATCCTGTCTGCTACCACTACAGTAATCTGACTGTGCCATGCTCAAGTCACGATAATCCAGTCACCACTACGGTAATCTGACTGTGTCATTCTCAAGTCACGATAATCCAGTCACCACTACGGTAATCTGACTGTGCCATTCTCAAGTCACGATAATCCAGTCACCACTACGGTAATCTGACTGTGCCATTCTCAAGTCACGATAATCCAGTCACCACTACGGTAATCTGACTGTACCATTCTCATGTCACGATAATCCAGTCACCACTACGGTAATCTGACTGTGCCATTCTCAAGTCACGATAATCCAGTCACCACTACGGTAATCTAACTGTGCCATTCTTAAGTCACGATAATCCTGTCTGCTACCACTACAGTAATCTGACTGTGCCATGCTCAAATCACGATAATCCACTCACCACTACGGTAATCTGACTGTGCCATTCTCAAGTCACGATAATCCAGTCACCACTACAGTAATCTGATTGTGCCATTCTCATGTCACGATAATCCAGTCACCACTACGGTCATCTGACTTTGCCATTCTCAAGTCACGATAATCCAGTCACCACTACGGTCATCTGACTTTGCCATTCTCAAGTCACGATAATCCAGTCACCACTACGGTAATCTGACTGTGTCATTCTCAAGTCACGATAATCCAGTCACAACTACGGTAATCTGACTGTGTCATTCTCATGTCACGATAATCCAGTCACAACTACGGTAATCTGACTGTGTCATTCTCAAGTCACGATAATCCAGTCACCACTACGGTAATCTGACTGTGTCATTCTCAAGTCACGATAATCCAGTCACCACTACGGTAATCTGACTGTGTCATTCTCAAGTCACGATAATCCAGTCACCACTACGGTAATCCGACTGTACCATTCTCATGTAACGATAATCCAGTCACCACTACGGTAATCTGACTGTGCCATTCTCAAGTCACGATAATCCAGTCACCACTACGGTAATCTGGTTGTCCCACAGTTCACCTCTGAAAATCAAGATACCACTTAGTTGGAAACTCTTAAACTTCGATTATCAAGCCATCAGTAATATGGTTGTCTCACTATTTAGCAATCAAACAAAATAATGCATTACATGTACATGTAAATAAAGTAAAGTATAAGAAAGGCAGAATGAAACAGATTAACATCAAACATGAATACTGAAGAGATTGTACTCATTCATGTGTAAAGGACATCATCTCCGTTCATGTACCATTTATTAACTATATTACTTTTTAAATTTTCTGAAAAAAAAATGGTCTAATTACGAATATAGAATAATATACATTATGTATCAAAACTCCTTATATGGTTGTAAATTGTCAGTATGATTGACAGACTTCAAATAAATATTATGCTTTTTCAAATGTTCCGTGATATCATTGGACACTTTTAAATGCGTTATGTACATTACATTTTCACCTGGATTTTACATTGTCTCGGAGGTGGAGGAAAGCCGGAGTACCCCGGAAAAAACCCACCGGCCTACGGTCAGTACCTGGCAACTGAAACCTACGTGGGGCAGTTGCCAGGTACTGACTGTAGGGCGGTGGTTTTTCTCCGGGTACTCCGGCTTTCCTCCACCTCCAAAACCTGGCACGTCCTTAAATGACCCTGGCTGTTAATAGGACGTTAAACAAAATAAACCAAACAAACAATCGTAACAAAACGTCTCTAATAGTAAATATCGTAAATCTGGTTTAAATTATACGCGTTATTGACACCATTTACTATTTGGACAAAACAAAAGAATGTGGAAATGTAACAAGACAATGCGTTACTTTCAGACAAAATCCAAGCTACTGTATATAAATCTAAGGTACTTATCTAAATATATAACCTAGATCAGACCCGCAAACTTCATGAAAACGTGTTTCATTGGCCGTGATTATTAACGAATCAAAATCGTTGTTTGTTTGTACGGCATCACCCAATAAACGTTCCCCATGTCAGGGTCGATTACGATGATGATACTATGTAAATTCAGTGTCAATTAACCGTTGCTATGCATAAGACTGATTGATCTATAGAAACCCCTACTGACGAGACGAGAAATACGGTCGAGGCATTATTAAATTTGTTTGTTCTTTTTTAAGATCGTTTGATAATTTTAGATGAAAGTCGACGTAGCAGTTTGTAGCTGATTAACCTTGATATGTATTTACTGTACACGACAACATTGGAGAGTCATCATTGGAATTCTTCAGAAACAAACATCAAAACCAATATTATTCACTGTGATACAATCCACACATTATCAGTTTAAACATGGACATGCCATGTTCTATTTGGTGTTTTACATTGCACTATCTTTCATCATATGCTTTCAATATTAAAAAGTCCGGCTAACGGAGACATTGTGTTATTCATCGGCACAGCTCATTCTTTAAACCTTTTAGTTTAAACGCATGAGGACGCATGAGATATAATGAATCTTGTGGATCAGACAGGAAATACATCACTCCCTTTGAATCTGCTTCTGGAATTAAAAATCAAGGCTTTTTAAACCCCTGGGATTTTAACTCTGGCTAGGTTTACATAAATTGAACGAATCTTATTTTAAGTACAATATGACAGCCGATGATCCATTGAATTGTGAACAAATGCAGGGGACACAAAAAATATCAGGGGAAAACACATTTCTTAATGTAAGCTCGCTGTTTTGTTCAAAATTGTCGACATTTATTGCGAACCTTTACACTGCCGACATACGACACTTTATCTACGCTTATGTACACTTAGTAATGGCGCACAACGAATGGAGACAATGTTAAATTGATAACAAAGTACACCGCTGGGACGCTGCCATGTTTTAGTGTCGGATACAATATATAGTGCATCTTTAATGTACATGCTATTGAAGTTCTTACCAGTTATGCAAATGTCATGGCATGGCGCATTCGAAACTATAAAAAATAGATGTCCAACAAGCCTTACTTCCAAGCCGCCAACGATTTGACTACACACTATCCAGCCAACGAAATGTAGGGGAAAAAATCTGAAAAAAAAACCCAACCTGGAATCAATCAGATGGTTTATAAAAGATAAGCTGGTGTCATATATTTTCTGGCCAATAACTGTATCAGATTAAATAGAAGACAATGCTATCGTCCCCGATGGTTAATTATTTTACAAATGTGAGCAGTAGATAAAAATAACTTCTGTCACTTAGATCAACTGCATACACCTGGGATCGAGATTGTACCCGATAACGTTTTGTTTACATCTGATATATTGGATTTCTGTTAACATGCTGCCCATGGCATGCCTTTGAAGTGCCGATCGGTTTACTTAAGTTGATTTTTTTATAGCGATATTATTACATTTGCAATACCGTATAAGCCGGTTATTTTCATGGTGGTGATATTTCCCCTTTTTCACGAACGGTTGACGTGGTCGCGAAAATTGAATCCGGGAAAAAAACAGCGATTAAGACAGACGTCAAATTACATTGTATACCGTCAATGGCCGACACGGCCGCCTTCAATCAAGGTTAATGAAATTTGTTCTTAGATTTTTCGTAGGAACAACATATACATTTCTTACAAACTATTTCATGTTTGATCTTTGGGAAATGACCTTATTCACGTTCAAGGTCTGATGACCACACCTGAAGTGTTGCATGTATTTCTCTACAGTCTTTCTTTACGGGATGGTTTATTAACCTTTGTTAAATCTCTTATATCAACAGGAGAGTTACCAAGCGTCGCGTGCATGTTGCGGAGTTAAATGATTTACAACTTTCTATCGTTAAGAGTAAAAGTAGAAAGTTATTTTTGTCGTAAAGTTATCACGGTGACATCTAAATTGCAAAGAAAGAAAAAATGGATGAAACGTTTGCCTCCAGGCTTCTTTGTTTTCCCCGATTGCTTATCGTGGATTTTTGTAGCAGTACATATAAATCATTGACGTGACTAATAAACTCGACAGGCGAGAGAAAGCTAGCACTTGTTGTGTATTGGAGGACTATCATATCCGTTTCACCGAGTTGTGTTGACGCTTGTAATGTAACAAATATCAGATCTGGGTCATTGGAAAGATTACATCAACGCAATAATTAAAACATGTGAACTCTTTTTCTAAAATAGATATTTTCAACACGATATGTTTTGCTGAGTTTCATTGCGAAATAGGTTTATAAACTTTATCATTATACATCTTTAATCACGGATAACAAGTTGTTTTTTTTTGCTTTCTTTTTTTCTGTTCTAAATCTTCTACCATTTAACACGAATAGATCAAAATATCAACTGATCTTGTACAACGTAATTGAACGAAACAAATTTGCTATATAGAGGATATTTCCCTATTGATGTTGGATATGGGCATCGAATTTCAAATAAATTTGAACACAGTTTTTGTGATATGCATTTAAACGTGACAATTTAAAAATATGCGTTATTTTTTATAGAATCTACATAGAAGAAGATATGAATAATAGGTTTCAAATTACAAGAAGTTTGTCAGGCTGGCATAAAATTCGTTCAGCAAAATTGTTATTGTGAAACATACTATCGTATGTTTCACAATAACAATTTTGTTGAACGAATTCAATAACTGAAAAATGAATTCATAAAACAAAATTTATCCTAAGTTAAGACTTTCGGTAATAATAACATATAGTTTAACATTAATTACGTCTAACTGTCATTAAATAAAACATTTTAAAGTAAAGTCTGACTGTATCCATCAATCTATGCTGTTTTACTAACATCTAACTTTAGCTATCAATTCAGACCGTTAAAATTACGTCTAACTGTAATTACAAATCCAGGCTGTTTTAGTAATGCCCAAAGATAATTACAAATCCAGACTGTTTTAGTAATATCTAACGGTAATTACAAATCCAGACTGTTTTAGTAATGCCTAACGGTAATTACAAATCCAGGCTGTTTTAGTAATGTCTAACGGTAATTACAAATCCAGGATGTTTTAGTAATGCCTAACGGTAATTACAAATGCAGGCTGTTTTAGTAATTTACAACGGTAATTACAAATCCAGGCTGTTTTAGTAATGTACAACGGTAATTACAAATCCAGGCTGTTTTAGTAATGTCTAACGGTAATTACAAATCCAGGCTGTTTTAGTAATGTATAACTGTAATTACAAATCCAGGCTGTTTTAGTAATGTATAACGGTAATTACAAATCCAGGCTGTTTTAGTAATGTCTAATGGTAATTACTAATCCAGACTGTTTTAGTAATGTCTAACAGTAATTACAAATCCAGACTGTTTTAGTAATGTTTAACGGTAATTACAAATCCAGACTGTTTTAGTAATGTCTAACAGTAACTACAAATCCAGGCTGTTTTAGTAATGTATAACGGTAAATACAAATCAAGGCTGTTTTAGTAATGTCTAAGAGTAACTACAAATCCAGGCTGTTTTAGTAATGTGTAACGGTAATTACAAATCCAGGCTGTTTTAGTAATGCCTAACGGTAATTACAAATCCAGGCTGTTTTAGTAATGTCTAATGGTAATTATCAATCCAGACTGTTTTAGTAATGTCTAATGGTAATTACAAATCCAGGCTGTTTTAGTAATGTATAACGGTAAATACAAATCAAGGCTGTTTTAGTAATGTCTAAGAGTAACTACAAATCCAGGCTGTTTTAGTAATGTGTAACGGTAATTACAAATCCGGGCTGTTTTAGTAATGTCTAACGGTAATTACAAATCCAGACTGTTTTAGTAATGTATAACGGTAAATACAAATCCAGGCTGTTTTAGTAATGTCTAAGAGTAACTACAAATCCAGGCTGTTTTAGTAATGTGTAACGGTAATTACAAATCCAGGCTGTTTTAGTAATGTATAACAGTAACTACAAATCCGGGCTGTTTTAGTAATGTCTAACAGTAACTACAAATCCAGGCTGTTTTAGTAATGTCTAACGGTAATTACAAATCCAGGCTGTTTTAGTAATGTCTAACAGTAACTACAAATCCAGGCTGTTTTAGTAATGTATAACAGTAACTACAAATCCGGACTGTTTTAGTAATGTCTAACGGTAATTACAAATCCAGACTGTTTTAGTAATGTCTAACGGTAATTACAAATCCAGGCTGTTTTAGTAATGTCTAACTGTAATTACAAATCCGGGCTGTTTTAGTAATGTCTAACGGTAATTACAAATCCGGACTGTTTTAGTAATGTCTAACAGTAATTACAAATCCAGGCTGTTTTAGTAAGGTCTAACGGTAATTACAAATCCAGACTGTTTTAGTAATGTCTAACGGTAATTACAAATCCGGACTGTTTTAGTAATGTCTAACAGTAATTACAAATCCAGACTGTTTTAGTAATGTCTAACAGTAACTACAAATCCAGGCTGTTTTAGTAATGTCTAACGGTAATTACAAACGCAGGCTGTTTTGGTAATGTCTAACAGTAATTACAAATCCAGACTGTTTTAGTAATGTCTAATGGTAATTACAAATCCAGGCTGTTTTAGTAATGTATAACAGTAATTACAAATCCAGGCTGTTTGAGTAATGTATAACGGTAATTACAAATCCATGCTGTTTTAGTAATGTCTAATGGTAATTACAAATCCATGCTGTTTTAGTAATGTCTAACAGTAACTACAAATCCAGGCTGTTTTAGTAATGTATTACGGTAATTACAAATCCAGGCTGTTTTAGTAATGTGTAACGGTAAATACAAATCCAGGCTGTTTTAGTAATGTCTAACGGTAGTTACAACTCCAGGCTGTTTTAGTAATGTCTAACGGTAATTACAAATCCAGGCTGTTTTAGTAATGTCTAACGGTAATTACAAATCCAGACTGTTTAAGTAATGTCTAACAGTAATTACAAATCCAGACTGTTTTAGTAATGTCTAACAGTAATTATTAATCCAGGCTGTTTTAGTAATATATAACGGTAATTACAAATCCAGGCTGTTTTAGTAATGTCTAACGGTAATTACAAATCCGGGCTGTTTTAGTAATGTCTAACAGTAATTACAAATCCAGACTGTTTTAGTAATGTCTAACAGTATCTACAAATCCGGGCTGTTTTAGTAATGTCTAACGGTTATTACAAATCCAGACTGTTTTAGTAATGTCTAACAGTAACTACAAATCCAGGCTGTTTTAGTAATGTCTAACAGTAACTACAAATCCAGGCTGTTTTAGTAATGCCTAACAGTAATTACAAATCCGGGCTGTTTTAGTAATGTCTAACGGTAAATACAAATCCAGGCTGTTTTAGTAATGTCTAACAGTAATTACAAATCCAGGCTGTTTTAGTAATGTCTAACTGTAATTACAAATCCAGGCTGTTTTAGTAATGTCTAACGGTAATTACAAATCCGGACTGTTTTAGTAATGTCTAACGGTAATTACCAATCCAGACTGTTTTAGTAATGTCTAAGAGTAACTACAAATCCAGTCTGTTTTAGTAATGTCTAAGAGTAACTACAAATCCAGGCTGTTTTAGTAATGTCTAACGGTAACTACAAATCCAGGCTGTTTTAGTAATGTCTAACAGTAACTACAAATCCAGGCTGTTTTAGTAATGTCTAACGGTAATTACAAATCCAGGCTGTTTTAGTAATGTCTAACAGTAATTACAAATCCAGGCTGTTTTAGTAATGTCTAACGGTAATTACAAATCCAGGCTGTTTTAGTAATGTCTAACGGTAATTACAAATCCAGGCTGTTTTAGTAATGTCTAACGGTAATTACAAATCCAGGCTGTTTTAGTAATGTCTAACGGTAATTACAAATCCAGGGCTGTTTTAGTAATGTCTAACGGTAATTACAAATCCAGGCTGTTTTAGTAATGTCTAACAGTAATTACAAATCCAGGCTGTTTTAGTAATGTCTAACGGTAATTACAAATCCAGGCTGTTTTAGTAATGTCTAACAGTAATTACAAATCCAGGCTGTTTTAGTAATGTCTAATGGTAATTACAAATCCAGGCTGTTTTAGTAATGTATAACAGTAATTACAAATCCAGGCTGTTTTAGTAATGTATAACGGTAATTACAAATCCAGGCTGTTTTAGTAATGTCTAACAGTAATTACAAATCCAGGCTGTTTTAGTAATGTCTAACGGTAATTACAAATCCAGGCTGTTTTAGTAATGTCTAACGGTAATTACAAATCCAGGCTGTTTTAGTAATGTCTAACAGTAATTACAAATCCAGGCTGTTTTAGTAATGTATAACGGTAATTACAAATCCAGGCTGTTTTAGTAATGTCTAACGGTAATTACAAATCCAGGCTGTTTTAGTAATGTGTAACGGTAATTACAAATCCAGGCTGTTTTAGTAATGTCTAATGGTAATTACAAATCAAGGCTGTTTTAGTAATGTCTAACGGTAATTACAAATCCAGGCTGTTTTAGTAATGTCTAACAGTAACTACAAATCCAGACTGTTTTAGTAATGTCTAACGGTAATTACAAATCCAGACTGTTTTAGTAATGTCTAACGGTAATTACAAATCCAGGCTGTTCTAGTAATGACTGACGGTAATTACAAATCCAGGCTGTTTTAGTAATGCCTAACAGTAATTACAAATCCGGACTGTTTTAGTAATGTCTAACGGTAATTACAAATCCAGGCTGTTTTAGTAATGTGTAACGGTAATTACAAATCCGGGATGTTTTAGTAATGTGTAACGGTAATTACAAATCCAGGCTGTTTTAGTAATGTCTAATGGTAATTACAAATCCGGGATGTTTTAGTAATGTGTAACGGTAATTACAAATCCAGGCTGTTTTAGTAATGTCTAATGGTAATTACAAATCCGGGATGTTTTAGTAATGTGTAACGGTAATTACAAATCCAGGATGTTTTAGTAATGTCTAACGGTAATTACAAATCCGGGCTGTTTTAGTAATGTCTAACAGTAATTACAAATCCAGGCTGTTTTAGTAATGTCTAATGGTAATTACAAATCCAGGCTGTTTTAGTAATGTCTAACGGTAATTACAAATCCAGGCTGTTTTAGTAATGTGTAACGGTAATTACAAATCCAGGCTGTTTTAGTAATGTGTAACGGTAATTACAAATCCGGGATGTTTTAGTAATGTGTAACGGTAATTACAAATCCAGGCTGTTTTAGTAATGTCTAATGGTAATTACAAATCCAGGCTGTTTTAGTAATGTCTAACGGTAATTACAAATCCAGGCTGTTTTAGTAATGTCTAACGGTAATTACAAATCCGGGCTGTTTTAGTAATGTCTAACGGTAATTACAAATCCAGGCTGTTTTAGTAATGTATAACGGTAATTACAAATCCAGACTGTTTTAGTAATGTCTAACTGTAATTACAAATCCAGGCTGTTTTAGTAATGTCTAATGGTAATTACAAATCCAGGCTGTTTTAGTAATGTCTAACGGTAATTACAAATCCGGACTGTTTTAGTAATGTCTAACGGTAATTACAAATCCAGGCTGTTTTAGTAATGTCTAACAGTAATTACAAATCCAGGCTGTTTTAGTAATGGCTAACGGTAATTACAAATCCGGACTGTTTTAGTAATGTCTAACAGTAACTACAAATCCAGGCTGTTTTGGTAATGTCTAACGGTAATTACAAATCCAGGCTGTTTTAGTAATGTCTAACGGTAATTACATATCCAGGCTGTTTTAGTAATGTCTAACGGTAATTACAAATCCAGGCTGTTTTCGTAATGTGTAACGGTAATTACAAATCCGGACTGTTTTAGTAATGTCTAACAGTAACTACAAATCCAGGCTGTTTTGGTAATGTCTAACGGTAATTACAAATCCAGGCTGTTTTAGTAATGTCTAACGGTAATTACATATCCAGGCTGTTTTAGTAATGTGTAACGGTAATTACAAATCCGGACTGTTTTAGTAATGTCTAACAGTAACTACAAATCCAGGCTGTTTTGGTAATGTCTAACGGTAATTACAAATCCAGGCTGTTTTAGTAATGTCTAACGGTAATTACATATCCAGGCTGTTTTAGTAATGTCTAACGGTAATTAAAAATCCAGGCTGTTTTAGTAATGTGTAACGGTAATTACAAATCCAGGCTGTTTTAGTAATGTATAACGGTAATTACAAATCCGGGATGTTTTAGTAATGTGTAACGGTAATTACAAATCCAGGCTGTTTTAGTAATGTCTAATGGTAATTACAAATCCAGGCTGTTTTAGTAATGTCTAACAGTAATTACAAATCCAGGCAGTTTTAGTAATGTATAACGGTAATTACAAATCCAGGCTGTTTTAGTAATGTCTAACAGTAATTACAAATCCAGGCTGTTTTAGTAATGTCTAACGGTAATTACAAATCCGGACTGTTTTAGTAATGTCTAACAGTAACTACAAATCCAGGCTGTTTTGGTAATGTCTAACAGTAACTACAAATCCAGGCTGTTTAAGTAATGTCTAACGGTAATTACAAATCCAGGCTGTTTTAGTAATATATAACGGTAATTACAAATCCAGACTGTTTTAGTAATGTCTAATGGTAATTACAAATCCGGGATGTTTTAATAATGTCTAACGGTAATTACAAATCCGGACTGTTTTAGTAATGTCTAATGGTAATTACAAATCCAGGCTGTTTTAGTAATGTCTAACGGTAATTACAAATCCAAACTGTTTTGGTAATGTCTAACGGTAATTACAAATCCAGGCTGTTTTAGTAATGTCTAACGGTAATTACAAATCCGGGCTGTTTTAGTAATGTCTAACGGTAATTACAAATCCAGGCTGTTTTAGTAATGTATAACGGTAATTACAAATCCAGACTGTTTTAGTAATGTCTAACTGTAATTACAAATCCAGGCTGTTTTAGTAATGTCTAACTGTAATTACAAATCCAGGCTGTTTTAGTAATGTCTAACGGTAATTACAAATCCGGACTGTTTTAGTAATGTCTAACGGTAATTACAAATCCAGGCTGTTTTAGTAATGTCTAACAGTAATTACAAATCCAGGCTGTTTTAGTAATGTCTAACGGTAATTACAAATCCGGACTGTTTTAGTAATGTCTAACAGTAACTACAAATCCAGGCTGTTTTAGTAATGTCTAACGGTAATTACAAATCCAGGCTGTTTTAGTAATGTCTAACGGTAATTACAAATCCAGGCTGTTTTAGTAATGTCTAACGGTAATTACAAATCCAGGCTGTTTTAGTAATGTCTAACGGTAATTACAAATCCAGACTGTTTTAGTAATGTCTAACAGTAATTACAAATCCAGGCTGTTTTAGTAATGTCTAACGGTAATTACAAATCCAGGCTGTTTTAGTAATGTCTAACGGTAATTACAAATCCAGGCTGTTTTAGTAATGTCTAACAGTAATTACAAATCCAGGCTGTTTTAGTAATGTCTAACAGTAACTACAAATCCAGGCTGTTTTAGTAATGTCTAACGGTAATTACAAATCCAGGCTGTTTTAGTAATGTCTAACGGTAATTACAAATCCAGGCTGTTTTAGTAATGTCTAACGGTAATTACAAATCCAGGCTGTTTTAGTAATGTCTAACGGTAATTACAAATCCAGGCTGTTTTAGTAATGTATAACGGTAATTACAAATCCGGGCTGTTTTAGTAATGTATAACGGTAATTACAAATCCAGGCTGTTTTAGTAATGTCTAACTGTAATTACAAATCCAGGCTGTTTTAGTAATGTCTAACAGTAATTACAAATCCAGGCAGTTTTAGTAATGTATAACGGTAATTACAAATCCAGGCTGTTTTAGTAATGTCTAACAGTAATTACAAATCCAGGCTGTTTTAGTAATGTCTAACGGTAATTACAAATCCGGACTGTTTTAGTAATGTCTAACAGTAACTACAAATCCAGGCTGTTTTGGTAATGTCTAACAGTAACTACAAATCCAGGCTGTTTAAGTAATGTCTAACGGTAATTACAAATCCAGGCTGTTTTAGTAATATATAACGGTAATTACAAATCCAGGCTGTTTTAGTAATGTCTAATGGTAATTACAAATCCGGGCTGTTTTAGTAATGTGTAACGGTAATTACAAATCCGGGCTGTTTTAGTAATGTCTAATGGTAATTACAAATCCGGGCTGTTTTAGTAATGTCTAACGGTAATTACAAATCCGGACTGTTTTAGTAATGTCTAACAGGAATTACAAATCCAGGCTGTTTTAGTAATGTCTAACGGTAATTACAAATCCAGGCTGTTTTAGTAATGTCTAACAGTAACTACAAATCCAGGCTGTTTTGGTAATGTCTAACGGTAATTACAAATCCAGGCTGTTTTAGTAATGTCTAATGGTAATTACAAATCCGGGCTGTTTTAGTAATGTGTAACGGTAATTACAAATCCGGGCTGTTTTAGTAATGTCTAATGGTAATTACAAATCCGGGCTGTTTTAGTAATGTCTAACGGTAATTACAAATCCGGACTGTTTTAGTAATGTCTAACAGTAATTACAAATCCAGGCTGTTTTAGTAATGTCTAACGGTAATTACAAATGCAGGCTGTTTTGGTAATGTCTAACAGTAATTACAAATCCAGGCTGTTTTAGTAATGTCTAATGGTAATTACAAATCCAGGCTGTTTTAGTAATGTATAACAGTAATTTCAAATCCAGGCTGTTTGAGTAATGTATAACGGTAATTACAAATCCAGGCTGTTTTAGTAATGTCTAATGGTAATTACAAATCCAGGCTGTTTTAGTAATGTCTAACAGTAACTACAAATCCAGGCTGTTTTAGTAATGTATTACGGTAATTACAAAGCCAGGATGTTAAGTAATGTCTAACAGTAACTACAAATCCGGGCTGTTTTAGTAAGGTCTAACGGTAATTACAAATCCAGGCTGTTTTAGTAATGTCTAACGGTAATTACAAATCCAGACTGTTTTAGTAATGTCTAACGGTAATTACAAATCCAGACTGTTTTAGTAATGTCTAACAGTAACTACAAATCCGGGCTGTTTTAGTAAGGTCTAACGGTAATTACAAATCCAGGCTGTTTTAGTAATGTCTAACGGTAATTACAAATCCAGACTGTTTTAGTAATGTCTAACAGTAATTACAAATCCAGGCTGTTTTAGTAATGTCTAACAGTAACTACAAATCCGGGCTGTTTTAGTAATGTCTAACGGTAATTACAAATCCGGGCTGTTTTAGTAATGTCTAACAGTAATTACAAATGCAGGCTGTTTTAGTAATGTGTAACGGTAATTACAAATCCAGGCTGTTTTAGTAATGTCTAACTGTAATTACAAATCCGGGCTGTTTTAGTAATGTGTAACGGTAATTACAAATCCAGGCTGTTTTAGTAATGTCTAACTGTAATTACAAATCCGGGCTGTTTTAGTAATGTCTAACTGTAATTACAAATCCAGGCTGTTTAAGTAATGTGTAACGGAAATTACAAATCCGGGCTGTTTTAGTAATGTCTAACAGTAATTACAAATCCAGACTGTTTTAGTAATGTCTAACAGTAACTACAAATCCGGGCTGTTTTAGTAATGTCTAACGGTAATTACAAATCCGGGCTGTTTTAGTAATGTCTAACAGTAATTACAAATGCAGGCTGTTTTAGTAATGTGTAACGGTAATTACAAATCCAGGCTGTTTTAGTAATGTCTAACTGTAATTACAAATCCGGGCTGTTTTAGTAATGTGTAACGGTAATTACAAATCCAGGCTGTTTTAGTAATGTCTAACTGTAATTACAAATCCAGGCTGTTTTAGTAATGTCTAACTGTAATTACAAATCCAGGCTGTTTTAGTAATGTGTAACGGAAATTACAAATCCGGGCTGTTTTAGTAATGTCTAACGGTAATTACAAATCCAGGCTGTTTTAGTAATGTGTAACGGTAATTACAAATCCAGGCTGTTTTAGTAATGTGTAACGGTAATTACAAATCCAGGCTGTTTTAGTAATGTCTAACGGTAATTACAAATCCAGGCTGTTTTAGTAATGTGTAATTATAATTACAAATCCAGGCTGTTTTTGTGATGCCTAACGGCAATTACAAATCCAGGCTGTTTTAGTAATGTGTAACGGTAATTACAAATCCAGACTGTTTTAGTAATGTCTAATGGTAATTACAAATCAAGGCTGTTTTAGTAATGTCTTACGGTAATTACAAATCCAGGCTGTTAAGTAATGTATAACAGTAATTACAAATCCAGGCTGTTTTAGTAATGTATAACGGTAATTACAAATCCAGGCTGTTTTAGTAATTTCTAACGGTAATTACAAATCCGGGCTGTTTTAGTAATGCCTAACGGTAATTACAAATCCGGGCTGTTTTAGTAATGTCTAATGGTAATTACAAATCCAGGCTGTTTTAGTAATGTCTAACGGTAATTACAAATCCGGGCTGTTTTAGTAATGTCTAACGGTAATTACAAATCCGGACTGTTTTAGTAATGTCTAACAGTAATTACAACTCCGGACTGTTTTAGTAATGTCTAATGGTAATTACAAATCCAGGCTGTTTTAGTAATGTCTAACAGTAATTACAAATCCAGGCTGTTTTAGTAATGTCTAACGGTAATTACAAATCCGGGCTGTTTTAGTAATGTCTAACAGTAATTACAAATCCAGGCTGTTTTAGTAATGTCTAACGGTAATTACAAATCCAGACTGTTTTAGTAATGTCTAACGGTAATTACAAATCCAGGCTGTTTTAGTAATGTCTAACGGTAATTACAAATCCAGGCTGTTTTAGTAATGTATAACGGTAATTACAAATCCAGGCTGTTTTAGTAATGTCTAACGGTAATTACAAATCCAGGCTGTTTTAGTAATGTCTAACGGTAATTACAAATCCAGGCTGTTTTAGTAATGTCTAACGGTAATTACAAATCCAGGCTGTTTTAGTAATGTCTAACGGTAATTACAAATCCAGGCTGTTTTAGTAATGTCTAACGGTAATTACAAATCCAGGCTGTTTTAGTAATGTCTAACGGTAATTACAAATCCAGGCTGTTTTAGTAATGTATAACGGTAATTACAAATCCAGGCTGTTTTAGTAATGTCTAACGGTAATTACAAATCCAGGCTGTTTTAGTAATGTCTAACGGTAATTACAAATCCAGGCTGTTTTAGTAATGTCTAACGGTAATTACAAATCCAGGCTGTTTTAGTAATGTCTAACGGTAATTACAAATCCAGGCTGTTTTAGTAATGTCTAACGGTAATTACAAATCCAGGCTGTTTTAGTAATGTCTAACGGTAATTACAAATCCAGGCTGTTTTAGTAATGTATAACGGTAATTACAAATCCAGGCTGTTTTAGTAATGTCTAACTGTAATTACAAATCCAGGCTGTTTTAGTAATGTCTAACGGTAATTACAAATCCAGGCTGTTTTAGTAATGTATAACGGTAATTACAAATCCAGGCTGTTTTAGTAATGTCTAACGGTAATTACAAATCCAGGCTGTTTTAGTAATGTCTAACGGTAATTACAAATCCAGGCTGTTTTAGTAATGTCTAACGGTAATTACAAATCCAGGCTGTTTTAGTAATGTCTAACGGTAATTACAAATCCAGGCTGTTTTAGTAATGTATAACAGTAATTACAAATCCAGGCTGTTTTAGTAATGTCTAACGGTAATTACAAATCCAGGCTGTTTTAGTAATGTCTAACGGTAATTACAAATCCAGGCTGTTTTAGTAATGTCTAACGGTAATTACAAATCCAGGCTGTTTTAGTAATGTCTAACGGTAATTACAAATCCAGGCTGTTTTAGTAATGTCTAACGGTAATTACAAATCCAGGCTGTTTTAGTAATGTCTAACGGTAATTACAAATCCAGGCTGTTTTAGTAATGTATAACGGTAATTACAAATCCAGGCTGTTTTAGTAATGTCTAACGGTAATTACAAATCCAGGCTGTTTTAGTAATGTCTAACGGTAATTACAAATCCAGGCTGTTTTAGTAATGTATAACGGTAATTACAAATCCAGGCTGTTTTAGTAATGTATAACGGTAATTACAAATCCAGGCTGTTTTAGTAATGTATAACGGTAATTACAAATCCAGGCTGTTTTAGTAATGTATAACGGTAATTACAAATCCAGGCTGTTTTAGTAATGTCTAACGGTAATTACAAATCCAGGCTGTTTTAGTAATGTATAACGGTAATTACAAATCCGGGCTGTTTTAGTAATGTCTAACATTAACTACAAATCCAGGCTGTTTTAGTAATGTCTAACGGTAATTACAAATCCAGGCTGTTTTAGTAATGTATAACGGTAATTACAAATCCAGGCTGTTTTAGTAATGTGTAACGGTAATTACAAATCCGGGCTGTTTTAGTAATGTCTAACAGTAGTTACAAATCCAGGCTGTTTTAGTAATATATAACGGTAATTACAAATCCAGGCTGTTTTAGTAATGTCTAACGGTAATTACAAATCCAGGCTGTTTTAGTAATGTCTAACGGTAATTACAAATCCAGACTGTTTTAGTAATGTCTAACGGTAATTACAAATCCGGACTGTTTTAGTAATGTCTAACAGTAACTACAAATCCAGGCTGTTTTAGTAATGTATTACGGTAATTACAAATCCAGGCTGTTTTAGTAATGTCTAACAGTAACTACAAATCCAGGCTGTTTTAGTAATGTATAACGGTAGTTACAAATCCGGACTGTTTTTGTTATGCCTAACGGCAATTACAAATCCAGGCTGTTTTAGTAATGTATAACGGTAATTACAAATCCAGACTGTTTTAGTAATGTATAATGGTAATTACAAATCCAGACTGTTTTAGTAATGTCTAACGGTAATTACAAATCCGGGCTGTTTTAGTAATGTCTAACATTAACTACAAATCCAGGCTGTTTTAGTAATGTCTAACGGTAATTACAAATCCAGGCTGTTTTAGTAATGTATAACGGTAATTACAAATCCAGGCTGTTTTAGTAATGTGTAACGGTAATTACAAATCCGGGCTGTTTTAGTAATGTCTAACAGTAATTACAAATCCAGGCTGTTTTAGTAATATATAACGGTAATTACAAATCCAGGCTGTTTTAGTAATGTCTAACGGTAATTACAAATCCAGGCTGTTTTAGTAATGTCTAACGGTAATTACAAATCCAGACTGTTTTAGTAATGTCTAACGGTAATTACAAATCCGGACTGTTTTAGTAATGTCTAACAGTAATTACAAATCCAGGCTGTTTTAGTAATGTCTAACAGTAATTACAAATCCGGACTGTTTTAGTAATGTCTAATTGTAATTACAAATCCAGACTGTTTTTGTTATGCCTAACGGCAATTACAAATCCAGGCTGTTTTAGTAATGTATAACGGTAATTACAAATCCAGGCTGTTAAGTAATGTGTAATTATAATTATCAATCCAGGCTGTTTTACTTAAGCCTTACTGTAATTATCAATCCAGGCTGTTTTATTAACATCTAACTCAAAATATCAATCCGAGCTGCTTTAGTAACATTTAATTGTAATCATAGATTAAGGCTGTTTAATAATTGTTTATTAATGTCTTATTTTAATTCTAAAACTAGGCTGTTATAACAACGTCAAACTGTAATTATAAATCCAGGATGTGTAAGTAACTGTAATTACAAATACATGGTGTTGAGAAACGTCTAACTGTAAATACAAAATACATTCTGTTTAAGTAACGTCTAACTGTAATTATAAATCCATGCTGTTTAAGTAATGCCTAACGGTAATTACAAATTAATGATGTTTTAAATGTATAACGGTATTTCCAAATCCAGGATGTTAAGTAATGTCTAATGGTGATAACAAAGCAATGCTGTTTTAGTAATGTAAAACGGTAATTACAAATCCTTTTTTTCCTGCTTTATTCTGTTGAAATTCTTGTGGAAAATTTGACCTATCATATATTTTTTAACTGGGTTTATACTGTATAACGCTTTACGTCAACAGGTATGGCCCATGAGGAGCGCCCCCTGTGAACGACATGCGTCACGCGAGTGTGTTTGTGTGATTTGGGTTACTGCAGTATGAGTTATGTCTCCATGTGAGAACTGATACCAAATTAAAGTGTGATCTCACTGAAATATACTCCCGAAGGCCAAAGGCAGGATACTAATCACGGTTACATTATACTGACAACAGGCGAACCAGTCGCTTTACTTAAAACATTTTGATATTATGAAGAGTAGCAATTATCATATATTGCAGACCTCGAATGGGGGCCAGAACCGAAAGAACCGAAAGGAAAGACTTAGCCACAGGGGCAAATGTTGAACAAAAGGCCAAAAGTAAGGCAGTGTCAAGGGAGATGTTCGGGAAAGAATTTCGAGAAATGACACGGTCCCAAATTTACAAAGCAATGTCGTTAGTACAATGTACATGTCCAATGTACATTGTAGGTAGATGTATACTTCTTATTCCGTACCTCCAGGACATATACCTTTTACCTTTATCTCTCGTCGCTGTCTATAGGCGTTCGCCTCTCTGACCCATCACAATATGAGTTTCCGGTTCCGGTTGGTTTTGGTTTTCATACTAATCCGACCTTCACCAGTTTGTCTGTTTGGACCTTTAATCGTGTTCCCCATTCAACCTGTAACGGAATTCTCTAAACTTGCCTTCCAATGACGATGTACCATTTTACACAATAAAACCTGGAAAACAAACTTCTATATTTCGCTCGTTACAGATCTATATCCGGGCGTTTATGATTTACGTTCATACAGAACTAATCGTTAATGTCCGACATTTCACGAGAAGACATATACAGTTATGGATCATATCTATAAAATTACTGTTGATAACAGTCTCTGTGACCTACATAGAAGTTATAACATAATAAAACTTGGATAGGACTAATATAGTTGGGGATTGTGCTCTGACACAGTAATGGAGTAGGGTGGAGAGTAAGCTTGGTAATGGTCCATATATAGAGTCACATACATCACCCACGACACATAACCACCGACCAACTCTCACAAGATGCCAAGATCGCCACACACATATGTTTCCATTACTTTTTATTTGTATGCTCTTATTTACTTCTGTTTATGGTGGTTGGTCCCCGGTTCTTAGTGATTTGTCACGAGACTGCGCGTGCCCAGTCTCTACAGAACTCCACGGGGCGTCCATATTTATAGAATCAGGAAATGTAAGTATTCACAATTCCTTCTTCGCTTCACAATGTCTTAAGAAGAAGGGTTTCAGCAAGCTGGCGAATTTCCCATGAAGTAAATTCGATACAGTATTTGTCCATACACGACATTTAACTCCCGCTGACTGGTTGGTTACCTTACCTTAACTGCTCATGGTCACGTGATACCAGAGTGTTCCAAAAAATGCAGAGCAGTTTAATGTCCATGCCGACGTTTAATAACGCCAAGCAAATCGGTAAAGTCCGAAAGAAAAAATAAATGAATAAATAAATAAATAAAAATGTCTTTACTAAATGCGTACTGTTCTAAGACTTTAAAGAAAATATATCTCAAAGCGATTAAATGTTATTCTACTGCTCAGACAAATTAAGAGCTTATTTGATTGAGATTGTTCCACCAAGAGTTACTGTGATGTGGACTGTGCGGTCTCGGTCATTCCTGACTGCTAGACGACCGTTTGATAGAGTTAACACCTGCCGTGCTTCCCTCAGCATCTCCTGGGTCACACCGATATAAAAACCGTCAGTTCTCTCCATCTCGATGTGACGTCAGTAATTTCCCTTGATAAATCATGTCTCTTCCATCATTCTCATCACACATTTCTTTCACTACCCTGGCTGAACCCCCGCGCCTATACCATCATCAAATAAATCGAGACGATTTGTCTATTTTATTTGAGCAGGTGTTAAGATACCATTTATTTGATTCAATATGAGAATGATAAATACCTCCCCATTGAAGCGTATAGCGAATTTGTGAGTTACAAATGTAGGTGAGATGAAAATAAACCATATCGTCATGAGATCAAATCGATATAGAAAGGTAATATTGAACACGAAATATAGAAACATGTATACACTGTACGTACACTGGGTACTAAGTACACTAAATACTGTACGTACACTGGGTACTAAGTACACTAAACACTGTACGTACACTGGGTACTAAGTACACTAAACACTGTACGTACACGGGGTACTAAGTACACTAAACACTGTACGTACACTGGGTACTAAGTCCACTAAACACTGTACGTACACTGGGTACTAAGTACACTAAACACTGTACGTACACTGGGTACTAAGTACACTTAACACTGTACGTACACTGGGTACTAAGTACACTAAACACTGTACGTACACTGGGAACTAAGTACACTAAACACTGTACGTACACTGGGTACTAAGTACACTAAACACTGTACGTACACTGGGTACTAAGTACACTTAACACTGTACATACACTGGGTACTAAGTACACTTAACACTGTACATACACTGGGTACTAAGTACACTTAACACTGTACATACACTGGGTACTAAATCCACTAAACACTGTAGGTACACAGGGTACTAAGTCCACTAAACACTGTACGTACACTGGGTACTAAGTACACTTAACACTGTACGTACACTGGGTACTAAGTACACTTAACACTGTACGTACACTGGGTACTAAGTACACTAAACACTGTACGTACACTGGGTACTAAGTCCACTAAACACTGTACGTACACTGGGTACTAAGTACACTTAACACTGTACGTACACTGGGTACTAAGTACACTAAACACTGTACGTACATTGGGTACTAAGTACACTAAACACTGTACGTACACTGGGTACTAAGTCCACTAAACACTGTACGTATTACACTTAACACTGTACGTACACTGAGTACTAAGTACACTAAACACTGTACGTACATTGGGTACTAAGTACACTAAACACTGTACGTACACTGGGTACTAAGTCCACTAAACACTGTACGTATTACACTTAACACTGTACGTACACTGGGTACTAAGTACACTAAACACTGTACGTACACGGGGTACTAAGTACACTAAACACTGTACGTACACTGGGAACTAAGTACACTAAACACTGTACGTACACTGGGTACTAAGTACACTAAACACTGTACGTACACTGGGTACTAAGTCCACTAAACACTGTACGCATTACACTTAACACTGTACGTACACTGGGTACTAAGCACACTAAACACTGTACGTACACTGGGAACTAAGTACACTAAACACTGTACGTACACTGGGTACTAAGTACACTAAACACTGTACGTACACTGGGTACTAAGTACACTAACACTGTACGTACACTGGGTACTAAGTACACTAAACACTGTACGTACACTGGGTACTAAGTACACTTAACACTGTACGTACACTGGGTACTAAGTACACTAAACACTGTACGTATTACACTAAACACTGTACGTACACTGGGTACTAAGTATACTAAACACTGTACGTACACTGAGTACTAAGTACACTAAACATGGGTAAGAGATCACTAGAGTTATCTCCCCGATAGTAAATCATTGTATTCATCATAGCGTGCGATCTATTGTGGATATCGTGATGGCATACTATCTATATTTTTAGACATGTCTACCTAGCAAATTACCGATAATAAACGGAACTGATATTGCATATCAAAGTTGCCAAATAATAAGTAGAATAAGAATAGAAGGTTTTATATGACCTGGTGTTTCTAAAGGATAAACGTCCTCTTCCTCATTGACAATAGCCTATTTATAAATGTAAGTAAAATAAACCCCTCGGTAACTCTGCTCACAAATATCTGTCCAGGAACGCCAGGACCGTAGATTACCGACGATGGTCAAATATAAACAATTCCACTTTTTGCAATAAGACAATGTTATCCTGGTGATCGTGCCAGGCATTAAGTTACTGCCAAATGAGGTAATATCGGCGACCCTACTGCTACCCATAGTTTCTGGTGTTGGTTTTTGGTTTGTTTTTATTTAACGTCCTATTAACAGCCAGGGTCATTTAAGGACGTGCCAGGTTTTGGAGGTGGAGGAAAGCCGGAGTACCATGAGAAAACCACTGGCCTACGGTCAGTACCTCACAACTGCCCAACGTAGGTTTCGAAATCGCAACCCAGAGGTGGAGGGCTAGTGATAAAGTGTCGGGACACCTTAACCACTCGGCTTCCGCGGCCCCTTCTGGTGTTGGAGCAGGCAACAAGTTAACATAAGAAATTTTGGAATCACAGATTTTATTATCAATACACGAGAAGTTACTAATGAGGTTGGATGAAGGGCTGAAATCGTCACTTTCGCCGCTTAAATGCCTCTGTTCGATCGAGGTACCAGCCGACGAACGAGAATCTATAAT
This sequence comes from Pecten maximus, assembly GCF_902652985.1. Taxonomy (NCBI): domain Eukaryota; kingdom Metazoa; phylum Mollusca; class Bivalvia; order Pectinida; family Pectinidae; genus Pecten; species Pecten maximus. The sequence continues at coordinate 2,210,908 of NC_047029.1, read as the reverse complement.
TTCTTAATTTTAACTTCAGGGGTTTTCATGATCGATATGTTCAAATCAAATTCTTGTTATTTGAGATAACATATCTTGGATACAAAGATACCTGAAAGTGAATTATTTATGTAAAACCGGTGCTCTCTGTTATGATTAGCTTAAGATGGATTCAGCCTGGTATGGAAACAAAAACAGGTCGTCGTAGAAAAAGAAAAATTTTTGTTTTCTTAAATACAAATTAATATCTCAAAAATCTTCCTACCAAACTAAGCTAACCTAATTTATGAATCCTTTTCTATTTCATCCCCAATTTTTGATCTCGCTGTTCACCTACCCTGGAGCGTTGACCTAGTTCTGTTAATATGACGTATAATCACAATGTACCGAACCAATGTACATGTACTAAGGCGTTCAGTGTGGTCGAGGTATATACATGTACATGTAGTAGAGAACTGAAATATCAAACTTCGTTTTACAGGAAACATTATGAGAAACGGATTTTAAAGTAAATGCAAAGATAATCAGTGATCTTCAAAATCAATGTATTTGGAGTACATGCAGTCTCCGAATTGTGTAGTATTCTTAATACTAAATGTTTTGACAAAAGTGGGTGTTAAGTGATAGAAGAATGATTTAATTAAAAATAAATGAGGTCAGATCCCATGATTAAGTATTTATTTATACTTTATACTTTGACACAAAATTGGTATTGCACAGTAAGGGCAGTACTTTTTAATATTAATCAATTTTTAAAAGCCACTAACTGAAATTTAGAGTTTGTTCAACGCCACGCTCAGAAGATATTTTTGAGGGAAGATTATAACGATGAAAGCAATGTTTTGGGAAAAATAAAGTCTTACAGCAAAAAATACCTTGCATGACGTGAGCTGTCTTTAAAAACAGTGTAAAACACATTTATATCTCAAAACCTGGTATATAGTAGATTACATGTGTTTTTATTTTGCTGCTGTATCTAACCTACGTTTTTAATATTTTTCTTCACTCCCCAAGATATGGACATTGTTTGATCACGTGACCTCTGAACACATTCCAAACCCTCTATATCTGCCAAAAGTGGCAAAATGATAAAGATTATACAATGATATTTGGAATTTTGTGAAGGTAACCAACACCGAGCAGGAACGTTCTTGATCATAACAATTTAAGAAAATTTTCAAATTTGGATACCCTACTAAAATTTAAAAAATATCGGACATTATAACGTAAAATTACAATTATAACCATACAGTGTGTCCTGGCATAAGGAAAACCAAGAATGTTGTATGAAAACGAAATTGACGGAACAGCTATTCTGCTATTGCATGTGCCACGTTACTATCCCTACATGTCAATGATATGTCATGGAATGCTATGTAAATAATTCTAGTTTTCCTGTGGACTTTATTGAGATAAACGACAGAGAAACTAGCCCACAGTCATCTAAATTAACAGCGCAAAATTTTGTTTGCGTGCCTGAATTAAGCTAGAGTTATCCCCCCTTGTTCCGACAGACGTGGTCACTGTAGCTAGTGTAGTCATCTAAATTACCCCAGACTCTTCATTTGGCTGAATCAGTGTATATCCGCCGTCAGAAACAAACAAACAAACACAACAATACCAGTATACTTGTATATTTGTCTGTTTACATGTGTAATATAATTAGGTTCAATTCACAGCTCTCGTTCAACGAGTCGTTATTGAAGGATCGCAATTACGTTTCCTACACGACGTCTGTCGCGGTCACACCATGGTCAGTTGTAGTAGATCTATAATAAAACGTCTGTGTCCCTCGAAATGTAGTATTGGACATTGGAACAGGGATCCGCTCTTAATCATTGAGTAGATCAATACCCCGCCGTTCATACTGTCTGAATGACGGGCTAATATTGGCTATTCCGTCTTGGACATATTGTCGTTTTCCGATCTGAGCTTTTCAGTCTATGATTACTTGAAACAACACTAAATTGGCCTTGGTATCCTATAGGTGGAATTCACTGTCTGACCGGACGGAATGGACAAAATTGATTGAGGCAAGTTGGTTTTAGTCTCCGGGAAACCTCCATTTGATACCAAGTATCTGTCTCATTTAGGCGGTTGTAAACAGCTCGTAAATATAGTTGTTTGTCCCTGTCCCGTAATGGCAGCGTGTTTCGTCTTTCCCTGGACACGTCATAGGCATGAGGTCTATCGGGATAACATGACCGAACTTTATGCACGCGTTTTAGAACGAACGACCCAACTCAAATGACATTTACTGACCAGTTCCCCAAAAATGATGTAAGGTTCGACTCTGAGCATTAAAACATGCAAAAATATTGAACCTTTCCAATACAAATACATAATATCATATATTGATATGAATAGTCTGACGTACAAAACATTTCATTATATACATTGTAAATTGATCAGTGTATTGTTTGGCACCCAGAATATTCGATTACAATATATCGGGTGTTTAAGAGATATATTGGCGCACTTATGATAATTACTATGGAAAAGTAAGATATGAAACTTCAATAAGCGTAATCGTATTTTAGCGGAATGCTTACAACGCGAAATGCGTGAAAATAAGATCACCGCTAACATAAGATAACTACTAAAATACGTACGTTTACAGTAACAAACCACATTTTTACTAAGGTTTGGACTTTGGTTGTAGTTTTAACATTGTCATATTATTTTAGAATTGATACAGTATCCCTTCTTGAACAAACTTCATGTGGGTTCAAGGCGGCTTTCATTTTAGTTTGATGTCATTTTTAGGATCCTGATTGCGTTGACGTTGTTCGGTGATCCTGAGTTGACTTACGATATAGTTTTCAGCTTTGGTTATTACATTGCCAGCATAACGTCAACCAATTCCAGCGTAATAAAGCTCAGCTCGTTAGTTGTGTGTGTATCCCGAGGAGCGCTGTCGTTCATGACCGAATGACGGAAATCCAGTCACCGCTCAAATGCTTTAACACAAACGAATTTGGCGTCACGTACAACGACAAATTGTTTTAACTGTTTAATCAGCCCTGGCGTCAAATACAACGACTAATTGTTTTAAACTGTTTTATCAGCCTTGAAAAGATAGATTACACAAAGGGAAAATACCATCCTTGTTACGTTAAGAAACAGCAGCGTCTCGTTACACAAATGGGCATGGCATTAAACACATTCTGGGGATCAATTCGACAATTACAAGAAACACATGCTAACGAGCCGTTGTTTGTCTTCGGCAGCATTACACGAATCGTGCCAAGCTTCCTTACAAAACAAGATTATTGGTGTTGATTTAGTGTAAATAAATATTTACATAAACAAGTAAATAACATATACAAGGTACGTGTAGTGTGTTTATAGCGAGATAATAAACGGAGTAGAAGAAAATATACGGGTTACAGTTTCATCGGAATTCACGTTTGCATCATAGCAATAACAATATATTTATCGGTAAGCCAAAATTAACTTAACATAGCGATGATTTTTTTTTCTATTTCTCATACATTATTCACCTATTGGCTATAGCTAAGCTACATGTATCTACTTTGTATTCAAGTTATATATATATATATATAGTTTGTGTATATATGTATGTGTGTGTGTGTGTGTGTGTGTGTGTGTGTGAAAGTTGTCTTTCTGTATCATGTGAATACTTTATGTGGACAAATCTGAATAAAAAATGTCAAAAGTGAAAACTATTATATATTCATAAAAGGGACAGATAGATGGACGTAAGCAGGGACAGACAAGCACGTGTACGGATATGCCAAACTTATTCTGCATGAATTATAATTGATTGGAAGTTGACGACGGACGTGAATGACAGGTCAAAGGTCACGGTCACCATTAGCGGATTTGATGAAGTGTGGTGTAGAAAGCAATGTGATCTATCAACAGTCCGTTAATGAAAGTTGAGTAAACTTGAAGAATAATCTGAAAGCTTCATGCATGTAAAACTCACGGCATTGATTTTGAAGTGGAAATCAGCACAACGGTATGTCAGGCGACGTAGAGACAAACTCGAGCCGGAACTCGTGCCACGGGAATCCTAGGTCATGGCTACTATGTACCGTGCCTAGCTGGCTAGGCTAAGACTTACGGCTCCCCTAGCGCACTTCTGAGGTTTAAAGACATTGACGGCTCATGCAAATTAGAAATCATTCAAAAGGCACCTAACGACAAGGACATGCCCAAATGAGCAGTCTACGGACAGAAATAGTATTGGCAGAGCGCTTCAACATAACTGATCACGTTTGAATTCCGAGGTCTCCTTTTTACCAAACGACTTCGGATTTGATTTTACAAACGGCGGCTTCAGAGTTGTTGGTATACTCTGATAACTATGGAAAGCCTTGAGACAAGAATCGGTAAAATAAACAACATCTTACTTTGTTTATAAGGAATCTTAACAAAGGATTGGTGAGCAAAGACGGTCTCTTAAGAAGCCTTCTCTGATTTCACAAACGTAACAAAGGTAAAAAAAGCGTGTTACTTTGATGTTAAGTGACGATATGGCGACCGACTCTACATTAACTTTGGTATTTAAACGGGATAAACGTATTCAAGAATTTTTATGCCAATATTTATCATAGAATTGTAAAAAAAGACATTATTAAAACAGGTGCATTATAATGTGTACGTGAGATTAATATTTGCTCTGCAATGAAACTGAAGTCAGCATTCGTATTGCAAATATAATAGTTCGAAATATGCAGTGCATAGCATTCAGACATGCATGTTCATCGATAAATCTAAAGCACATGCTTGTAAGTAATTATAAAAACTATAAATTAACTATCAAGATGAGGTTTTGATTGTCCCATATTTTTATCACACGGCTGTTTTATACTACAATGTATACGAAGATTTGCTTAACGAGCCTTATTTGAATACATGCACCAACATGAATATTCATAGATATGACGATTGTCTATATGACCTTGGTTATGACCTTGGTTTGTGTGTCATCTATTATAATCTCAGGAGTTAGCTGACCACCATACTTACAAATTGCATTTATAATATTCTGCTAGTACTTCTCAAATAATCAAATGATATTTACATGTATATGGTGTCAGAGAACCACGGCACAAAATGTTTCAACTTAGAAAATTAATAATTGAAATTATATATAAAAAAACCCCATAGAAAATTAGATGAACAACAAATAAAATGAATAGATACATTAATCGGTATAGATTTATTTTCTGTTTTTGTTTAGTAAAAAACTTACTAGACTTATACCGATCTTCACAAGGGGATCATTATAGGTGCATATAAGTATCATAATGGAATAAAGGAAAAATAAAACCAGAATAACATCTTCGTCATTGTTAATTAGACAAAGAAATATTAACTATATTTTGAAATGAATAGATAAATAAAACTAGTCTCAATCAGGAAACGGTGAAATGTTAAGATATAGAGCATACAATGTATCTAACAGTGTCTTCAGTAATACCAAATACGTTTCACGATTGTGGCTAATATTTCGATTTTGTTTTTGCGTAGCACGAGTGAAAAATATAAAAATATTAGCCACACGAGTGGTGAGATATGTTTGGTATTAATGAAGATACTGTTAGTAATTCTGTTTATAACATTTTAATAGCAAAATCTACCGGGTCAGTTTTTCGTTTTCCCAATTGCCGTTTGTATGCGGTATTTTGAGAGGTCAACAAAAAAGAAGATATTTTTTCGGAAAAAAATACAAATTTTATAGAATGAATAATTTTCGATGTTTCACTGCTATAAACGTAATGAAATTATTATTTTTTCATTTTCTAAGCTTTTGGAAAAAAACCCATTATTTTCTGAACAAATGACATCCTGTCAAAATATCAAAACTTTACCATTCGTGCAAAGTGTTGATTTTTGACCTTGACGTGTGCCATCCCAGGCCCCAATTGTTAAACAAAAATGGATAAAACCAACCCCCCTGTTACACTCCAAACCTGTGATTATGATTATCTCTCTAGATAATCCGGATTATAAAGCTTTAACATTGTCCGTCCTCTATTGACACTGGTACTTATACTCCGAACCACGAGGATGCAATGATGTTGTTCTGGGTAAAAGTGAAGACGGACATATCTTGGAAACAGTGTTTGATTTTTTCAACATGATAGTTCCAGTATATCGTTCATTCCGTAGTAAAACATCAGACATAACTATTATTCCATTGTTCCTTGGACGTACACTTCTTACAAAAGAAAACATTCTGGAGCACAGCATAGTGTGCTTCGAAGCATTTTTTTGGGAAAGCGGCCGACTGTCGTACTTAACGGTACATGTATCTTTATTCCTGAGTTCTGATCACAGGTTCCATTGAAACTTCCCGCTGTGGCCAGAAGAAGCACACATATTTGAAGTTTCTGAGCATAGCCCTGCCTGATGGTTACATTCTGGACACAAAAGGACCTTCTCCTGGAAGCCATAATGATGATAATATTACAGAAGCCATCATTGATGGTCTCTCCTGGCCGGAGAAAGTTGACAATGTCGCTGTTGATCGAGGGTTAAGGAATGTTTTGCCAGAATAGGAATCATTCGGTTTGACATAGATGCCGTCTTATCTTTAACATGGACGGACTCAACACGACGACCCACAGACTTACCTCGATATATCCATAACTAAATCCAGATGGGTAGTGGAGTCATATCACACACGATTCAATCAATGGCTGTTTAAAAAAAACAAACTTGCTTTCAACTATTTCATTTATGTCATCGAGGCACTGGCAAAAATAGTAACAGCCTGTCTGAATGGAATCCGAGGATCACTATGTTAGACGCGATAGGAAAAGGATAGGGTTCTAGTTAACAAAATGAAATCGCCCTAGTCTTTACAACACCTTAGCTCATCGCGTGAAAGATGAGCAATATCTTACCAGAAAGGCAAAGTCAATTTTGTCAAACTAGATGCGACTGCAGAAAATTGTTACTTTCCAAAAATAGACATGGAATACATTCTGGACAATATCCTGTGGTTTATATCAAATAACATTTGCAGCTGGTTACATCAGTGAGCATCTCAGGTGATGATGGTGACTATGAAATCTAGATCTATCGTTGCATTCACGGTAAATTATACGACGTCAGATCCACTCGAGGCATAGGAGGAGTGTAAAGTACAAAGTTTGGATCCAGCATGACAGGTCCGACACCATTAATCCCATAAAGGATTATTATTGCCAGTGTCCTATTGGACAGAGAAGCATAGGGGTATGTGCTTAGGTAGCCAGTATCATTTACTTTTTAGAATAATACACGCTCTTCGAAATCAGTAAGGTTTTGCATCCAAAAGTCGAAAAGTTTCATTAAGATGACTCAAGTAATGAAGATTTCGCTACCAACCTTCCTATTCCGGGTATTAGGCGCGGTTGACTTGGACTTGGACGATGCAGACCATCACTGACATGGTCGTTAAGATTCTTGGACGAGGAAGCAATGTTAGATTCAAAATTAGATGGTTTAATGTGTGAACCAATATAAATCAATCACATAGCGCAATTGTCAGAAAATTGAGCCAGCAGTTTTAAAGAGATTTAATATATGTGGTTATCAGAGAACATGGCGGCTATTTCGAAAGTGGAAATTTCACTTTAATTTATCTCTGTGTACTAATGAAACCGAGTGCGAATATTTATTACTTCAGTTCATTTTACAATATTTCAATGCAAAACAGATATTCCCCTATGCTTATTTTCTTTCAAAATCACATAGCAATATTGTCAATCAATTTTAATTACTTTGCACACAACTCCTAATTACAAATTTTGGCAGTTTATTCTATACTGTTGGGGATGTTTTTAGCACCTAATTACGAATGGACTGCAATAGGACTCGTATTGTTGAACTTAATTAAATGTCGCTTAATGAAAAAAGAGCATGTTCAACATCCATCACATTTATATATCATATTTGCTTCTTTGGATATTTTGAAACCCCATCTTTAGTCGCCTTTTACGATCAAGTATGGTGGCAGGAGGTACAATTCTACCTGCAGAATATTCAGACACAAAACCGATGTAGAGAAGATTTTCACAGAGTAGGAACATTATACATCTGTAAGACTAATGAAATCTAAAAAAACAACAAAAACAAAAAAAAAAAAAAGGCATCTTAAATGTTTGATATTTATATATATGCAATACAATACAATACAATACAATACATTACAACACAACATAACTCAATACAACGCATCGCAACACAACACAACACACACAACACAACGCAACATAACACACCACAACACAATAATACTGCCCACAATAATCATTTGCTTCAATAAGTGAATGAGTGATCCAGATTTATCGGAGGAATTAAAGAGGTTTTCTTTTGTTTTGTATTTTTACTTTTTGCATTCATATAATACATTACATTTTTGCAAAACACTTATAGTTATATTAACGTAAATCGAATATCAAATGTTGTTTTGAATGTTTGGGAAAATCATAAAAGGAAAAAAAAAACTTCTATTCGAAAATAATCAATTAAAGACATTAAGAACTTTTTCATTTGAATAAAGGGTATCAAATGTAATTCAAAGTGTAGATAGAACATTTGATACCCTTTAAAATCAACTAAACCCGGATACAAATTAAACAAAGGAATACATGATAATGCCCTTATGTTTTTTACTTTTTCGCCATGAACATGCTCTTCCTTGATAGTTACGTTCATGCTTTTTCCATAAACGGAATTTACATTTTGTAGTGGACTCGTTATGTAAAGTTTGCTGTGATTATCATAACCTTCGTGATTCATGTCGATTGCCGACAATTGTGTAAAATATGTTTCAATTTGTAGTCGTTATGAATTAAATGAGAAACATTATTCATTCTTTGATACATGATCTGAATTTCCAAGATTTTTTCCCTATTTCCTACTTGTACGGATAATCATAATTCTGTGATACAGTACCCGTGAAAATTCCAATTAAGATTTACATCAAAAAAGAGCAAAAAATAATAAGAAATATTCTTAAATACTGATAAATATCTGATAAAGAAGTATGGAAATAATAAAATACTGATACATGTACAAAAACACTCAAATTAACATAGAAGCGTATTGGTTCCTGTGGTGTCTACCCTGAGTGACACGTTCTTTGAGATTTCCAAAAAATAAAAACAGAAGATAGCATATTGGCAGGGAACAAGGTCAAAGTTTTTAAACAACCGTTTTAAATGGGGAAACAGAGACAAAACAAGCTATACCAAAGGTCAATATAAACCCTCCTTAAATACCAGCCGTGAAAGCGCAAATGAAAGGTAACAGTTTCCTCAACGCGTCTTCGACACATCATAGTGTTTTCCATCAAAATCAGTCAAAACATGCTTTAATTTTCCATCAAGCCTATTTGCTGGTATGATTTGAGAATGACAATCAATCTGCGTCTATTTGTGCCTTGGGCCTAACACATTTGTACCACAGCGGTTGCTCTTGTTGCTCGTCCTTGTTCAATAGTCGCTGATTTTGTTCCATTAATAATCCGAATTAGCCAACATTTTCCTGTTAATTTTCTGCATTTCCGGACGTCCGGTCTCGGATTCCATTTCGTAGTTTGTAATATGATCCATTTCCCAAGATTCACCTTTCGTCTTTCCGCTTCCTAGATAACCGTACAAACCATTCCAAAACACCGACCCGTATTCTGAATAACACTCAGATTGAACATTTTTATCGTAAATAAATATCGTTATGTTTTCCTTGCTGCAGGAAAAGAACGAGGAGTCATCGATTTTGTCATTAGTATCCAGCTAAGACGAATTATTTCATATTTTGCCCACGGCGTTCCACTGTGGTCTTATCGGGAGTAGACATCCGACAACCCATCGTAGCCAGATCACCACTGATAACCAGCCCGGTATTTAAAACCACCAATCTATATGGAATAGTTGATCAGTGTGTATACAAATCGGTTCGCCGAAACCAACGGACACTTTGACCCTGGCGATCACTGGATAGTGTAGCATAAAAACAACTGTGTTACAACAAGATTACTTGGTCATCCAATTTATTTTCATGTAACAAATGTAGGCCTACAGAAATTACTTCTGCCTCTGTTTCTCAACAATTACGTCGTGCTATATGCTAGGGGGGGAGGGGGGGGGGGGGGGGGGGGGGGGGGGGCATGAGTCGTAACATTATTGGGGCAGTATAACTTGTTATCCCGAAGTCTGAGAGAAGTGACATTGCAAATTGTAATTTTTTTCCCATCAATGACTATCCTTGAGACAGTCAACAATTTGTCTGATCATGGACATACTCGGAGTGTTATAGCTGTGATAAATTAACTTTCACAAATACACCACAAAAGTGCATGAGTCGTAACATTATTGGGGCAGTATAACTTGTTATCCCGAAGTCTGAGAGAAGTGAAATTGCAAACTGTAATTTTTTTCCCATCAATGACTATCCTTGAGACAGTCAACAATTTGTCTGATCATGGACATACTCGGAGTGTTATAGCTGTGATAAATTAACTTTCACAAATACACCACAAAAGTGAAGCATTGTCGACTATGATTGATTGCGGTTGACTTTCTATACTGCATATCCACATCATTCTACGTCTGTTTCTGTTGTCAACGAACGGGACGATTAAAAATGATTTTTGCAGAACAGCATTTATCCATTTAAATTACACAGGAAGCTATCCCCCTTTTCTCAAATTAATCATACGAGCTGTAATTGAAACTAGTGTTGTGTGCATCTGACTCATTTTAATTAATGTAATTGGTAAGAAAAACTCACGCATCTAGAAAATAAAATCAATTAAGCGTTATTTGACTAACTGCAGGTTCTTTAAGTTGGATGTAGCGAAAATTTAATTATCTTCCTGGAAATTTGTTTTGGATTAAAATACCACAATAAAAAGTTTTTGCTGAAGTCAAAAGCAGAATAGTAAACAAAGTGCACTCCGAGATACCACTTTATCTGATCAATATTCTCATTTTACGCTTTGAAATGTTTTTTTTTTTTTAATTTTTAGAAATGTTTCTTTTTTGTTAGGTTCCATGTTTTTATCACTTGGGTTAGGGTTAGGGTTAATTCAATCAATTTCAATATAAAAATCCTCACGAAACTAGTTATTGTATGGATATTGAAGGGGGCAGAAACAAAATATATGTGGTTCATAAAATTAATGTATCAAAGGCGATAGAATACCAGTACTGAAATTTAAGTCCCTAACAGCTAAAGTGGCGGAAACCGTTTTATGAGAGATTTGGTCTACATTGCTTTGCCTTTTCATGGTGAAATCCACTTCAGGGTATTTGATTAATCTCTACAAGACACTTACCGGGTTATCTACCATTAACAACATTCAAACCATGCAATTTCAATAAAACACCGAATAACCTTCATACATAAACAGAATCATAAGTATTTGTTATTGTACACATATGTGTTAATTGTTCTAGCATGTTGTCAGTAATATCGTACGAGTGCGTGTGGTGCCCTCCTCCCACTGTACCCCCGGATAAACAGAACGGCTTTCGTAAACATCTGGATTTTACTATTTTTGACTTATGCGAATCTGTACTTTCCAATATGAAACAACAAACCATTATTTAAACAGTGTTATACGATATAAACTCTAAACACTCCCGAGCTGTCGATAGTGTTAACCTCCAACAAATGGTAGACATTTCCATAGGTAGCCATTATACACAGATGGAATCATTTTAATCAGCTTAACATGCTAGACCAGAGGAAATTTTTTTACGGATATTTACAAAAATACTATAGTTTAGGCGTACTGGACGATTGCTGTTGTTTTACAGTAACGAAGCGTTTTAACCCAAATGTAATTAGCGCAATTTAAATTTGCGAAATGTCTATTGGTCAAAATTGACATGAAAGGACAAAACACAATTAACTGTATTGTAAAAAAAAAAAAAAAAAAAAAATGAAACTATCAAGAATTTTATATGACTAATCGTTATTTACGATGTTTGTTTTCTCACAAACCTGTGACGGGACACTTATACGTTTTTATTTAAGATGCTGTACAATAAACACTCAGTTATGTTAAAATCGGTTCAAGGACAAAATGATGTTTTCAGGTAACTGTTCTTTTATACGGCTTAATTTGCTAAACAATGATTAGGAAACAAGTTATATTGTATATAAACTTCTATTAAACATTCTTATTTTACCAGGTGCACACGAGGGGTCTTACTAAGGAAGAATGACTGACCGCCTAGGTGTATTCGAATGATTTTACAAGAGACACAAATGGTATCAACACTTTTCAAACCAAGAGATAAATACAGTCCTGCCAAAATAAATTCCACTGCATCATGTAACTATTTCAGGTATAAGAGGCTACCAAAATCTCTAAGTATAGGTAAAAAATATATGTAAAATTCTAAATGAGAAGGTGCAAAAGACCCATACTTTTAATAAATTTGAATCGATTTCATAATTTTCAATATTGAATTTCAAAAGAACGTTTAGTGTTTGTGTTTATTCTGCACATTATTTCCAATGTGATGGCGATGGCAGCATGCCGTCATAATAGTTTTCCATAAGTCAATCAGGCATAAATGCTATTAACTTTCCACAGCCATCATTGATAATTAGCCAACAAGTCTGGAAAAGCGATCTGGATTTCAATATCAACTTATTACAGCACTTTCCATAGGTAATGGCCCATCTGTCCATATGGAATTAAAAGTAACTAAAGGTACGCGTGACACAAACAAGTTGCTCAAGTTGCAATGTGTATTGTATCGTGTGTATTTAGTATATATGACCAGGAATTAATTAATCAACATTGAAACAAGTAAACATTGGAGATAAAAACAAACAAGTATCATCCATACACACCTTTAAACAAGAACAAAACAACATAAAAGGATTAAACATGTCTATTCAATTAGATATAGAACCTCCCAGTATATTTGATAACAATACTAACGTCTAGTAGAGGCGTTTACATGGATAAAGGACTGCCCAGTTAATGTGTTTACTCGACATGGTGACAATACTGGACTATATATGTACAGGATTGCCCAATAAATGTGCTTACTCGACATGGTGACAATACTGGACTATATATGTACAGGACTGCCCAGTTAATGTGTTTACTCGACATTGTGACAATACTGGACTATATGGGTACAGGACTGCCCAGTAAATGTGCTTACTCGACATGGTGACAATACTGGACAATATGGGTACAGGATTGCCCAATAAATGTGCTTACTCGACATTGTGACAATACTGGACTATATACATGTATGTACAGGACTGCCAAGTAAATGTGTTTACCCGACATGGTGACAATACTGGACTATATGCGTACAGGACTGCCCAGTAAATGTGCTTACTCGACATTGTGACAATACTGGACTATATACATGTATGTACAGGATTGCCCAGTAAATGTGCTTACTCGACATAGTGACAATACTGGACTATATATGTACAGGACTGCCCAGTTAATGTGTTACTCGACATTGTGACAATACTGGACTATATGGGTACAGGACTGCCCAGTAAATGTGTTTACTCGACATGGTGACAATACTGGACTATATCTGTACAGGATTGCCCAGTCAATGTGTTTACTCGACATGGTGACAATACTGGACTATATGCGTACAGGACTGCCCAGTAAATGTGTTTACTCGACATGGTGACAATACTGGACTATATTGGTACAGGACTGCCCAGTAAATGTGTTTACTCGACATGGTAACAGTACTGGACTATATATGTACAGGACTGCCAAGTAAATGTGGTTACTCGACATGGTGACAATACTGGACTATATATGTACAGGACTGCCAAGTAAATGTGTTTACTCGACATGGTAACAGTACTGGACTATATATGTACAGGACTGCCAAGTAAATGTGGTTACTCGACATGGTGACAATACTGGACTATATATGTACAGGACTGCCCAGTAAATGTGCTTACTCGACATTGTGACAATACTGGACTATATATGTACAGGATTGCCCAGTAAATGTGCTTACTCGACATTGTGACAATACTGGACTATATATGTACAGGATTGCCCAGTAAATGTGCTTACTCGACATTGTGACAATACTGGACTATATGGGTACAGGATTGCCCAGTAAATGTGCTTACTCGACATTGTGACAATACTGGACTATATTGGTACAGGATTGCCCAGTAAATGTGTTTACTCGACATGGTGACAATACTGGACTATATTGGTACAGGATTGCCCAGTAAATGTGTTTACTCGACATGGTGACAATACTGGACTATATATGTACAGGACTGCCAAGTATCGGTGGTTACTCGACATGATGACAATACTGGACTATATGCGTACAGGATTGCCCAGTAAATGTGTTACTCGACATTGTGACAATACTGGACTATATGGGTACAGGACTGCCCAGTAAATGTGCTTACTCGACATGGCGACAATACTGGACTATATTGGTACAGGATTGCCAAGTATCGGTGGTTACTCGACATGGTGACAATACTGGACTATATATCTACAGGACTGCCCAGTAAATGTGTTTACTCGACATAGTGACAATACTGGACTATATTGGTACAGGACTGCCCAGTAAATGTGCTTACTCGACATGGCGACAATACTGGACTATATTGGTACAGGACTGCCCAGTAAATGTGTTACTCGACATGGTGACAATACTGGACTATATGGGTACAGGACTGCCCAGTAAATGTGTTACTCGACATTGTGACAATACTGGACTATATATGTACAGGACTGCCCAGTAAATGTGTTTACTCGACATGGTGACAATACTGGACTATATGGGTACAGGACTGCCCAGTAAATGTGTTACTCGACATGGTGACAATACTGGACTATATATGTACAGGACTGCCCAGTAAATGTGCTTACTCGACATTGTGACAATACTGGACTATATGCGTACAGGATTGCCAAGTCAATGTGTTACTCGACATGATGACAATACTGGACTATATCTGTACAGGATTGCCCAGTAAATGTGCTTACTCGACATGGTGACAATACTGGACTATATTGGTACAGGACTGCCCAGTAAATGTGCTCACTCGACATTGTGACAATACTGGACTATATCTGTACAGGATTGCCCAGTAAATGTGCTTACTCGACATGGTGACAATACTGGACTATATATGTACAGGACTGCCCAGTAAATGTGTTACTCGACATAGTGACAATACTGGACTATATGGGTACAGGACTGCCCAGTAAATGTGTTACTCGACCTTGTGACAATACTGGACTATATGGGTACAGGATTGCCCAGTAAATGTGTTACTCGACCTTGTGACAATACTGGACTATATGGGTACAGGACTGCCCAGTTAATGTGTTTACTCGACATGGTAACAATACTGGACTATATAGATATATGGCTACCAAGTAAATGTGGCTACTCGACATGGTGACAATACTGGACTATATGGGTACAGGACTGCCCAGTTAATGTGGTTACTCGACATTGTGACAATACTGGACTATATATGTACAGGACTGCCCAGTAAATGTGCTCACTCGACATGATGACAATACTGGACTATATGGGTACAGGACTGCCCTGTAAATGTGGTTACTCGACATGGTAACAATACTGGACTATATAGATATATGGCTACCAAGTAAATGTGGCTACTCGACCTTGTGACAATACTGGACTATATATGTACAGGACTGCCAAGTATCGGTGGTTACTCGACATGGTGACAATACTGGACTATATATGTACAGGATTGCCCAGTAAATGTGTTACTCGACCTTGTGACAATACTGGACTATATGGGTACAGGACTGCCAAGTAAATGTGCTTACTCGACATGATGACATTACTGGACTATATGGGTACAGGACTGCCCTGTAAATGTGGTTACTCGACATGGTGACAATACTGGACTATATATGTACAGGACTGCCCAGTAAATGTGTTACTCGACCTTGTGACAATACTGGACTATATGGGTACAGGACTGCCAAGTAAATGTGCTTACTCGACATGGTGACATTACTGGACTATATGGGTACAGGACTGCCCTGTAAATGTGGTTACTCGACATGGTGACAATACTGGACTATATATGTACAGGATTGCCAAGTAAATGTGTTACTCGACATGGTGACAATACTGGACTATATATGTACAGGACTGCCCAGTAAATGTGCTTACTCGACATTGTGACAATACTGGACTATATCTGTACAGGATTGCCCAGTAAATGTGCTTACTCGACATGGTGACAATACTGGACTATATATGTACAGGACTGCCAAGTAAATGTGCTCACTCGACATTGTGACAATACTGGACTATATGCGTACAGGATTGCCCAGTAAATGTGTTACTCGACATGATGACAATACTGGACTATATTGGTACAGGATTGCCCAGTAAATGTGCTTACTCGACATTGTGACAATACTGGACTATATTGGTACAGGACTGCCCAGTAAATGTGCTCACTCGACATTGTGACAATACTGGACTATATCTGTACAGGATTGCCCAGTAAATGTGCTTACTCGACATGGTGACAATACTGGACTATATGCGTACAGGACTGCCCAGTAAATGTGTTACTCGACATGGTGACAATACTGGACTATATCTGTACAGGATTGCCCAGTAAATGTGCTTACTCGACATGGTGACAATACTGGACTATATATGTACAGGACTGCCAAGTAAATGTGCTTACTCGACATTGTGACAATACTGGACTATATATCTACAGGATTGCCCAGTAAATGTGCTTACTCGACATGGTGACACTACTGGACTATATGGGTACAGGATTGCCCAGTAAATGTGCTTACTCGACATGGTGACACTACTGGACTATATATGTACAGGACTGCCCAGTAAATGTGTTACTCGACATTGTGACAATACTGGACTATATGGGTACAGGACTGCCAAGTAAATGTGGTTACTCGACATGGTGACAATACTGGACTATATATGTACAGGACTGCCCTGTAAATGTGCTTACTCGACATGGTGACAATACTGGACTATATATCTACAGGACTGCCCAGTAAATGTGTTACTCGACATGGTGACAATACTGGACTATATGCGTACAGGACTGCCCTGTAAATGTGGTTACTCGACATTGTGACAATACTGGACTATATATGTACAGGACTGCCAAGTATCGGTGGTTACTCGACATGATGACAATACTGGACTATATATGTACAGGACTGCCCAGTAAATGTGCTTACTCGACATTGTGACAATACTGGACTATATGCGTACAGGATTGCCCAGTAAATGTGCTTACTCGACATTGTGACAATACTGGACTATATATGTACAGGACTGCCCAGTAAATGTGTTACTCGACATTGTGACAATACTGGACTATATGCGTACAGGATTGCCCAGTAAATGTGCTTACTCGACATTGTGACAATACTGGACTATATATCTACAGGATTGCCCAGTAAATGTGTTACTCGACATTGTGACAATACTGGACTATATGCGTACAGGACTGCCAAGTAAATGTGTTACTCGACATGATGACAATACTGGACTATATGCGTACAGGATTGCCTAGTAAATGTGTTTACTCGACATGGTGACAATACTGGACTATATGCGTACAGGATTGTCCAGTAAATGTGCTTACTCGACATGGCGACAATACTGGACTATATGGGTACAGGATTGCCCAGTAAATTTGCTTACTCACATGGTGACAATACTGGATTATATATGTACAGGATTGCCCAGTAAATGTGTTACTCGACATGATGACAATACTGGACTATATATGTACAGGACTGCCTAGTTAATGTGTTTACTCGACATTGTGACAATACTGGACTATATATGTACAGGACTGCCCAGTAAATGTGTTTACTCGACATGGTGACAATACTGGACTATATGGGTACAGGATTGCCCAGTAAATTTGCTTACTCACATGGTGACAATACTGGATTATATATGTACAGGATTGCCCAGTAAATGTGTTACTCGACATGATGACAATACTGGACTATATATGTACAGGACTGCCTAGTTAATGTGTTTACTCGACATTGTGACAATACTGGACTATATATGTACAGGATGGCCCAGTAAATGTGTTTACTCGACATGGTGACAATACTGGACTATATGGGTACAGGATTGCCCAGTAAATGTGCTTACTCGACATGGTGACAATACTGGACTATATCTGTACAGGATTGCCCAGTAAATGTGTTTACTCGACATGGTGACAATACTGGACTATATCTGTACAGGATTGCCCAGTAAATGTGCTTACTCGACATGATGACAATACTGGACCATATCTGTACAGGATTGCGCAGTAAATGTGCTTACTCGACATGGTGACAATACTGGACTATATCTGTACAGGATTGCCCAGTAAATGTGCTTACTCGACATGATGACAATACTGGACCATATCTGTACAGGATTGCCCAGTAAATGTGCTTACTCGACATTGTGACAATACTGGACTATATATGTACAGGATTGCCCAGTAAATGTGCTTACTCGACCTGATGACAACACTAGGATGATATTGAAGAGGCGTGATGTATATTCCGACTCTGTGTCTAACATTCGGTCGACCAAACTGTGCACCATCAATCAGCTGACTGCACTCAGTACGCCGGGACTCTCTCATTTATCATTATTTGAACAATTTAAAATCAATGATATGTTTCTATAAGTTCTTGGCCTTACGCTATCCAGTACATATACCACTCAGAGGTTGACATGGTACAGAAATAGACCGGCTAACTTATCCATAGTACCTATAGGTGTAAACATATCTGTTAGCTACGACACGTTTCGTCCAATACCAGTCCCAAATAGAAATTTTATTTATTTAATTATTGGAATGTCCCCAGGATATCCCCAGCACTAGGGTCAGGAGATAGCATTTCCACACAAAGCTAACACAGAACGAAAAGATATATCAGCATGATAATTTGATATTTGCCTTTATTACATACATTTCTGATAGTTTCGACGTGCTTTGGATTCTGCCTTACAGATTTCAGAAGTTCAAGAACGTCTATCAAACACTGCAGACGTCAGTGGACATCTATCATAAAAAATGTAGATTCTGATATCATATGAACTCAATCCAATAAGGTTCTGACGCTATTTGACCTCTAGCACACAAGGTTATGACGTTATTGGACCCCTACCACGCAAGGCTCTGATGTTATTTCACCTCTACCACACAAGGCCCTGAAGTTATTTGACCTCTACCACACAAGGCTCTGATGTAATTTGACCTCTACCACACAAAGCTCTGACGTTATTTGACCTCTACCACACTAGGCTCTGATCTTATTTGACCTCTAACACACGGTTCTGACGTTATTTCACCTCTACCACACAAAGGTCTGACGATTTTAGCAATAGTTCAGCTGGAATCTATGAGTAATTAAAGTCGACACGTAGTAATTTTGTCAGGTCGGAACAGACCACACCAGGTTAAGATGTTACCAGTCACGTGTGGGGTAAACTGATAAACATATGTTAGATTAATGGCGTATTTAGTATAGATTTTGCACGTGTTCGATAATATGTTTTGCACGTGGTTGGATAATTTATATAATACACCGAATGACTGTGCCCTCCCGTAGATCTATGGTGTTACCGATATAACGGTAAGGAGCATTAAATCTAGGGTCCCTGCCTTCCTCTGGTACCATGGTACAGGTGGTTATAGTGTATCATCATCATTGACCGGATATCTTACATGGAGTACAGAAACCTCTTCTCTAGATCTTACATGGAGTACAGAAACCTCTTCTCTAGATCTTACATGGAGTACAGAAACCTCTTCTCTAGATCTTACATGGAGTACAGAAACCTCTTCTCTAGATCTTACATGGAGTACAAAAACATCTTCTCTAGATCTTACATGGAGTACAGAAACATCTTCACTAGATCTTACATGAGGTACAAAACCCTCTTCTCTAGATCTTACATGGAGTACAGAAACCTCTTCTCTAGATCTTACATGAGGTACAGAAACCTCTTCTCTAGATCTTACATGGAGTACAGAAACATCTTCTCTAGATCTTACATGGAGTACAGAAACATCTTCTCTAGATCTTACATGGAGTACAGAAACCTCTTCTCTAGATCTTACATGAGGTACAGAAACCTCTTCTCTAGATCTTACATGAGGTACAGAAACCTCTTCTCTAGATCTTACATGGAGTACAGAAACCTCTTCTCTAGATCTTACATGGAGTACAGAAACCTCTTCTCTAGATCTTACATGGAGTACAGAAACCTCTTCTCTAGATCTTACATGAGGTACAGAAACATCTTCTCTAGATCTTACATGGAGTACAGAAACCTCTTCTCTAGATCTTACATGGAGTACAGAAACCTCTTCTCTAGATCTTACATGGAGTACAGAAACCTCTTCTCTAGATCTTACATGAGGTACAGAAACATCTTCTCTAGATCTTACATGAGGTACAGAAACCTCTTCTCTAGATCTTACATGAGGTACAGAAACCTCTTCTCTAGATCTTACATGGAGTACAGAAACCTCTTCTCTAGATCTTACATGGAGTACAGAAACATCTTCTCTAGATCTTACATGAGGTACAGAAACCTCTTCTCTAGATCTTACATGAGGTACAGAAACATCTTCTCTAGATCTTACATGGAGTACAGAAACCTCTTCTCTAGATCTTACATGAGGTACAGAAACCTCTTCTCTAGATCTTACATGGAGTACAGAAACATCTTCTCTAGATCTTACATGAGGTACAGAAACCTCTTCTCTAGATCTTACATGAGGTACAGAAACCTCTTCTCTAGATCTTACATGAGGTACAGAAACCTCTTCTCTAGATCTTACATGGAGTACAGAAACCTCTTCTCTAGATCTTACATGGAGTACAGAAACCTCTTCTCTAGATCTTACATGGAGTACAGAAACATCTTCTCTAGATCTTACATGGAGTACAGAAACCTCTTCTCTAGATCTTACATGGAGGTACAGAAACATCTTCTCTAGATCTTACATGGAGTACAGAAACCTCTTCTCTAGATCTTACATGGAGTACAGAAACCTCTTCTCTAGATCTTACATGGAGTACAGAAACCTCTTCTCTAGATCTTACATGGAGTACAGAAACATCTTCTCTAGATCTTACATGGAGTACAGAAACCTCTTCTCTAGATCTTACATGGAGTACAGAAACATCTTCTCTAGATCTTACATGGAGTACAGAAACATCTTCTCTAGATCTTACATGGAGTACAGAAACATCTTCTCTAGATCTTACATGGAGTACAGAAACCTCTTCTCTAGATCTTACATGGAGTACAGAAACATCTTCTCTAGATCTTACATGGAGTACAGAAACATCTTCTCTAGATCTTACATGGAGTACAGAAACATCTTCTCTAGATCTTACGTGAGGTACAGAAACCTCTTCTCTAGATCTTACATGGAGTACAGAAACCTCTTCTCTAGATCTTACATGAGGTACAGAAACCTCTTCTCTAGATCTTACATGGAGTACAGAAACCTCTTCTCTAGATCTTACATGAGGTACAGAAACCTCTTCTCTAGATCTTACATGGAGTACAGAAACATCTTCTCTAGATCTTACATGGGGGTACAGAAACCTCTTCTCTAGATCTTACATGAGGTACAGAAACCTCTTCTCTAGATCTTACATTGGAGTACAGAAACATCTTCTCTAGATCTTACATGGAGTACAGAAACATCTTCTCTAGATCTTACATGAGGTACAGAAACCTCTTCTCTAGATCTTACATGGAGTACAGAAACCTCTTCTCTAGATCTTACATGAGGTACAGAAACCTCTTCTCTAGATCTTACATGGAGTACAGAAACCTCTTCTCTAGATCTTACATGGAGTACAGAAACCTCTTCTCTAGATCTTACATGAGGTACAGAAACCTCTTCTCTAGATCTTACATGAGGTACAGAAACCTCTTCTCTAGATCTTACATGGAGTACAGAAACCTCTTCTCTAGATCTTACATGAGGTACAGAAACATCTTCTCTAGATCTTACATGGAGTACAGAAACCTCTTCTCTAGATCTTACATGAGTACAGAAACCTCTTCTCTAGATCTTACATGAGGTACAGAAACCTCTTCTCTAGATCTTACATGGAGTACAGAAACATCTTCTCTAGATCTTACATGGAGTACAGAAACCTCTTCTCTAGGATCTTACATGAGGTACAGAACCTCTTCTCTAGATCTTACATGAGGTACAGAAACCTCTTCTCTAGATCTTACATGGAGTACAGAAACCTCTTCTCTAGATCTTACATGGAGTACAGAAACATCTTCTCTAGATCTTACATGGAGTACAGAAACCTCTTCTCTAGATCTTACATGGAGTACAGAAACATCTTCTCTAGATCTTACATGAGGTACAGAAACCTCTTCTCTAGATCTTACATGGAGTACAGAAACATCTTCTCTAGATCTTACGTGAGGTACAGAAACCTCTTCTCTAGATCTTACATGAGGTACAGAAACCTCTTCTCTAGATCTTACTTGGAGTACAGAAACATCTTCTCTAGATCTTACATGGAGTGCAGAAACATCTTCTCTAGATCTTACATGAGGTACAGAAACCTCTTCTCTAGATCTTACATGGAGTACAGAAACCTCTTATCTAGATCTTACATGGGGTACAGAAACATCTTCTCTAGATCTTACATGGAGTACAGAAACCTCTTCTCTAGATCTTACATGAGGTACAGAAACCTCTTCTCTAGATCTTACATGGAGTACAGAAACCTTTTATCTAGATCTTACATGGAGTACAGAAACATCTTCTCTAGATCTTACATGGAGTACAGAAACCTCTTCTCTAGATCTTACATGGAGTACAGAAACATCTTCTCTAGATCTTACATGGAGTACAAAAAACATCTTCTCTAGATCTTACATGGAGTACAGAAACATCTTCTCTAGATCTTACATGGAGTACAGAAACCTCTTCTCTAGATCTTACATGGAGTACAGAAAACCTCTTCTCTAGATCTTACATGGAGTACAGAAACATCTTCTCTAGATCTTACATGGAGTACAGAAACATCTTCTCTAGATCTTACGTGAGGTACAGAAACCTCTTCTCTAGATCTTACATGAGGTACAGAAACCTCTTCTCTAGATCTTACATTGGAGTACAGAAACATCTTCTCTAGATCTTACATGAGGTACAGAAACCTCTTCTCTAGATCTTACATGGAGTACAGAAACCTCTTCTCTAGATCTTACATGAGGTACAGAAACCTCTTCTCTAGATCTTACATGGAGTACAGAAACATCTTCTCTAGATCTTACAGTGAGGTACAGAAACCTCTTCTCTAGATCTTACACAAGGTACAGAAACCTCTTCTCTAGATCTTACATGGAGTACAGAAACATCTTCTCTAGATCTTACATGGAGTGCAGAAACATCTTCTCTAGATCTTACATGAGGTACAGAAACCTCTTCTCTAGATCTTACATGGAGTACAGAAACCTCTTCTCTAGATCTTACATGAGGTACAGAAACCTCTTCTCTAGATCTTACATGGAGTACAGAAACCTCTTCTCTAGATCTTACATGGAGTACAGAAACCTCTTCTCTAGATCTTACATGAGGTACAGAAACCTCTTCTCTAGATCTTACATGGGTACAGAAACCTCTTCTCTAGATCTTACATGAGGTACAGAAACCTCTTCTCTAGATCTTACATGGAGTACAGAAACATCTTCTCTAGATCTTACATGGAGTACAGAAACCTCTTCTCTAGATCTTACATGGAGTACAGAAACCTCTTCTCTAGATCTTACATGGAGTACAGAAAACCTCTTCTCTAGATCTTACATGGAGTACAGAAACATCTTCTCTAGATCTTACATGGAGTACAGAAACCTCTTCTCTAGATCTTACATGGAGTACAGAAACCTCTTCTCTAGATCTTACATGGAGTACAGAAACCTCTTCTCTAGATCTTACATGAGGTACAGAAACCTCTTCTCTAGATCTTACATGGAGTACAGAAACATCTTCTCTAGATCTTACATGGAGTACAGAAACCTCTTCTCTAGATCTTACTTGAGGTACAGAAACATCTTCTCTAGATCTTACATGGAGTACAGAAACCTCTTCTCTAGATCTTACATGGAGTACAGAAACCTCTTCTCTAGATCTTACATGAGGTACAGAAACATCTTCTCTAGATCTTACATGAGGTACAGAAACCTCTTCTCTAGATCTTACATGGAGTACAGAAACCTCTTCTCTAGATCTTACATGGAGTACAGAAACATCTTCTCTAGATCTTACATGAGGTACAGAAACCTCTTCTCTAGATCTTACATGGGGTACAGAAACATCTTCTCTAGATCTTACATGGAGTACAGAAACCTCTTCTCTAGATCTTACATGAGGTACAGAAACCTCTTCTCTAGATCTTACATGGAGTACAGAAACCTTTTATCTAGATCTTACATGGAGTACAGAAACATCTTCTCTAGATCTTACATGGAGTACAGAAACCTCTTCTCTAGATCTTACATGGAGTACAGAAACATCTTCTCTAGATCTTACATGGAGTACAAAAACATCTTCTCTAGATCTTACATGGAGTACAGAAACATCTTCTCTAGATCTTACATGGAGTACAGAAACCTCTTCTCTAGATCTTACATGGAGTACAAAAACATCTTCTCTAGATCTTACATGGAGTACAAAAACATCTTCTCTAGATCTTACATGGAGTACAGAAACATCTTCTCTAGATCTTACGTGAGGTACAGAAACCTCTTCTCTAGATCTTACACAAGGTACAGAAACCTCTTCTCTAGATCTTACTTGGAGTACAGAAACATCTTCTCTAGATCTTACATGAGGTACAGAAACCTCTTCTCTAGATCTTACATGGAGTACAGAAACCTCTTCTCTAGATCTTACATGAGGTACAGAAACCTCTTCTCTAGATCTTACATGGAGTACAGAAACATCTTCTCTAGATCTTACGTGAGGTACAGAAACCTCTTCTCTAGATCTTACACAAGGTACAGAAACCTCTTCTCTAGATCTTACTTGGAGTACAGAAACATCTTCTCTAGATCTTACATGGAGTGCAGAAACATCTTCTCTAGATCTTACATGAGGTACAGAAACCTCTTCTCTAGATCTTACATGGAGTACAGAAACCTCTTCTCTAGATCTTACATGAGGTACAGAAACATCTTCTCTAGATCTTACATGGAGTACAGAAACCTCTTCTCTAGATCTTACATGGAGTACAGAAACCTCTTCTCTAGATCTTACATGAGGTACAGAAACCTCTTCTCTAGATCTTACATGAGGTACAGAAACCTCTTCTCTAGATCTTACATGGAGTACAGAAACATCTTCTCTAGATCTTACATGAGGTAACAGAAACATCTTCTCTAGATCTTACATGGAGTACAGAAACCTCTTCTCTAGATCTACACAAGGGTACAGAAACCTCTTCTCTAGATCTTACATGAGGTACAGAAACCTCTTCTCTAGATCTTACATGGAGTACAGAACATCTTCTCTAGATCTTACATGGAGTACAGAAACCTCTTCTCTAGATCTTACATGGAGTACAGAAACCTCTTCTCTAGATCTTACATGAGGTACAGAAACCTCTTCTCTAGATCTTACATGGAGTACAGAAACATCTTCTCTAGATCTTACATGGAGTACAGAAACCTCTTCTCTAGATCTTACATGGAGTACAGAAACATCTTCTCTAGATCTTACATGGAGTACAGAAACCTCTTCTCTAGATCTTACATGGAGTACAGAAACATCTTCTCTAGATCTTACATGGAGTACAGAAACCTCTTCTCTAGATCTTACATGGAGTACAGAAACATCTTCTCTAGATCTTACATGGAGTACAGAAAGAAACATCTTCTCTAGATCTTACATGGAGTACAGAAACATCTTCTCTAGATCTTACGTGAGGTACAGAAACCTCTTCTCTAGATCTTACATAGGTACAGAAACCTCTTCTCTAGATCTTACATGGAGTACAGAAACATCTTCTCTAGATCTTACATGAGGTACAGAAACCTCTTCTCTAGATCTTACATGAGGTACAGAAACCTCTTCTCTAGATCTTACATGGAGTACAGAAACCTCTTCTCTAGATCTTACATGGAGTACAGAAACATCTTCTCTAGATCTTACATGGAGTACAGAAACCTCTTCTCTAGATCTTACATGAGGTACAGAAACCTCTTCTCTAGATCTTACATGGAGTACAGAAACATCTTCTCTAGATCTTACATGGAGTACAGAAACATCTTCTCTAGATCTTACATGGAGTACAGAAACCTCTTCTCTAGATCTTACATGGAGTACAGAAACCTCTTCTCTAGATCTTACATGAGGTACAGAAACCTCTTCTCTAGATCTTACATGGAGTACAGAAACCTCTTCTCTAGATCTTACATGGAGTACAGAAACCTCTTCTCTAGATCTTACATGAGGTACAGAAACCTCTTCTCTAGATCTTACATGAGGTACAGAAACCTCTTCTCTAGATCTTACATGAGTACAGAAACCTCTTCTCTAGATCTTACATGAGGTACAGAAACATCTTCTCTAGATCTTACATGGAGTACAGAAACCTCTTCTCTAGATCTTACATGAGGTACAGAAACCTCTTCTCTAGATCTTACATGGAGTACAGAAACATCTTCTCTAGATCTTACATGGAGTACAGAAACCTCTTCTCTAGATCTTACATGGAGTACAGAAACCTCTTCTCTAGATCTTACATGGAGTACAGAAACCTCTTCTCTAGATCTTACATGAGGTACAGAAACATCTTCTCTAGATCTTACATGGAGTACAGAAACATCTTCTCTAGATCTTACATGGAGTACAGAAACCTCTTCTCTAGATCTTACTTGAGGTACAGAAACATCTTCTCTAGATCTTACATGGAGTACAGAAACCTCTTCTCTAGATCTTACATGGAGTACAGAAACCTCTTCTCTAGATCTTACATGAGGTACAGAAACATCGTCTCTAGATCTTACATGAGGTACAGAAACCTCTTCTCTAGATCTTACATGGAGTACAGAAACCTCTTCTCTAGATCTTACATGGAGTACAGAAACATCTTCTCTAGATCTTACATGGAGTACAGAAACATCTTCTCTAGATCTTACATGGAGTGTAGAAACATCTTCTCTAGATCTTACATGGAGTGCAGAAACATCTTCTCTAGATCTTACATGGAGTGCAGAAACATCTTCTCTAGATCTTACATGAGGTACAGAAACATCTTCTCTAGATCTTACATGGAGTACAGAAACCTCTTCTCTAGATCTTACACAAGGTACAGAAACATCTTCTCTAGATCTTACATGGAGTACAGAAACATCTTCTCTAGATCTTACATGGAGTACAGAAACCTCTCCTCTAGATCTTACATGGAGTACAGAAACATCTTCTCTAGATCTTACATGAGGTACAGAAACATCTTCTCTAGATCTTACATGAGGTACAGAAACATCTTCTCTAGATCTTACATGGAGTGCAGAAACATTTTCTCTAGATCTTACATGAGGTACAGAAACACCTCTTCTCTAGATCTTACATGGAGTACAGAAACCTCTTCTCTAGATCTTACATGAGGTACAGAAACCTCTTCTCTAGATCTTACATGAGGTACAGAAACATCTTCTCTAGATCTTACATGAGGTACAGAAACCTCTTCTCTAGATCTTACATGAGGTACAGAAACCTCTTCTCTAGATCTTACATGGAGTACAGAAACATCTTCTCTAGATCTTACACAAGGTACAGAAACCTCTTCTCTAGATCTTACATGAGGTACAAAAACCTCTTCTCTAGATCTTACATGAGGTACAGAAACCTCTTCTCTAGATCTTACATGGAGTACAGAAACCTCTTCTCTAGATCTTACACAAGTTACAGAAACCTCTTATCTAGATCTTACATGGGGTACAGAAACATCTTCTCTAGATCTTACATGGAGTACAGAAACCTCTTATCTAGATCTTACATGGGGTACAGAAACATCTTCTCTAGATCTTACATGGAGTACAGAAACCTCTTCTCTAGATCTTACATGAGGTACAGAAACCTCTTCTCTAGATCTTACATGGAGTACAGAAACCTTTATCTAGATCTTACACTGGAGTACAGAAACATCTTCTCTAGATCTTACATGGAGGTACAGAAACCTCTTCTCTAGATCTTACATGGAGTACAGAAACATCTTCTCTAGATCTTACATGGAGTACAAAAACATCTTCTCTAGATCTTACATGGAGTACAGAAACATCTTCTCTAGATCTTACATGGAGGTACAGAAACCTCTTCTCTAGATCTTACATGGAGTACAGAAACATCTTCTCTAGATCTTACATGGAGTACAGAAACATCTTCTCTAGATCTTACATGGAGTACAGAAACATCTTCTCTAGATCTTACATGAGGTACAGAAACCTCTTCTCTAGATCTTACATGAGTACAGAAACCTCTTTCTCTAGATCTTACATGGAGTACAGAAACCTCTTCTCTAGATCTTACATGGAGTACAGAAACCTCTTCTCTAGATCTTACATGAGGTACAGAAACATCTTCTCTAGATCTTACATGGAGTACAGAAACATCTTCTCTAGATCTTACATGGAGTACAGAAACATCTTCTCTAGATCTTACATGAGGTACAGAAACCTCTTCTCTAGATCTTACATGGAGTACAGAAACCTCTTCTCTAGATCTTACATGAGTACAGAAACCTCTTCTCTAGATCTTACATGGAGTACAGAAACATCTTCTCTAGATCTTACGTGAGGTACAGAAACCTCTTCTCTAGATCTTACACAAGGTACAGAAACCTCTTCTCTAGATCTTACTTGGAGTACAGAAACATCTTCTCTAGATCTTACATGGAGTACAGAAACATCTTCTCTAGATCTTACATGAGGTACAGAAACCTCTTCTCTAGATCTTACATGGAGTACAGAAACCTCTTCTCTAGATCTTACATGAGGTACAGAAACCTCTTCTCTAGATCTTACATGGAGTACAGAAACCTCTTCTCTAGATCTTACATGGAGTACAGAAACCTCTTCTCTAGATCTTACATGAGGTACAGAAACCTCTTCTCTAGATCTTACATGAGGTACAGAAACCTCTTCTCTAGATCTTACATGGAGTACAGAAACCTCTTCTCTAGATCTTACATGGAGTACAGAAACATCTTCTCTAGATCTTACATGGAGTACAGAAACCTCTTCTCTAGATCTTACATGCAGGTACAGAAACATCTTCTCTAGATCTTACATGAGGTACAGAAACCTCTTCTCTAGATCTTACATGGAGTACAGAAACATCTTCTCTAGATCTTACATGGAGTACAGAAACCTCTTCTCTAGATCTTACATGAGGTACAGAAACCTCTTCCCTAGATCTTACATGGAGTACAGAAACCTCTTCTCTAGATTTTACTTGGAGTACAGAAACATCTTCTCTAGATCTTACATGGAGTGCAGAAACATCTTCTCTAGATCTTACATGAGGTACAGAAACCTCTTCTCTAGATCTTACATGGAGTACAGAAACCTCTTCTCTAGATCTTACATGAGGTACAGAAACCTCTTCTCTAGATCTTACATGGAGTACAGAAACCTCTTCTCTAGATCTTACATGAGGTACAGAAACCTCTTCTCTAGATCTTACATGAGGTACAGAAACCTCTTCTCTAGATCTTACATGAGGTACAGAAACCTCTTCTCTAGATCTTACATGGAGTACAGAAACCTCTTCTCTAGATCTTACATGAGGTACAGAAACATCTTCTCTAGATCTTACATGGAGTACAGAAACCTCTTCTCTAGATCTTACACAAGGTACAGAAACCTCTTCTCTAGATCTTACATGAGGTACAGAAACCTCTTCTCTAGATCTTACATGGAGTACAGAAACATCTTCTCTAGATCTTACATGGAGTACAGAAACCTCTTCTCTAGATCTTACATGAGGTACAGAAACCTCTTCTCTAGATCTTACATGGAGTACAGAAACCTCTTCTCTAGATCTTACATGAGGTACAGAAACATCTTCTCTAGATCTTACATGGAGTACAGAAACCTCTTCTCTAGATCTTACATGGAGTACAGAAACATCTTCTCTAGATCTTACATGGAGTACAAAAACATCTTCTCTAGATCTTACATGGAGTACAGAAACATCTTCTCTAGATCTTACATGGAGTACAGAAACCTCTTCTCTAGATCTTACATGGAGTACAAAAACATCTTCTCTAGATCTTACATGGAGTACAAAAACATCTTCTCTAGATCTTACATGGAGTACAGAAACATCTTCTCTAGATCTTACGTGAGGTACAGAAACCTCTTCTCTAGATCTTACACAAGGTACAGAAACCTCTTCTCTAGATCTTACTTGGAGTACAGAAACATCTTCTCTAGATCTTACATGAGGTACAGAAACCTCTTCTCTAGATCTTACATGGAGTACAGAAACCTCTTCTCTAGATCTTACATGAGGTACAGAAACCTCTTCTCTAGATCTTACATGGAGTACAGAAACATCTTCTCTAGATCTTACGTGAGGTACAGAAACCTCTTCTCTAGATCTTACACAAGGTACAGAAACCTCTTCTCTAGATTTTACTTGGAGTACAGAAACATCTTCTCTAGATCTTACATGGAGTGCAGAAACATCTTCTCTAGATCTTACATGAGGTACAGAAACCTCTTCTCTAGATCTTACATGGAGTACAGAAACCTCTTCTCTAGATCTTACATGAGGTACAGAAACCTCTTCTCTAGATCTTACATGGAGTACAGAAACCTCTTCACTAGATCTTACATGGAGTACAGAAACCTCTTCTCTAGATCTTACATGAGGTACAGAAACCTCTTCTCTAGATCTTACATGAGGTACAGAAACCTCTTCTCTAGATCTTACATGGAGTACAGAAACCTCTTCTCTAGATCTTACATGAGGTACAGAAACATCTTCTCTAGATCTTACACAAGGTACAGAAACCTCTTCTCTAGATCTTACATGAGGTACAGAAACCTCTTCTCTAGATCTTACATGGAGTACAGAAACATCTTCTCTAGATCTTACATGGAGTACAGAAACCTCTTCTCTAGGTCTTACATGAGGTACAGAAACCTCTTCTCTAGATCTTACATGGAGTACAGAAACCTCTTCTCTAGATCTTACATGAGGTACAGAAACATCTTCTCTAGATCTTACATGGAGTACAGAAACATCTTCTCTAGATCTTACATGGAGTACAGAAACCTCTTCTCTAGATCTTACTTGAGGTACAGAAACATCTTATCTAGATCTTACATGGAGTACAGAAACCTCTTCTCTAGATCTTACATGGAGTACAGAAACCTCTTCTCTAGATCTTACATGAGGTACAGAAACATCTTCTCTAGATCTTACATGAGGTACAGAAACCTCTTCTCTAGATCTTACATGGAGTACAGAAACCTCTTCTCTAGATCTTACATGGAGTACAGAAACATCTTCTCTAGATCTTACATGGAGTACAGAAACATCTTCTCTAGATCTTACATGGAGTGTAGAAACATCTTCTCTAGATCTTACATGGAGTGCAGAAACATCTTCTCTAGATCTTACATGGAGTGCAGAAACATCTTCTCTAGATCTTACATGAGGTACAGAAACCTCTTCTCTAGATCTTACATGGAGTACAGAAACCTCTTCTCTAGATCTTACACAAGGTACAGAAACATCTTCTCTAGATCTTACATGGAGTACAGAAACATCGTCTCTAGATCTTACATGGAGTACAGAAACCTTTTCTCTAGATCTTACATGGAGTACAGAAACATCTTCTCTAGATCTTACATGGAGTGCAGAAACATCTTCTCTAGATCTTACATGAGGTACAGAAACATCTTCTCTAGATCTTACATGGAGTGCAGAAACATTTTCTCTAGATCTTACATGAGGTACAGAAACACCTCTTCTCTAGATCTTACATGGAGTACAGAAACCTCTTCTCTAGATCTTACATGAGGTACAGAAACCTCTTCTCTAGATCTTACATGAGGTACAGAAACATCTTCTCTAGATCTTACATGAGGTACAGAAACCTCTCCTCTAGATCTTACATGAGGTACAGAAACCTCTTCTCTAGATCTTACATGGAGTACAGAAACATCTTCTCTAGATCTTACACAGGAGTACAGAAACCTCTTCTCTAGATCTTACATGAGGTACAGAAACCTCTTCTCTAGATCTTACATGAGGTACAGAAACCTCTTCTCTAGATCTTACATGGAGTACAGAAACCTCTTCTCTAGATCTTACACAAGTTACAGAAACCTCTTATCTAGATCTTACATGGGGTACAGAAACATCTTCTCTAGATCTTACATGGAGTACAGAAACCTCTTATCTAGATCTTACATGGGGTACAGAAACCTCTTCTCTAGATCTTACATGAGGTACAGAAACCTCTTCTCTAGATCTTACATGGGGTACAGAAACATCTTCTCTAGATCTTACATGGAGTACAGAAACCTCTTCTCTAGATCTTACATGAGGTACAGAAACCTCTTCTCTAGATCTTACATGGAGTACAGAAACCTCTTCTCTAGATCTTACATGGGGTACAGAAACATCTTCTCTAGATCTTACATGGAGTACAGAAACCTCTTCTCTAGATCTTACATGGAGTACAGAAACATCTTCTCTAGATCTTACATGAGGTACAGAAACCATCTTCTCTAGATCTTACATGGAGTACAGAAACCTCTTCTCTAGATCTTACATGGAGTACAGAAACATCTTCTCTAGATCTTACATGAGGTACAGAAACATCTTCTCTAGATCTTACATGGAGTACAGAAACATCTTCTCTAGATCTTACATGGAGGTACAGAAACCTCTTCTCTAGATCTTACAATGAGTACAGAAACCTCTTCTCTAGATCTTACATGGAGTACAGAAACCTCTTCTCTAGATCTTACATGGAGTACAGAAACCTCTTCTCTAGATCTTACATGGAGGTACAGAAACATCTTCTCTAGATCTTACATGGAGGTACAGAAACCTCTTCTCTAGATCTTACATGGAGTACAGAAACATCTTCTCTAGATCTTACATGAGGTACAGAAACATCTTCTCTAGATCTTACATGGAGTACAGAAACATCTTCTCTAGATCTTACATGAGGTACAGAAACCTCTTCTCTAGATCTTACATGGAGTACAGAAACCTCTTCTCTAGATCTTACATGAGGTACAGAAACCTCTTCTCTAGATCTTACATGGAGTACAGAAACCTCTTCTCTAGATCTTACATGGAGTACAGAAACCTCTTCTCTAGATCTTACATGAGGTACAGAAACCTCTTCTCTAGATCTTACATGAGGTACAGAAACCTCTTCTCTAGATCTTACATGGAGTACAGAAACCTCTTCTCTAGATCTTACATGAGGTACAGAAACCTCTTCTCTAGATCTTACATGGAGTACAGAAACCTCTTCTCTAGATCTTACATGAGGTACAGAAACCTCTTCTCTAGATCTTACATGAGGTACAGAAACCTCTTCTCTAGATCTTACATGGAGTACAGAAACATCTTCTCTAGATCTTACATGAGGTACAGAAACCTCTTCTCTAGATCTTACATGAGGTACAGAAACATCTTCTCTAGATCTTACATGGAGTACAGAAACCTCTTCTCTAGATCTTACATGAGGTACAGAAACCTCTTCTCTAGATCTTACATGGAGTACAGAAACATCTTCTCTAGATCTTACATGGAGTACAGAAACCTCTTCTCTAGATCTTACATGAGGTACAGAAACCTCTTCTCTAGATCTTACATGGAGTACAGAAACCTCTTCTCTAGATCTTACATGGAGTACAGAAACATCTTCTCTAGATCTTACATGGAGTACAGAAACATCTTCTCTAGATCTTACATGGAGTACAGAAACCTCTTCTCTAGATCTTACATGGAGTACAGAAACCTCTTCTCTAGATCTTACATGGAGTACAGAAACCTCTTCTCTAGATCTTACATGGAGTACAGAAACATCTTCTCTAGATCTTACATGGAGTACAGAAACCTCTTCTCTAGATCTTACATGGAGTACAGAAACCTCTTCTCTAGATCTTACATGGAGTACAGAAACATCTTCTCTAGATCTTACATGAGGTACAGAAACCTCTTCTCTAGATCTTACATGGAGTACAGAAACCTCTTCTCTAGATCTTACATGAGGTACAGAAACATCTTCTCTAGATCTTACATGGAGTACAGAAACCTCTTCTCTAGATCTTACATGAGTACAGAAACCTCTTCTCTAGATCTTACATGGAGTACAGAAACATCTTCTCTAGATCTTACATGGAGTACAGAAACATCTTCTCTAGATCTTACATGAGGTACAGAAACATCTTCTCTAGATCTTACATGGAGTACAGAAACATCTTCTCTAGATCTTACATGGAGTACAGAAACCTCTTCTCTAGATCTTACATGGAGTACAGAAACCTCTTCTCTAGATCTTACATGAGGTACAGAAACATCTTCTCTAGATCTTACATGGAGTACAGAAACCTCTTCTCTAGATCTTACATGGAGTACAGAAACCTCTTCTCTAGATCTTACATGAGGTACAGAAACATCTTCTCTAGATCTTACATGGAGTACAGAAACCTCTTCTCTAGATCTTACATGAGGTACAGAAACATCTTCTCTAGATCTTACATGGAGTACAGAAACATCTTCTCTAGATCTTACATGAGGTACAGAAACATCTTCTCTAGATCTTACATGGAGTACAGAAACCTCTTCTCTAGATCTTACATGGAGTACAGAAACCTCTTCTCTAGATCTTACATGGAGTACAGAAACATCTTCTCTAGATCTTACATGGAGTACAGAAACATCTTCTCTAGATCTTACATGGAGTACAGAAACATCTTCTCTAGATCTTACATGGAGTGCAGAAACATCTTCTCTAGATCTTACATGAGGTACAGAAACCTCTTCTCTAGATCTTACATGGAGTACAGAAACCTCTTCTCTAGATCTTACATGAGGTACAGAAACATCTTCTCTAGATCTTACATGGAGTACAGAAACATCTTCTCTAGATCTTACATGGAGTACAGAAACCTCTTCTCTAGATCTTACATGGAGTACAGAAACATCTTCTCTAGATCTTACATGGAGTACAGAAACATCTTCTCTAGATCTTACATGAGGTACAGAAACATCTTCTCTAGATCTTACATGGAGTACAGAAACCTCTTCTCTAGATCTTACATGAGGTACAGAAACACCTCTTCTCTAGATCTTACATGGAGTACAGAAACCTCTTCTCTAGATCTTACATGAGGTACAGAAACCTCTTCTCTAGATCTTACATGGAGTACAGAAACCTCTTCTCTAGATCTTACATGGAGTACAGAAACCTCTTCTCTAGATCTTACATGGAGTACAGAAACATCTTCTCTAGATCTTACATGGAGTACAGAAACATCTTCTCTAGATCTTACATGGAGTACAGAAACATCTTCTCTAGATCTTACATGGAGTACAGAAACATCTTCTCTAGATCTTACATGAGGTACAGAAACCTCTTCTCTAGATCTTACATGGAGTACAGAAACATCTTCTCTAGATCTTACATGGAGTGCAGAAACATCTTCTCTAGATCTTACATGAGGTACAGAAACCTCTTCTCTAGATCTTACATGGAGTACAGAAACCTCTTCTCTAGATCTTACATGAGGTACAGAAACCTCTTCTCTAGATCTTACATGGAGTACAGAAACCTCTTCTCTAGATCTTACATGGAGTACAGAAACCTCTTCTCTAGATCTTACATGAGGTACAGAAACATCTTCTCTAGATCTTACATGGAGTACAGAAACATCTTCTCTAGATCTTACATGGAGTACAGAAACCTCTTCTCTAGATCTTACATGGAGTGCAGAAACATCTTCTCTAGATCTTACATGAGGTACAGAAACCTCTTCTCTAGATCTTACATGGAGGACAGAAACATCTTCTCTAGATCTTACATGAGGTACAGAAACATCTTCTCTAGATCTTACATGGAGTACAGAAACATCTTCTCTAGATCTTACATGGAGTGCAGAAACATCTTCTCTAGATCTTACATGAGGTACAGAAACATCTTCTCTAGATCTTACATGGAGTACAGAAACATCTTCTCTAGATCTTACATGGAGTACAGAAACCTCTTCTCTAGATCTTACACAAGGTACAGAAACCTCTTCTCTAGATCTTACATGAGGTACAGAAACCTCTTCTCTAGATCTTACATGAGGTACAGAAACCTCTTCTCTAGATCTTACATGGAGTACAGAAACCTCTTCTCTAGATCTTACATGAGGTACAGAAACCTCTTCTCTAGATCTTACATGGAGTACAGAAACATCTTCTCTAGATCTTACATAGAGTACAGAAACCTCTTCTCTAGATCTTACATGGAGTACAGAAACATCTTCTCTAGATCTTACATGGAGTACAGAAACCTTTTCTCTAGATCTTACTTGAGGTACAGAAACATCTTCTCTAGATCTTACATGGAGTACAGAAACCTCTTCTCTAGATCTTAGATGGAGTACAGAAACCTCTTCTCTAGATCTTACATGAGGTACAGAAACATCGTCTCTAGATCTTACATGAGGTACAGAAACCTCTTCTCTAGATCTTACATGGAGTACAGAAACCTCTTCTCTAGATCTTACATGGAGTACAGAAACATCTTCTCTAGATCTTACATGGGGTACAGAAACCTCTTCTCTAGATCTTACATGAGGTACAGAAACCTCTTCTCTAGATCTTACACAAGGTACAGAAACCTCTTCTCTAGATCTTACATGAGGTACAGAAACATCTTCTCTAGATCTTACATGGAGTACAGAAACATCTTCTCTAGATCTTACATGGAGTACAGAAACCTCTTCTCTAGATCTTACATGGAGTGCAGAAACATCTTCTCTAGATCTTACATGGAGTACAGAAACATCTTCTCTAGATCTTACATGGAGTACAGAAACCTTTTCTCTAGATCTTACTTGAGGTACAGAAACATCTTCTCTAGATCTTACATGGAGTACAGAAACCTCTTCTCTAGATCTTACATGTAGTACAGAAACCTCTTCTCTAGATCTTACATGAGGTACAGAAACATCGTCTCTAGATCTTACATGGAGTACAGAAACCTCTTCTCTAGATCTTACATGGAGTACAGAAACCTCTTCTCTAGATCTTACATGGAGTACAGAAACATCTTCTCTAGATCTTACATGGAGTACAGAAACCTCTTATCTAGATCTTACTTGAGGTACAGAAACATCTTCTCTAGATCTTACATGGAGTACAGAAACCTCTTCTCTAGATCTTACATGGAGTACAGAAACCTCTTCTCTAGATCTTACATGAGGTACAGAAACATCGTCTCTAGATCTTACATGAGGTACAGAAACCTCTTCTCTAGATCTTACATGGAGTACAGAAACCTCTTCTCTAGATCTTACATGGAGTACAGAAACATCTTCTCTAGATCTTACATGGAGTACAGAAACCTCTTCTCTAGATCTTACATGAGGTACAGAAACCTCTTCTCTAGATCTTACATGAGGTACAGAAACCTCTTCTCTAGATCTTACATGAGGTACAGAAACATCTTCTCTAGATCTTACATGGAGTACAGAAACATCTTCTCTAGATCTTACATGGAGTACAGAAACATCTTCTCTAGATCTTACATGGAGTGCAGAAACATCTTCTCTAGATCTTACATGAGGTACAGAAACCTCTTCTCTAGATCTTACATGGAGTACAGAAACATCTTCTCTAGATCTTACATGAGGTACAGAAACATCTTCTCTAGATCTTACATGGAGTACAGAAACATCTTCTCTAGATCTTACATGGAGTGCAGAAACATCTTCTCTAGATCTTACATGAGGTACAGAAACATTTTCTCTAGATCTTACATGGAGTACAGAAACCTCTTCTCTAGATCTTACATGGAGTACAGAAACATCTTCTCTAGATCTTACATGGAGTACAGAAACCTTTTCTCTAGATCTTACTTGAGGTACAGAAACCTCTTCTCTAGATCTTACATGGAGTACAGAAACCTCTTCTCTAGATCTTACATGGAGTACAGAAACCTCTTCTCTAGATCTTACATGAGGTACAGAAACATCGTCTCTAGATCTTACATGGAGTACAGAAACCTCTTCTCTAGATCTTACATGGAGTACAGAAACCTCTTCTCTAGATCTTACATGGAGTACAGAAACATCTTCTCTAGATCTTACATGGAGTACAGAAACATCTTCTCTAGATCTTACATGGAGTGCAGAAACATCTTCTCTAGATCTTACATGAGGTACAGAAACCTCTTCTCTAGGTCTTACATGGAGCACAGAAACATCTTCTCTAGATCTTACATGGAGTGCAGAAACATCTTCTCTAGATCTTACATGAGGTACAGAAACCTCTTCTCTAGATCTTACATGGAGTACAGAAACCTCTTCTCTAGATCTTACATGAGGTACAGAAACCTCTTCTCTAGATCTTATATGGAGTACAGAAACATCTTCTCTAGATCTTATATGGAGTACAGAAACCTCTTCTCTAGATCTTACATGGAGTACAGAAACCTCTTCTCTAGATCTTACATGGAGTACAGAAACATCTTCTCTAGATCTTACATGGAGTACAGAAACATCTTCTCTAGATCTTACATGGGGTACAGAAACCTCTTCTCTAGATCTTACATGAGGAACAGAAACCTCTTCTCTACATCTTGCACAAGGTACAGAAACCTCTTCTCTAGATCTTACATGAGGTACAGAAACGTCTTCTCTAGATCTTACATGGAGTACAGAAACATCTTCTCTAGATCTTACATGGAGTACAGAAACCTCTTCTCTAGATCTTACATGGAGTGCAGAAACATCTTCTCTAGATCTTACATGAGGTACAGAAACCTCTTCTCTAGATCTTACATGCAGTACAGAAACATCTTCTCTAGATCTTACATGAGGTACTGAAACATCTTCTCTAGATCTTACATGGAGTACAGAAACATCTTCTCTAGATCTTACATGGAGTGCAGAAACATCTTCTCTAGATCTTACATGAGGTACAGAAACATCTTCTCTAGATCTTACATGGAGTACAGAAACCTCTTCTCTAGATCTTACATGGAGTACAGAAACATCTTCTCTAGATCTTACATGGAGTACAGAAACCTTTTCTCTAGATCTTACTTGAGGTACAGAAACCTCTTCTCTAGATCTTACATGGAGTACAGAAACCTCTTCTCTAGATCTTACATGGAGTACAGAAACCTCTTCTCTAGATCTTACATGAGGTACAGAAACATCGTCTCTAGATCTTACATGAGGTACAGAAACCTCTTCTCTAGATCTTACATGGAGTACAGAAACCTCTTCTCTAGATCTTACATGGAGTACAGAAACCTCTTCTCTAGATCTTACATGGAGTACAGAAACATCTTCTCTAGATCTTACATGGAGTACAGAAACATCTTCTCTAGATCTTACATGGAGTAGCAGAAACCTCTTCTCTAGATCTTACATGAGGTACAGAAACCTCTTCTCTAGATCTTACATGGAGTACAGAAACATCTTCTCTAGATCTTACATGGAGTGCAGAAACATCTTCTCTAGATCTTACATGAGGTACAGAAACCTCTTCTCTAGATCTTACATGGAGTACAGAAACCTCTTCTCTAGATCTTACATGAGGTACAGAAACCTCTTCTCTAGATCTTACATGGAGTACAGAAACCTCTTCACTAGATCTTACATGGAGTACAGAAACCTCTTCTCTAGATCTTACATGAGGTACAGAAACCTCTTCTCTAGATCTTACATGAGGTACAGAAACCTCTTCTCTAGATCTTACATGGAGTACAGAAACCTCTTCTCTAGATCTTACATGAGGTACAGAAACATCTTCTCTAGATCTTACATGGAGTACAGAAACATCTTCTCTAGATCTTACATGGAGTACAGAAACCTCTTCTCTAGATCTTACATGAGGTACAGAAACCTCTTCTCTAGATCTTACATGAGGTACAGAAACCTCTTCTCTAGATCTTACATGGAGTACAGAAACATCTTCTCTAGATCTTACATGGAGTACAGAAACCTCTTCTCTAGGTCTTACATGAGGTACAGAAACCTCTTCTCTAGATCTTACATGGAGTACAGAAACCTCTTCTCTAGATCTTACATGAGGTACAGAAACATCTTCTCTAGATCTTACATGGAGTACAGAAACATCTTCTCTAGATCTTACATGGAGTACAGAAACATCTTCTCTAGATCTTACATGGAGTACAGAAACATCTTCTCTAGATCTTACATGGAGTGCAGAAACATCTTCTCTAGATCTTACATGAGGTACAGAAACCTCTTCTCTAGATCTTACATGGAGTACAGAAACATCTTCTCTAGATCTTACATGGAGTACAGAAACCTCTTCTCTAGATCTTACATGAGGTACAGAAACCTCTTCTCTAGATCTTACATGGAGTGCAGAAACATCTTCTCTAGATCTTACATGAGGTACAGAAACCTCTTCTCTAGATCTTACATGGAGTACAGAAACCTCTTCACTAGATCTTACATGGAGTACAGAAACCTCTTCTCTAGATCTTACATGAGGTACAGAAACCTCTTCTCTAGATCTTACATGAGGTACAGAAACCTCTTCTCTAGATCTTACATGGAGTACAGAAACCTCTTCTCTAGATCTTACATGAGGTACAGAAACATCTTCTCTAGATCTTACATGGAGTACAGAAACATCTTCTCTAGATCTTACATGGAGTACAGAAACCTCTTCTCTAGATCTTACATGAGGTACAGAAACCTCTTCTCTAGATCTTACATGAGGTACAGAAACCTCTTCTCTAGATCTTACATGGAGTACAGAAACATCTTCTCTAGATCTTACATGAGGTACAGAAACATCTTCTCTAGATCTTACATGGAGTACAGAAACCTCTTCTCTAGATCTTACATGGGGTACAGAAACCTCTTCTCTAGATCTTACATGAGGAACAGAAACCTCTTCTCTACATCTTGCACAAGGTACAGAAACCTCTTCTCTAGATCTTACATGAGGTACAGAAACGTCTTCTCTAGATCTTACATGGAGTACAGAAACATCTTCTCTAGATCTTACATGGAGTACAGAAACCTCTTCTCTAGATCTTACATGGAGTGCAGAAACATCTTCTCTAGATCTTACATGAGGTACAGAAACCTCTTCTCTAGATCTTACATGCAGTACAGAAACATCTTCTCTAGATCTTACATGAGGTACTGAAACATCTTCTCTAGATCTTACATGGAGTACAGAAACATCTTCTCTAGATCTTACATGGAGTGCAGAAACATCTTCTCTAGATCTTACATGAGGTACAGAAACATCTTCTCTAGATCTTACATGGAGTACAGAAACCTCTTCTCTAGATCTTACATGGAGTACAGAAACATCTTCTCCAGATCTTACATGGAGTACAGAAACCTTTTTTGTCTAGATCTTACTTGAGGTACAGAAACATCTTCTCTAGATCTTACATGGAGTACAGAAACCTCTTCTCTAGATCTTACATGGAGTACAGAAACCTCTTCTCTAGATCTTACATGAGGTACAGAAACATCGTCTCTAGATCTTACATGAGGTACAGAAACCTCTTCTCTAGATCTTACATGGAGTACAGAAACCTCTTCTCTAGATCTTACATGGAGTACAGAAACCTCTTCTCTAGATCTTACATGGAGTACAGAAACATCTTCTCTAGATCTTACATGGAGTACAGAAACATCTTCTCTAGATCTTACATGGAGTGCAGAAACATCTTCTCTAGATCTTACATGAGGTACAGAAACCTCTTCTCTAGATCTTACATGGAGTACAGAAACATCTTCTCTAGATCTTACATGGAGTGCAGAAACATCTTCTCTAGATCTTACATGAGGTACAGAAACCTCTTCTCTAGATCTTACATGGAGTACAGAAACCTCTTCTCTAGATCTTACCTGAGGTACAGAAACCTCTTCTCTAGATCTTACATGGAGTACAGAAACCTCTTCACTAGATCTTACATGGAGTACAGAAACCTCTTCTCTAGATCTTACATGAGGTACAGAAACCTCTTCTCTAGATCTTACATGCAGTACAGAAACATCTTCTCTAGATCTTACATGGAGTACAGAAACCTCTTCTCTAGATCTTACATGAGGTACAGAAACATCTTCTCTAGATCTTACATGGAGTACAGAAACATCTTCTCTAGATCTTACATGGAGTACAGAAACCTCTTCTCTAGATCTTACACAAGGTACAGAAACCTCTTCTCTAGATCTTACATGAGGTACAGAAACCTCTTCTCTAGATCTTACATGGAGTACAGAAACATCTTCTCTAGATCTTACATGGAGTACAGAAACCTCTTCTCTAGGTCTTACATGAGGTACAGAAACCTCTTTTCTAGATCTTACATGGAGTACAGAAACCTCTTCTCTAGATCTTACATGAGGTACAGAAACATCTTCTCTAGATCTTACATGGAGTACAGAAACATCTTCTCTAGATCTTACATGGAGTACAGAAACATCTTCTCTAGATCTTACATGGAGTACAGAAACATCTTCTCTAGATCTTACATGGAGTGCAGAAACATCTTCTCTAGATCTTACATGAGGTACAGAAACCTCTTCTCTAGATCTTACATGGAGTACAGAAACATCTTCTCTAGATCTGACATGGAGTGCAGAAACGTCTTCTCTAGATCTTACATGAGGTACAGAAACCTCTTCTCTAGATCTTACATGGAGTGCAGAAACATCTTCTCTAGATCTTACATGAGGTACAGAAACCTCTTCTCTAGATCTTACATGGAGTACAGAAACCTCTTCACTAGATCTTACATGGAGTACAGAAACCTCTTCTCTAGATCTTACATGAGGTACAGAAACCTCTTCTCTAGATCTTACATGAGGTACAGAAACCTCTTCTCTAGATCTTACATGGAGTACAGAAACCTCTTCTCTAGATCTTACATGAGGTACAGAAACATCTTCTCTAGATCTTACATGGAGTACAGAAACATCTTCTCTAGATCTTACATGGAGTACAGAAACCTCTTCTCTAGATCTTACACAAGGTACAGAAACCTCTTCTCTAGATCTTACATGAGGTACAGAAACCTCTTCTCTAGATCTTACATGGAGTACAGAAACATCTTCTCTAGATCTTACATGAGGTACAGAAACATCTTCTCTAGATCTTACATGGAGTACAGAAACCTCTTCTCTAGATCTTACACAAGGTACAGAAACATCTTCTCTAGATCTTACATGGAGTACAGAAACCTCTTCTCTAGATCTTACACAAGGTACAGAAACCTCTTCTCTAGATCTTACATGAGGTACAGAAACCTCTTCTCTAGATCTTACATGAGGTACAGAAACATCTTC
Organism: Pecten maximus; assembly: GCF_902652985.1. Classification (NCBI taxonomy): domain Eukaryota; kingdom Metazoa; phylum Mollusca; class Bivalvia; order Pectinida; family Pectinidae; genus Pecten; species Pecten maximus. Next base: position 2,167,325 of record NC_047029.1, on the reverse strand, counting down.
TCTAGATCTTACATGAGGTACAGAAACCTCTTCTCTAGATCTTACATGGAGTACAGAAACCTCTTCTCTAGATCTTACACAAGGTACAGAAACCTCTTCTCTAGATCTTACATGAGGTACAGAAACCTCTTCTCTAGATCTTACATGGAGTACAGAAACATCTTCTCTAGATCTTACATGGAGTACAGAAACCTCTTCTCTAGGTCTTACATGAGGTACAGAAACCTCTTTTCTAGATCTTACATGGAGTACAGAAACCTCTTCTCTAGATCTTACATGAGGTACAGAAACATCTTCTCTAGATCTTACATGGAGTACAGAAACATCTTCTCTAGATCTTACATGGAGTACAGAAACATCTTCTCTAGATCTTACATGGAGTACAGAAACATCTTCTCTAGATCTTACATGGAGTGCAGAAACATCTTCTCTAGATCTTACATGAGGTACAGAAACCTCTTCTCTAGATCTTACATGGAGTACAGAAACATCTTCTCTAGATCTGACATGGAGTGCAGAAACGTCTTCTCTAGATCTTACATGAGGTACAGAAACCTCTTCTCTAGATCTTACATGGAGTACAGAAACCTCTTCTCTAGATCTTACATGAGGTACAGAAACCTCTTCTCTAGATCTTACATGGAGTACAGAAACCTCTTCACTAGATCTTACATGGAGTACAGAAACCTCTTCTCTAGATCTTACATGAGGTACAGAAACCTCTTCTCTAGATCTTACATGAGGTACAGAAACCTCTTCTCTAGATCTTACATGGAGTACAGAAACCTCTTCTCTAGATCTTACATGAGGTACAGAAACATCTTCTCTAGATCTTACATGGAGTACAGAAACATCTTCTCTAGATCTTACATGGAGTACAGAAACCTCTTCTCTAGATCTTACACAAGGTACAGAAACCTCTTCTCTAGATCTTACATGAGGTACAGAAACCTCTTCTCTAGATCTTACATGGAGTACAGAAACATCTTCTCTAGATCTTACATGAGGTACAGAAACATCTTCTCTAGATCTTACATGGAGTACAGAAACCTCTTCTCTAGATCTTACACAAGGTACAGAAACATCTTCTCTAGATCTTACATGGAGTACAGAAACCTCTTCTCTAGATCTTACACAAGGTACAGAAACCTCTTCTCTAGATCTTACATGAGGTACAGAAACCTCTTCTCTAGATCTTACATGAGGTACAGAAACATCTTCTCTAGATCTTACATGAGGTACAGAAACCTCTTCTCTAGATCTTACATGGAGTACAGAAACCTCTTCTCTAGATCTTACACAAGGTACAGAAACCTCTTCTCTAGATCTTACATGAGGTACAAAACCCTCTTCTCTAGATCTTACATGAGGTACAGAAACATCTTCTCTAGATCTTACATGGAGTACAGAAACCTCTTCTCTAGGTCTTACATGAGGTACAGAAACCTCTTCTCTAGATCTTACATGGAGTACAGAAACCTCTTCTCTAGATCTTACATGAGGTACAGAAACATCTTCTCTAGATCTTACATGAGGTACAGAAACATCTTCTCTAGATCTTACATGGAGTACAGAAACCTCTTCTCTAGATCTTACACAAGGCACAAAAACATCTTCTCTAGATCTTACACAAGGTACAAAAACATCTTCTCTAGTTTAATCAGGCCCCAGTTTTTATCAGTATGCCTTAACTTAACTTAAGTTTTCCCCTAAAATCCCATAATACTATGAAACATTTCAAGTCAAGGAATGTTTATGAAACCGGGATAGAAAGCATTCTTGAAAGTAAATATAACCTTTCTGTTAAAATACATTGCAAATACAGGAATAGCATAAGTATGTATTTTTGATATGTTTTTTCAAAATAAAATATAGTAAATAGCGTTCATTATTATGTTTTGCTTATTAGGGAATTTATTTCATTGTTTAAAAACTTAAATAAGACATTGCAAATGAATGAGAGGATAACTAAATAATCGTTCTATTGTGTTAAACTAAACTACCACACTTTAACAAGGCAATATGACACTTCACTCAGTCATACAGAAGTATCAACATGGGAATTGACTAACGAGATCGTTTTAACATTAACGGTAAGCAGAACACAAAGACTCGACCGGGGATCAGAGTCAATGACCGTCCTTGCTAAGACAATGGCAATACAATGAATGTTAGTAACTTGAGACAAAAATGAGGCTCAAATTATTGCTTCTGGGTCTTATTTGGTCAGCTTTCGAGACAACTTTGAACTCATATAAGGGAAGTTCCCGAATACAAGAAGCGATTCCAAATCTTTGTCGCCACTAATGATTACTTCGTCAGTCCCGAACTGAAAATATAGATCGTCAACTTGAACAGGGCGTTTTAATTACATTAATCACGAGGAAACATCACAATTTACAACGAAGATGATACAACAAAGAGTGGGTGAAGATATACCGGTAATTATAAATCAAAATACCCAGGCTATATATTTACACGGTATAACCTGTGAGCACAAACAACGGAACAATACAAGGTTAGTTGTCATTTGAAACATACAATGAGAATAATAACAGGGTAGGCATCATTTGTAGGCGTCATTCGCTCCATTGATGACACATACTATGAGAATGATAACAGGGTAGGATTCATTTGTAGGAGTCATTTGTAGCGTCATTTGTAGGCTTCATTTGTAGGCGTCATTTGTAGGCATCATTTGTAGGAGTCATTTGTAGGCGTCATTTGTAGGCGTCATTATAAGCGTCTTTTGATAGCGTCATTTGTAGGAGTCATTTGTAAGCGTCCTTTGCTCCATTGATGACACATACAGGACAGGGGTCAAACTCAACATTGCATCGGGAGCAAATATTTCGTCTTACAGTCTTTTCTATCCTACCTTTGCTCATAGAAATGATTTTATTTCAAAGTAACCTCTTTCAAAAATCTGTTTATTTGATAAATAGTCATTAGAACGATTTGCCTAGGATTAACTGTATATTATACTGATTCACTCGTTCATTGGACATTGTGTTTGCCATGAACATTCGGAATATCTCTACCTCCATTTACAATACGATAAAGTCCGTAAGCGTCTCGGAGACCCAGACGAAGCAGACGCGTTTCGTTTGCGAAACTACAGGGAGGTTTGCACAAAAACAGAAGCAAATAGTCTGTGAGAGAGGCAGTTTAAACTTGCAACATGTTATAAAAATGTCTGTGAACATGCTAAATGTGTATCTTTTTGGGAAGGCTTTTGGGAGGCTTGACACCATGAACAGTGACACAAATGAATATGTTGCGTATATACATGTACACTAACCTCTTAATTTCCCTTAATTATGCATCCTGTTTTTAAGGAAATCATGCACGCATAAAAAACTCAGAACATACAAATTTCTGCCAAAGTGTAAAGAAATGTTCTAGTAAAGATATACATGTGTGGTATGATAAACTCTCTGCAGGCAAAACACTTTAATCTATGAGTTGTAATGGTTCACTTTTTGTGAGATTTGTTGATGAAGATTGTATATTTATTCACGGAGACAGACCTTGCGTTATTACACGGTAAAAATAACCATCATCAAAAACAAAAATTATGTTGTTGGTATAATAAATTAGTTATGAATTGGTGTTTCGGGAAATCGCACTTTTAGTATCGCTTTGACATTAACTATTTCCCTCGGCCTCGGGGAACAGCTAATGGTGGGAGACAAGGAAAGTGAAATCACATCCAAACAATAGCTGTATACTGCTATATTCCACTTGATACAATGATTGTAGCAGCGAATCGACGAGTCATAACCAAAACGATGCATTAAGCAAAGCGTGCATGGTTTGAGGATAACGGATATGCGCCCGGAAGGATAATTCAGAGGATAATTAACATTTATAGCACTGTGTCAATAGTCCTTCAAAATTACATACTTTGTTGGACAAGAAGAAAAGACGGCTTTTGTTTGGCTAAAAAACATTTAATAATAAGCTTTGAGGTCAGCTGACTATGACCGCTTACCGGCCACCTTGAGATCTTCACTTAAGGATTTAATTTTTTTTTCATACGCGTTGAATGATGTTACTTGAGTCAAATTCATGGACAAATGAAACAGATTAAATTTGGTAGTTATATTGAGTCCAACTCAAGCAGAAATTGAAATATAACATAATGCATACTGGCGATTTGCATTTTAATCTTTAGTTAGATTACCGTAAAGCAAGTACTTATCTGTTCAAATCTTCATCAATTTATCAGTTGCTTACATGAACACGCATTTAATAAGTTATTCTTTTTAGTTTTGAAGACATTGTGATGGGCGAAACAATCTATTCACTAAGCTGACAACAAAGAGTAACTTTAACGATTTGTAATTGGTTTAGCGTTACGTTCACTATCCAGGGTTGTTTATATCGTACTGATATCAGTTCCAAAATGATGAAATAAAAATGAGTCTTGAAACAGGAGCGTTTCTCTATAGATACTGTTGTGTTTTAATATTTATCTTAATTTTAAAGAGATACAGTTTATGTATTAAACGCAGAATCTTGTATTTCACTGAAGTAGCAATTGACAGGTAGCTAGAATACGTTAACGGTTCGATCTATGTGTACACGTATCTGTAAACATCCCAGCATCCCATGGTTTGAGTGGTTATTTACACGTGCCCTTGAGGAGAATTATGTGTTTTTTTATTATTACCGCTATCTGTCTACGGTGCTATTTTCTGCCTCGGTTGTTCGGTACAAAACACGACAGTCTAGAACAAGGTACCAACCAAGTAACCGACTTATCCTAAGGATTTTGGGGATGTACGGTTGTGTCTAGGATCAACAGCTAAACCGTTTGATATTGGTAAAGTTTCAGTCTATAACTGGATTCTGAAATCGTCTCTAAATACGTACTAATTATCTTACATAATTACGATGATCTGTCCATACTTATTATTAATATGTGGAAATTAAGTATACATACAGTCATTATCATGGCAATGGTATATCTTTTGGAGGAATTCAGAAAAGACACGCGAGCGACGAAGGGATAATAGATAAAAAGTATTGTACAAACGACACGCCAGCGTCAAATACAGAAAGTATTGTACATGCACAAACGACACGCGAGCGTCAAATACAGAAAGTATTGTACAAACGACACGCGAGCGTCAAATACAGAAAGTATTGTACAAACGACACGCGAGCGTCAAATACAGAAAGTATTGTACAAACGACACGCGAGCGTCAAATACAGAAAGTATTGTACAAACGACACGCGAGCGTCAAATACAGAAAGTAATGTTCAAAAGACACGCGAGCGTCAAATACAGAAAGTATTGTTCAAAAGACACGTGAGCGTCAAATACAGAAAGTATTGTACAAAAGTCACACCAGCGTCAAATACAGAAAGTATTGTACAAACGACACGCGAGTGTCAAATACAGAAAGTATTGTTCAAAAGACACGCGAGCGTCAAATACAGAAAGTATTGTTCAAAAGACACGTGAGCGTCAAATACAGAAAGTATTGTACAAAAGTCACGTGAGCGTCAAATACAGAAAGTAATGTTCAAAAGACACGTGAGTGTCAAATACAGAAAGTATTGTACAAACGACACGCGAGTGTCAAATACAGAAAGTATTGTTCAAAAGACACGCGAGCGTCAAATACAGAAAGTATTGTTCAAAAGACACGTGAGCGTCAAATACAGAAAGTATTGTACAAAAGTCACGTGAGCGTCAAATACAGAAAGTAATGTTCAAAAGACACGTGAGCGTCAAATACAGAAAGTATTGTAAAAAAGTCACGTGAGCGTCAAATACAGAAAGTATTGTACAAAAGTCACGCCAGCGTCAAATACAGAAAGTATTGTAAAAAAGTCACGCCAGCGTCAAATACAGAAAGTATTGTACAAACGGAACGCGAGCGTCAAATACAGAAAGTATTGTTCAAAAGACACACGAGCGTCAAATACAGAAAGTATTGTACAAACGACACGCGAGCGTCAAATACAGAAAGTATTGTACACGTACAAACGACACGCGAGCGTCAAATACAGAAAGTATTGTACAAACGACACGCGAGCGTCAAATACAGAAAGTATTGTACAAACGACACGCGAGCGTCAAATACAGAAAGTATTGTACAAACGACACGCGAGCGTCAAATACAGAAAGTATTGTACAAACGACACACGAGCGTCAAATACAGAAAGTATTGTACAAACGACACGCGAGCGTCAAATACAGAAAGTATTGTACAAAAGTCACGTGAGCGTCAAATACAGAAAGTATTGTACAAAAGTCACACCAGCGTCAAATACAGAAAGTATTGTACAAACGACACGCGAGTGTCAAATACAGAAAGTATTGTTCAAACGACACGCGAGCGTCAAATACAGAAAGTATTGTTTAAAAGACACGTGAGCGTCAAATACAGAAAGTATTGTACAAAAGTCACGTGAGCGTCAAATACAGAAAGTAATGTTCAAAAGACACGTGAGTGTCAAATACAGAAAGTATTGTACAAATGACATGTGAGCGTCAAATACAGAAAGTATTGTACAAAAGTCACACCAGCGTCAAATACAGAAAGTATTGTACAAAAGATACACCAGCGTCAAAAACAGAAAGTATTGTTCAAAAGACACGTGAGCGTCAAATACAGAAAGTATTGTAAAAAAGTCACGTGAGCGTCAAATACAGAAAGTATTGTAGAATTGTCACGCCAGCGTCAAATACAGAAAGTATTGTACAAAAGTCACGCCAGCGTCAAATACAGAAAGTATTGTACAAACGACACGCGAGCGTCAAATACAGAAAGTATTGTACAAACGTCACGCGAGCGTCAAATACAGAAAGTATTGTACAAACGACACGCGAGCGTCAAATACAGAAAGTATTGTACAAACGACACGCGAGTGTCAAATACAGAAAATAATGTTCAAAAGACACGCGAGCGTCAAATACAGAAAGTATTGTACAAATGACATGTGAGCGTCAAATACAGAAAGTATTGTACAAACGTCACGCAAGCGTCAAATACAGAAAGTATTGTACAAACGACACGCGAGCGTCAAATACAGAAAGTATTGTACAAAAGTCACACCAGCGTCAAATACAGAAAGTATTGTTCAAAAGACACGTGAGCGTCAAATACAGAAAGTATTGTAAAAAAGTCACGTGAGCGTCAAATACAGAAAGTATTGTACAAAAGTCACGCCAGCGTCAAATACAGAAAGTATTGTACAACAGTCACGCCAGCGTCAAATACAGAAAGTATTGTACAAACGAAACGCGAGCGTCAAATACAGAAAGTATTGTTCAAAAGACACGCGAGCGACAAATACAGAAAGTATTGTACAAACGACACGCGAGCGTCAAATACAGAAAGTATTGTACAAACGACACGCGAGCGTCAAATACAGAAAGTATTGTACAAACGACACGCGAGCGTCAAATACAGAAAGTATTGTACAAACGACACGCGAGTGTCAAATACAGAAAGTAATGTTCAAAAGACACGCGAGCGTCAAATACAGAAAGTATTGTACAAACGACACGCGAGCGTCAAATACAGAAAGTATTGTACAAACGACACGCGAGCGTCAAATACAGAAAGTATTGTACAAACGACACGCGAGCGTCAAATACAGAAAGTATTGTACAAACGACACGCGAGCGTCAAATACAGAAAGTATTGTACAAACGACACGCGAGCGTCAAATACAGAAAGTATTGTACAAAACACGTGAGCGATAAAAGGGATACTGGATACAGAAAGTATTGTTACAAAAGACACACAGGACATTAGCCCGAGTTAAAACCAATTGAAAGGTTGATACTATAAGAGTCCAATGGAACTGCGTCACATAGTTGTTTGGTCCTTTGAGGATTAGTCAATTACTCCAAAGTCTAATGTTTGGAAATCAAATAGGGAATTCGGGGAAATCGGGCCTAAAGTAATTCAGATCAGTAATCGTATAATAGATTACTGTAAAATTCACTTATCTTTAAACTAACTTTGATGGTGTCGATAGCTTGGATTCGTTTTTAATTTCATTCTAATTCCAATCGCGAGGCAGTAATTTTCCCAGCGTCGCTGTGCAATATAACAGGTGAGGCTCTGCGATACTTTTGCTAGAACATGCGGGATTAATATTGTATTGGATACATAAACCTCACAACAACAGTCGGTCTTTTAAAGATGATTCGTTTAAGATCGTTGGTTACAACACTTTCCAACAATTTGAATTTATTGAAGCTACTTCAGTATTTGAAGAAAGAAAGGGATCATTTCATCCGTTTGGTTGCCAATAATGCAAATTAACAAAGATATGAATGAAAAAAAAAAATAAAAAAAATAAATTAATAAATTAATAAATAAGAATAATAAAAAAAATGCAGTTGAGAGATACTTCATTAAACAGTTAGTATCTTAAAAGTTAATTTAGGATATTAACTTATGTACTTCTTGAAGGAAACGAAATGACGTAATAGACAACACCATATAAGATGTTGTTTAAAGCACTGGAATGTCAGACGTCATTGACGCAATGTAACGAGGGCATCTACAAGACAATATTTATTGTACAAAGGCTACGATGTGGTTTTTCTTAAGCATTATAAAGTTAAACTGATAAGTATTTTGCCATGTGAAAAAATATTTGAATTGAGAGCAAAAATGTTGAAAGGTGTGAATAGTGAAAGAGACAATAGCCGTGTGACGTTGGTTATTGTTATTAAGACAATTACTGTTAACCCATACATTGTACATGTATGTATATTTCAGAGTAAATTGTTACTATCTAAATAACCAGTGCTGCGTTTAACAACATAACCTTGTTAGCTGCGGTGCATGATATTTAAGTTCATCATGCAAGTCGTTTCAGCAAAGCAAAATCCTTTTGATAGATATGAGAAGATTACATTGCAATTCGCTTCGACAATCCGCTTTTGTCATTCAGTTGTACATTCATAAACAATGAGATATGACATTCAGCTGGCGTCACCAGTGACTATTACACAGAGATTTTGTTTTAGAAACAAATCATTTTTAAAACAAATGTCAATCGTAAGTTTTATGGAGTTAACTACCGATAAAGCCGTAAATACAAACAAGCACAATGCATTTATCGAGTTGATAGTAATCTTTAGGCATAAAACTGCTACCAGGACAACGTAAAAAAAAACCACTCAAATTTCACCCATTGCCTAAAATGGTACAGTCCAAGTTTCAGGCTTTGTAGATTCACTGATTTAGGCTTTTAACATCGTGTTCCCATTGCCTGATGTGGAGCTTTTTCTATGACCTTTTGACCTTTGGGAGGGAGGGAGGGAGGCTATTGCTCGTCATGCCAAGACCAAACAAAATCATTCAAGCGTGACTTACAGGTACTTAATACCCCTACGGTGTAGTCCCCACGGTTTAACCGGCAAGGGACTAATAATTCCGGTATTTGGCCACTCAAGTAGGTACTCTTTTTATATAGGGCCTTAGAGCGTTCCACTGATTAACCAATCAAACAACGCCTCTGCCAACATGTATATCATCGAAATTTAATCTATAGATCTGGCTTATGCTATTTGTCTTCATATCGATTGCACTTATAATGGGGACAAAGACAATTATGATGATAGTAGCCAGTACGAATGAGGCCAAGATGACGTCATAAAGCGAATATGAAGCAATCTTTACTGACTAGGATAATAGGAACATGATGATTTGGCACTTGGGAACAGACTAGCAAGTATTTTGATGACGGTCGGTCAGGATTTCAAACGAGGCTATTTTGATGTTGTGATGTAGTGACATGGTAATGTCTGTTACTTTGATAATGGGAAGTGAATGTGTTTATTTGATGGAGTGACGAGTGCAAACAATACTGTTTGATCAACATGATCACAATGGAATCATTACTGTTTGATCAAAGTGATCAGAATACAAACAATACCGTTTGATCAAAATGATCAACATTTTTTAACAGAATGGTCGTATGACAAACAATATTTGTTTATCACAATGCTCACAATGATCAATACTGTTTGATCACAATGATCACAATACAAACAATACTGTTTTATCACAATGATCACAATGCCAACAATATTGTTTTATCACAATGATCACAATGCCAACAATACTGTTTTATCACAATGATCACAATACAAACAATACTGTTTTATCACACTCTGTAAAAGGAACGAGTACATTTTGAGATGACTAAGAGCCATTATAAAGACAGCTAGAGTTGGGTATAAGTTACTATCATGGAGATAAGTATGAACGTGATGACTGAGCAATGAAAACAAATGCTGAGAGGATAGTTGTGAATGAGAGCTGGTCTATTTTGATAACAGTGGGAAGATGAAATTACGTTTGTATTTTTGTGAGCGTTAACAGTATGGGTTCGGCACGGCATCAGTGTTTAAACATACATTGTCATGTTGCTAGTTAGCTTACCTCACACTGTAGCCTTTGTCGAACGTTTACTCCTATTTTGATTTCGACCTTACGTGTATCATATACATCATTTCAAATCCTTCAAACCTTTATGTGCTATTTCTAATCTTGCGGTATCTCTTTGTAAACCAGTGTTGTTGTTTTTAATTGATACTGTATTTCATGTCTTCCATTGACAGTGTGTCTTATTTCTAACCTTGACAGTAAGTCTCGTTTCTAACCCTGACAGTTTGTCTCATTACTAACCCTGACAGTATGTCTTATTTCTAACCTTGACAGTATGTCTCATTTCTAACCTTGACAGTATGTCTCATTTCTAACCTTGACAGTATGTCTTATTTCTAACCTTGAGAGTATGTCTCATTTCTAACCTTGACAGTATGTCTCATTTCTAACCTTGACAGTATGTCTTATTTCTAACCTTGAGAGTATGTCTCATTTCTAACCTTGACAGTATGTCTCATTTCTAACCTTGACAGTATGTCTCGTTTCTAACCCTGACAGTTTGTCTCATTACTAACCCTGACAGTATGTCTTATTTCTAACCTTGACAGTATGTCTCAATTCTAACCTTGACCATGTGTTTCATTTCTAACCTTGACAGTGTGTCTCATTTCTAACCTTGACAGTATGTCTCAATTCTAACCTTGACCATGTGTTTCATTTCTAACCTTGACAGTATGTCTTATTTCTAACCTTGACAGTATGTCTCAATTCTAACCTTGACCATGTGTTTCATTTCTAACCTTGACAGTATGTCTTATTTCTAACCTTGACAGTGTGTCTTATTTCTAACCTTGACAGTTTGTCTCAATTCTAACCTTGACCATGTGTTTCATTTCTAACCTTGACAGTATGTCTTATTTCTAACCTTGACAGTATGTCTCAATTCTAACCTTGACCATGTGTTTCATTTCTAACCTTGACAGTATGTCTTATTTCTAACCTTGACAGTATGTCTCAATTCTAACCTTGACCATGTGTTTCATTTCTAACCTTGACAGTATGTCTCATTTCTAACCTTGACAGTATATCTTATTTCTAACCTTGACAGTATGTCTCAATTCTAACCTTGAAAGTGTGCCTCATTTCTAACCTTGACAGTATGTCTTATTTCTAACCTTGACAGTTTGTCTCAATTCTAACCTTGACCATGTGTTTCATTTCTAACCTTGACAGTATGTCTTATTTCTAACCTTGACAGTATGTCTCAATTCTAACCTTGACCATGTGTTTCATTTCTAACCTTGACAGTATGTCTCATTTCTAACCTTGACAGTATATCTTATTTCTAACCTTGACAGTATGTCTCAATTCTAACCTTGAAAGTGTGCCTCATTTCTAACCTTGACAGTATGTCTCATTTCTCACCTTGACAGTATGTCTCGTTTCTAACCTTGACAGTATGTTTCATTTCTAACCTTGACAGTATGTCTTATTTCTAACCTTGACAGTATGTCTCATTTCTAACCTTGACAGTATGTCTCATTTCTAACCTTGACAGTGTGTCTTATTTCTAACCTTGACAGTATGTCTCGTTTCTAACCTTGACAGTATGTCTCGTTTCTAACCTTGACAGTTTATCTTATTTCTAACCTTGACAGTTTATCTTATTTCTAACCTTGACAGTATGTCTCAATTCTAACCTTGACAGTATGTTTCATTTCTAACCTTGACAGTATGTTTCATTTCTAACCTTGACAGTGTGTCTCATTTCTAAACTTGACAGTATGTCTCAATTCTAACCTTGAAAGTGTGCATCATTTCTAACCTTGACAGTATGTCTCATTTCTCACCTTGACAGTATGTCTCGTTTCTAACCTTGACAGTATGTTTCATTTCTAACCTTGACAGTATGTCTCGTTTCTAACCTTGACAGTATGTCTTATTTCTAACCTTGACAGTATGTCTCGTTTCTAACCTTGACAGTATGTCTTATTTCTAACCTTGACAGTATGTCTCATTTCTAACCTTGACAGTATGTCTCATTTCTAACCTTGACAGTGTGTCTTATTTCTAACCTTGACAGTATGTCTCGTTTCTAACCTTGACAGTTTATCTTATTTCTAACCTTGAGAGTATGTCTCATTTCTAACATTGACAGTGTGCCTCATTTCTAACCTTGACAGTATGTCTCATTTCTAACCTTGACCATGTGTTTCATTTCTAACCTTGACAGTGTGTCTTATTTCTAACCTTGACAGTATGTCTCAATTCTAACCTTGACCATGTGTTTCATTTCTAACCCTGACAGTGTGTCTCATTTCTAACCTTGACAGTATATCTTATTTCTAACCTTGACAGTATGTCTCAATTCTAACCTTGAAAGTGTGCCTCATTTCTAACCTTGACAGTATGTCTCATTTCTCACCTTGACAGTATGTCTCGTTTCTAACCTTGACAGTATGTTTCATTTCTAACCTTGACAGTATGTCTTATTTCTAACCTTGACAGTATGTCTCATTTCTAACCTTGACAGTATGTCTCATTTCTAACCTTGACAGTGTGTCTTATTTCTAACCTTGACAGTATGTCTCGTTTCTAACCTTGACAGTATGTCTCGTTTCTAACCTTGACAGTTTATCTTATTTCTAACCTTGACAGTTTATCTTATTTCTAACCTTGACAGAATGTCTCAATTCTAACCTTGACAGTATGTTTCATTTCTAACCTTGACAGTATGTTTCATTTCTAACCTTGACAGTGTGTCTCATTTCTAACCTTGACAGTATGTCTCAATTCTAACCTTGAAAGTGTGCATCATTTCTAACCTTGACAGTATGTCTCATTTCTCACCTTGACAGTATGTCTCGTTTCTAACCTTGAGAGTATGTTTCATTTCTAACCTTGACAGTATGTCTCGTTTCAAACCTTGACAGTATGTCTTATTTCTAACCTTGACAGTATGTCTCGTTTCTAACCTTGACAGTATGTCTTATTTCTAACCTTGACAGTATGTCTCATTTCTAACCTTGACAGTATGTCTCATTTCTAACCTTGACAGTGTGTCTTATTTCTAACCTTGACAGTATGTCTCGTTTCTAACCTTGACAGTTTATCTTATTTCTAACCTTGAGAGTATGTCTCATTTCTAACATTGACAGTGTGCCTCATTTCTAACCTTGACAGTATGTCTCATTTCTAACCTTGACCATGTGTTTCATTTCTAACCTTGACAGTGTGTCTTATTTCTAACCTTGACAGTATGTCTCAATTCTAACCTTGACCATGTGTTTCATTTCTAACCCTGACAGTGTGTCTCATTTCTAACCTTGACAGTATATCTTATTTCTAACCTTGACAGTATGTCTCGTTTCTAACCTTGAAAGTGTGCCTCATTTCTAACCTTGACAGTATGTCTCATTTCTCACCTTGACAGTATGTCTCGTTTCTAACCTTGACAGTATGTTTCATTTCTAACCTTGACAGTATGTCTTATTTCTAACCTTGACAGTATGTCTCATTTCTAACCTTGACAGTATGTCTCATTTCTAACCTTGACAGTGTGTCTTATTTCAAACCTTGACAGTATGTCTCGTTTCTAACCTTGACAGTTTATCTTATTTCTAACCTTGACAGTTTATCTTATTTCTAACCTTGACAGTATGTCTCAATTCTAACCTTGATAGTATGTTTCAATTCTAACCTTGACAGTATGTTTCATTTCTAACCTTGACAGTGTGTCTCATTTCTAACCTTGACAGTATGTCTCATTTCTAACCTTGACAGTGTGTCTTATTTCTAACCTTGACAGTATGTCTCGTTTCTAACCTTGACAGTTTATCTTATTTCTAACCTTGAGAGTATGTCTCATTTCTAACATTGACAGTATGTCTCGTTTCTAACCTTGACAGTATGTCTCTTTTCTAACCTTGACAGTATGTCTCATTTCTAACCTTGACAGTATGTCTCATTTCTAACCTTGACAGTTTATCTTATTTCTAACCTTGAGAGTATGTCTCATTTCTAACATTGACAGTATGTCTCGTTTCTAACCTTGACAGTATGTCTCATTTCTAACCTTGACAGTATGTCTTATTTCTAACTTTGACAGTGTGTCTCATTTCTAACCTTGACAGTGTGCCTCATTTCTAACCTTGACAGTATGTCTCGTTTCTAACCTTGACTGTATGTCTCATTTCTAACCTTGACAGTATGTCTCATTTCTAACCTTGACAGTGTGTCTTATTTCTAACCTTGAGAGTATGTCTCATTTCTAACCTTGAGAGTATGTCTCATTTCTAACATTGACAGTATGTCTCATTTCTAACATTGACAGTATGTCTCGTTTCTAACCTTGACAGTATGTCTCTTTCTAACCTTGACAGTATGTCTCATTTCTAATCTTGACAGTATGTCTCGTTTCTAACCTTCATTTCTAACCTTGACAGTATGCCTCATTTCTGACCTTGACAGTATGTCTCATTTCTAACGCTGGCAGCGTGTCTCGTTTCTAACGTTGGCAGTGTGTCTCATTTCTTAAATTGACTGCGTGTCCTATGTCTCACTCTGACAGTATGTCTCGTTTCCAACCTCGGCATCATGTAAAGTTTGTATCCCTCGCAGTGTTCTCGCTGTTATAACATATACATGTATGCTGATATCGAAACACTTCGCCATCAGAACATGACCTATCCAATGTTAAACCCACACCCAGATCCCTCGTTGATTATACGAATATTCCCGGAGATGGTTCCGCCTTCTTTTTACGATAACATTCCACGGGATACGCATGACCACTTCCTCTCCAGACAGGAACATAATAGCCAGACCGAGATCGGCCAGGACTCCATACGTAATCCTACATATTATCAACAATTTGTTGGGCAAATTACATAGGCTTACACTGGGATGAGCTTGGAGTAGTAAAGCAGCTAAAACCGGAAGAGGAGAATGGTTTCTTAATTGAGTTCACATAAACCGTATCTTTAATTCTTGTTATTGTGCTGAATCTGGCTACTATATACACCCAATTTGTATCCATCATATGTATATATAGATTATAACATGGTAACACAAATGACGAACCAAGACAATTGTGATGACTGCGGTGCCTAGAGAGTATGTGTGTGTTCGTTTTAGAACATGGATGTGATACAGTGGTATAAGCTGCTGGGCACCTAATCGCCTAGCCAGAAACACCCTCAGCTTATTCCACTGTACCACATCCATGTTATTGGACAATTGTAGTACTGAAAATATGGGGATAACTATTATAGAACAATGGATCATTGTGGTGCAGAAGAAAAAAGGATAAATATCTTAAAACGATGGACCTCTAAAGATATCAAATTCAAGGATAAAATATATGTGTGTAGCGTTGAGGATTACCTATAAAGACGTATAGGTAAATTGTGTCACTCTTCCGTCACATCAAATACAAGACTCGTGTATTGTTCAAAACGATCCATACATGAACTAACGACTCGTTTTACATATCTTCACATAGCTAAATCAGTTTCCACCCGGGCTTGTCTTTGGTCTTTATGTGTGTATAAACACAAACATATTTCTTAGTACAATACGGACGCCACCAGGCGATACCAGTAAGTAAACCAAACAAAAGGAAGTATTAGGTTTTATATGTAAAATGATATTCATAGTTATTTCAGCCTCCCTTCAGCTTCCCGGCCATTTGTCTGTGGTAATTGAGGACATTACTTATGTGTGTCAATGGAAGACAAATATACGCGATGATTCAGGCATGGTTATCGATCACGTGCGCACCAACAGGGGACGTAATCTGAGGATTTAGGGTTACCGATCGGGAGAAATATCGGACACACGTGGACTGAGACAATGGAATGTGATGTTTATCGAGATGTGACTGGAGTCCTGTGGCAATGATGGCCAACAAATAGAGTGTAAGCTACCAATAAAAAGGGAAAGCAAACTGCATAGTTTATATGATAAAGTTCTATATCGCCCAGTCTTCGTTAACTTTATGTACTTTAAAATTCACATCCAACGATGTTATTCGTGTATTTACCATTTGAAGAATCATTTGAGATTGACGCGGTGAGTTCTGTTGGTGGACTTGATGTCGCCGCGATTTGCACGCCATGTTAGAATTTTTATGAACATGGGAATCGTTAAGAACAAACACACATATTTTATTTTTCTTGGATTTGATTTAATTTTTAGTTAGTACGTTTCTCCTTCTTTCTTTATTTGTTATTATTTACAGTTGCGTTGTATTGTCCCGAATGAAGCTTACGGAACTCATTGCATGTAATTATCGATTTTTTACGCCTGGTGACTTTCAAGAACTCCAAAGACAAATGTGGCCAAAAAATTACTAGCGCTTGACAAATAAATTACAAGTGTCATCGTTTAAAAACTTAAAAGAGTATCCATATTTGAGAGAAAAGTAATAAATAATTCCAGTAGTAATGAAATTCAAAACTAGCTTTAACGTAATAACGACCTTGTCCTAAGTAGACAGAAAAAGAAATTTCTGGTCTTCAGTCTATATCGACATCATGAATCAAACTAAGACCGATTCATTCCGAATTTTCTACGTCAGACAGGCTGATTCGGAGCATGATACTGGAAATAGTTAGCCTTACACTGAAGTAGGTTCAAGAAAGTGGAAGAATTTTAGAGTCTGATGGCCTCTCGAGACTCCAACAAGTCCGGTCTCCTCGCTGCTTATTACTCGACGCTGCGCGATGTAAATGCAGCATAACTTTAGAATAATAAAAAAGAACAAGTAAAAGAAAAAAAAGCGAGCTAAAAATGAATAAAAAATCATCTCTTGAATGATTTTCTCTTCGAACTATTTTGTTTACTGTTGTCGTCATTAACACTAGCGCCACCTAGTAGTTTACGTATATATTAAACTCAACGCTGTTTAAACGATGTAATAAGCTTTTTTTAATGATATTCTGTGATTCATCATAATTAAATGCAAGAATTTAATCTTATTAATCCCAGTTTGATATATCTGACTTCATTTTGGATTACTGACAAGTCCTAGAAAGACGATACAGCTGTGTGAAGTCCCTATCATCACTGACAAATCCTCGTAGGACGAAACAACGTTAACTGTATGATGCTCCTAACAACACTGACGAGTCCTGGAAGGTCTATACAGCTGTATGATGTCCCTAACATCACTGACGAGTCCTAGACGGACCAAACAGCTGTATGATGTCCCTAACATCACTGACGAGTCCTAGACGGACCAAACAGCTGTATGATGTCTCTAACATCACTGACGAGTCCTAGAAGTACAAAACAGCTGTGTGATGTCCTTAACAACACTGACGAGTCCTAGAAGGTCTAGACAATTGTATGATGTCCCTAACATCACTGACGAGTCCTAGAAGGTCTTGACAGTTGTATGATGTCCCTAACATCACTGACGAGTCATTGAAGGTCGACACAAACATAACTTTCATTCATTACATATTTTAGATGATTTTATATTTCAATGTGCGACACAATTGTGTGCCTTTTGCATATTTAGGTTTATTTAATTATATTCAGACACTTTGATTTGCTTTTGTTTGCTTGTTTGAGGTAGGAAGGGAGATACTTGGCGAGAAGACTAATCCGGCACCTTTTTACAACGTTATCATTAAAGCTTCATAAACAATACCCTCCGTCCATCCGTGTTGACACTATGGTTACAATCCCCTTAACCCGTTAACAAAGTATGCAGTGTGTGCACAAAAGTAGTGTCATACCATAGTAGTTCCACACAGACTAAATCAGGCAAAATTAAAAAGTAAAAACTTGAACGAGTGACAGCAATAGATCGACTTGCTGTGACGGTTCGAAAGCGTGTGTATGCATGCTGCTGAATAGATACTCAAAGAAAAAATCTGCATCGGCTATCGGCATATTCAACGAAACGCACCCGAGGGGATGTTCTTGATTTGTAGCACAATTGCAGTACTGGCGTTTTGGTTACCATTACTGCAGCTTTCTGACATTCTGAATGGTAATATATCTGGTTTACGAATACTAACTCGGGTTAAATGATCTGCTAACATGCAAATACTGACATTACAGATTATCGGTTGGCGCTAATAGTATAGTTTACAATGCAAATTGCGCGCTCTAGACAGCCCCATTGAAATCTTGACGGAAACAAATCCATCCAGAGTTCCGAATGGTTTCTAGTCGGAAATGTCGTGTGATAGCGAGCCATCGTCGTGTATAATTACACCTGACAACAGCCCAGGCACATATTGGTTGTTTTCCAACTCAATGAATAAATGTAATTAATGGAAACGTTCTCTGAATTACGTAATTATACTTGAGCTATCAAGTTTATTGTCTAATTCCAGTTACCCTACATTTTGTGTGTTTATTATCCTGGCCTATTCTACAATACACTTAACATTATATCATAAGAACAACAAAGTTCTTCTGCTTTTTTTCCCGCTGATGATGTTCCCGATATGTTTCTCGAAAAACGGGGGCCGCGGTGGCCGAGTGGTTAAGGTGTTCCCGACACTTTATCACTAGCCCTCCACCTCCGGGTAGCGAGTTCGAAACTTACGTGGGGCAGTTGCCAGGTACTGACCGTAGGCCGGTGGTTTTTCTCCGGGTACTCCGGCTTTCCGCCACCTCCAAAACCTGGCACGTCCTTAAATGACCCTGGCTGTTAATAGGACGTTAAACGAAAACAAACCAAATTCTCGAAAAACCGCTGAGCGGAATTCAACGAAACGGAACAGAGAGTTCGTGTGTAACCGGCTGTGTGCAAAAGTGTTTTCGTTATCCAATCGGCGACCTAAACAGTCAGCCGACCGAGGCCTCTGATAGGACGAAGTTTAGATATTGTCCGATTTTGTTGAAATTTACATGTACATGCAGTATATAGGTGTAGTATGATACTACAGAATCAGTGAAGGTCGTTCGGAGGACGGTGGTCGTTACGATCAGTGCTTGTTAGACATCGTAAATATGACGTTGTACCTGATTTTCACGGGTGTGCTAAACCATTGGAGAGATATTTGCATGATTTACAGGGAAATACGTCTATCAGGCGAGAGACCAAAAATCCAGCTTCCGGTTACGGCTACAGGCGACGACAGTTTCTCGGCTCAGGAACAAAAATGTAAATTATAGAGTCATCTTATATACATAATATTGTGTCAATCTGGCGATATACCATGAAAGAAAACATGAATGTACACGATATATAAATGTTTTTCATTGGTCAACAGAACAATATAAGACGTTTTTCCTCTAACAAATACAGTATATCCAAAGTAACCAACTATTGCCAATCAAACCGTTATGTTCACCGTACACACTTTCCTGGATTATATAATTGAACAAAAAATGATGATTACAATTTTGTCGAGTATTTACATTTGTTGACTGCTATGGCTATTTACCTATTTTAGGCCAGTGATCACAGGTGAACGAATACAGTTGTGTCGGTCATTTCTATAGTGTATTCTTCATAGTTAATGTTTTGCTGAATAGAAATGTAAGAAAAACAATCTGAATGTTTCGGAAAACTACGGCCCGTTCCACACGAGGTATGGATTTGTATAGATTATAGTAAAGCATGTTCTTGCAACCGTGAAAAACCTATGAAATGAATATTTTCAGTGCCTCAACTCATTTTTTGCTTCCTGTAGTGATGGCCGCCATTTTGAGTTCGTATCTTCTGACCACGTGATTCCTCCCCGTGGTTCAGCCAATAGGAATTCGGTATTTTGTCATGTTCGTTATAAGGGAGATACTATGATGAGTGTATCGCAGTTGGTGTACAACCATTCTACAAGGAATGTGTAAACTTCCTACAGCTTATAATATTCAATTTAAGAAAACAAATAAATAATTATATGATGACGCAAGTGGCATTATTATTCTTTTATGTAATCCCTGTTGTGTGATTTACCTGTAACAGTGAGCCATTGTCTGCCTGAACGACATAAAAATCCCATCGTCCTTTACCTTGTGTATCGTGAAAATGGAGGTATTGACTTCCTTCCCCAGACTTTTTGCATTCCAAGTAGAATTTAAAAGACCATTAAGGATTTTGTTTTGTCTCAAAATCGATTTCATATTTCTGTGCCAAAACATTAGTTATCTGAAACTAGTATGGAGAACAGTCTAAGGGGAGATGTTTCCTGTGTATGGGTCAATGGCTGTGTATCCCGTCTTATCAACAGGACTATCAAGATCATTTAATATATTACACACATGTTACCTCGACTTTTAAGTTTATTCTCGACTCTCCCCAATATATATTACCCAAATGTAACCCCGTCTTTATGTTGATCTCGACTCTCCCCAATATATATTACACAAATGTAACCTCGTCTTTTAAGTTTATTCTCGACTCTCCCAAATATATATTACACAAATGTAACCTCGTCTTTTAAGTTTATTCTCGACTCTGGTATATACACGTTAATTCCAGTTAATTAGTTCCACAACATGTACCCACAATTAAATTCTACATCTTCGTTCGTCATTTTGTATCGCCAATTATTCGTAATTATGACGGAATTTAAAATGTCGAGCCTCTGTGAAAGTTCAGATTAGACGTCCAAATGTAATTGTAGTGAGATAATATCTTGTACTTTGAGGTTTGACCTTTGGTCGAATGTACTTGGTGTGTAAATGGTGATCGCCGTTAGATGAGTTATAATGTTAAGGTCTTAAGTCGTTGGATAGGGATTAATTCCACGTGATTATTGTCCGTCATCAGAACACGTGCACTAATGTTCTACATGCTCGTCAGAAAGAGCACATCAGGGCAAATATGTGTTGTTGTGGAAGATGTCTTGACGAAAATAGCTAGTCTGTGGGTAAACATACATCACATAGTCTATTTCGAACTAACGTCATTTGTTCTCACAGGAATCTTTTGTCAAACTGCGCCTTAATTTAGAAAATGCTAAATCGTTTTCAGGAAAAGTCTCGTGGTAAAATTCTAAATTAATGCCGTTTCGTTATTCTACACAACATACGATGCTAGAGTATAGTCATTATGTGTTTCTGAACATTTGATTTATTTGTTATATATATACATATATACTTACGTACTATCACCATGGATACAATGCAACGCCATGCTAATATACAATTATGACCCCCTGTGTCCGGATCCATCAAGGATTGTCTCCCTGGGCAGGGTGATTTTTCGAAACCATCGGAAAAATAACCCTGCCAAGGAGACAATTCTAGATGGATCCCGACACATAGATTCATAATCATTGTATTATATCGAACTAAACTTAACAAATAACATTGCTTGATAATTTAATCCACGTAGAGAAACATAACAAATCTACATTTTTCAACATTTTCAGAAATCAATTGTTCACATTAACAATGGAGTTTTTCGCACAGCCAGTGATGTAAAGCACGGTATGAATCCCTTTAACCTTGCAGCAGCATTTGTCGGACGCGTATTGCCATTATCGTAAATTTTGTTCAAACATGTTTCATCTTTTGCAATCATTTCGTGGGAATTCATGTTGACCTCATCAAGTTCTCAACAAAGCTTTAAGTAAGCTGTTCCACTATGACGTCATAATTGGTCTCGCGAAAGGTTATCATCCCGCGCGGGGTAATCACCCTCGGGTTTTAACTGTCACCCCGTACTGCAGTTTCGGGGATAGCATGCCACTTTGTAACATTTAGTCGAATCATATCAATTTAAGTGAGGTATGATAATCCTAGTTGTCGCGATCTCTTTCAGTTTGCCACATTTTTGTTGATCATTTACTTCAACCTTAAGCAAATCATTTTGCCTTTCCTTTCAACCTCTCTTTTTAATTTTCATGTATCCCAAAGTGATTATTTTAAGACATATTTCCGAGTCTTGGTCCGGGCTAAATGTATACGAGTGGTAGGTTCAGTTTAGCATTGTTTAACGTTCTATCAGCAGTCTTAGTCATTAGAGGTGAATACGCGACCATGGCGATCAACTTAAACAATCTGAAATAAGGACGGATAAAATTGTTTCGAGGGTAGTTTAACGAGATCAAATGTTTGACATTAAGAGATAACTGATCTGAAATAAGCATGACGGTTTCAAACTGCGCCGGTAAAATTGCTGATTTTAGCACCGACTATAACCTGTAACTTTCCGGAGAGAGTCGTAGCTATATTGGCGGAAATGAGACAGTATGATTGATAATACAATCAAATAGGAGGTATAGACCGCTTGTGTAACATGAATAGGCGATGGAATTGTTACAAGTCGTGCGGGAAAATGTTACAATGCGTATCAAAAAATGTTACCAGTTAAATTGTTTTCAGATGAAACTATTGATATGCGTAAATGATTACTTTAATGCATATGCAAACACGACAGACGGACGGACGGACGGAGGGACGAACGGAAGGAAGGAAGGATGGAAGGAATATATAAAACAAAAAGAATAAATCGTGTCGTGTGAAATATAAGAAAGCGATCTCCTGCTCAACACTGGCAGTATTCCAAATACACTTTGTACACTGTATTATAATATCTAGACAAGAAATGATGAATGAAATATTTCTAACTTGTGTCAAGGTTCCATTGTATCAAAACGACCCTGGCTGTTAATAGGGCGTTAAACAAACCAAACCAAATGTATCAAAACTGAAAGTCTTAAAGACGATCTATGGTGTCTTATTAGTACGGCTTTTGATATAGAATTTGGCGTGTTCTTACAAACTTTGTGTGATTATTATTTAATTCATGAACTACCTGGGGGTATATTAAGCCCATCATCTTTGTAATGTATTCTGCGAATTTTATTGGCAAATGTTGCTGTTGCATCAGCCTTAGTATTGAAATAACACGTACAACGTACATACAATAGCTATGTCGAACTAATTACTCTTTTTTTTTTATTTTGTGTGTTTATGTGTGAGAAAGCCTGAGAAGACCTTGCTGGTAGGGCTTCCTCCAACCCCTGGGAACCTCAGGCTTCCCAGACATTCTAATCTGTTTGCGTTAGTTGTTGTTAACGAGAGCTTTCTTTATGTACTTACTAAACTGGGATGGAGTGTCTCCTCTCCTTATCACTGTAATTAACTGAAGTATTTATTATATACATATATCTATCCATTGTTAATATCTTATTTGTAAAATGTATTTCTGACTATAATTTACATTATTATAACTCTTCAATTTGGAGGAAATGGAGAAATATTCAAATTAAAAAAATATACTGACTCGTGCGATATCTATATAAAACTTGTATTATTTTTTTTATTAAATTGACAGTGTCTATAGTAACAGTAGGACTGGACAATATCTGGTTTAATTCTTTCCTAAACATTGTAAAAGATAAGTTGGTGTTTGGATTAAGTTTAATTTGCAATATATTATACTTAATACATGCATAGAGATTTAAATATAGGTATTTTAACCAACAGAGATGATGTATCCTAATTCAGATTACCAAACACACATTTTCAGTGATGATAAACTGTTGATTTTTTTCAACAAATCAATCAGCGCCTTAAATTACATATATTCCATTTCGCTGTTTCGTGATAAGGAAGTACAATGGTATTGTAGTCAGAAGTGACATATTCGATATACATTATGTATCATAACAGGACGGTCCGTTTCCATATGTTTAGCGTACGAAAAGAAATACTTAATATCCAATTAAAACAAAAAGATAAAAAATGAAAAAAAAAAAAAAATAATAATAAATAAAAAACAATTAAAAGCCATTTTAATAAAAATGAAAATATCTCACTTCTTGAGGCATTAAAGAAATAACCATTTTTTCGTGGTACAGATCCGAAATCCAGTGATGAACTGTTGAGTATTACCTACCTATCTCATAGCTCAGATAGTTACACTGTATTACAGGTACTGATGCTGCGATACCTACTTATATACATTGTACATCTTTTGTTGTAACAATAGCTTTTTAAAATAGTCGTTGACATCGGGGTGTCCTCAGGGATACACAAATGTCTACCTACTCACGAAAAACGTATAGAGCTTAATTATTTATCCTAATCATTCTAGCTTTGATACGTGTTATAGCACCGCAGCCAGCGAGATATGGTATCGAACATTTTGTGTTAGTGGTTGCCCGACCGTATATATAGGCGCGTTTCAGCTGCTGCAGTCTTGGTGGAGCTGTTCAACAGCACCATGTATCGGCGCTCTGCTCACAAGTTGTGAACGTTACACGGCAAACAATATCAAACTAGTTTTGTCATTAGCAAACAAACCTTATATTTATTTTTTTTGGTGCGGCAGACGCTACCTGGAAATAATTAACGACTGACAAGACATGACATAATTGAAAAGCTGAAATTGGAATTTAATTCGGGTGTTTGAATTTTTTCTGAATTGGAATACGTCACTCTATATAAAAGGTAAGTTGTTTTGATTGTTTGTCTTACCTTCTTACTACGTCATATTTTCTATAAATAGCCACATGCACGTGTATTCAAGCAGCGATGGTGTATATTTTCAAACGGTATTCATTCAGACAGAGTTACACAACACAAAAAAATGCCCGGAGAAAAACACAAACAGGTAGGCAGATGTGTTTATGTGACGGCACAAGTTGATGATAACCAACGGAAATGTATTTGTTCATCAGCGCGCGATGGAGCGTCACAGGTACGGGTAGTATAACGTACAGGTAGTATATATATACAATTGCAGAACGTACCTGACATTTAAGGCCCGAACAACTCCCAAGACATCATAATCACTATATACTAAAATCGTGCTTTAAAAATAAAATAAAAAATTACACCACAAATGAAACAAAAGTTTATTATTAAGTGAGAAACTTAAGACAATTCATTGATTTGATTTCAAATAGTTAGCTTTGATTACTGAGGCAATGACCAAGGTACAAATCGCCGTCCTGGCTTACACAATAATTAACTCATTGTTACGGTGTAACATATTTGTTTGCTTATCAAAAATACCACACGATTATCAGAACAAAAACATTTTAATCCGTTTATTATACGTACACACGACCACTCAAGGGAATGACGTGGATGTGAGATTTTACAATTTGAAATATTTATTGCTGGTAATTGATTCTAAGAAGTGTCAAGAGTGACGATTCCAGAGAAGTATTATCTTAAAACAATTGCATAAAATGTCACCTTTAGATAATAAAACAGAGAACACGAGACGTTGTTTCGGTGGAATATGAAAACAATGTAACAGTTCGAAAAATAAATCAGTTTGTGAATAACGAATTTGACAAAACGCAAAGCTTGAAAATTTGATTTGATATGATCGGGGCGGTTCTAAAAGTTAAAAGAGTGATATGTACTTAATTTATTGGCACACAAAGGTAAAATTCTGTTTTGTTACGAATGACACCGTTGGCAAAGTTGAACACATTTTACATATATTTTTATGTATAATTAATTGGATTTCAATAGAGCTCGCAATATTTCGTACATTTGATACACTACAGATATATTGAATGTTTAATGAATTATAAACCAATGCATACTTACTTTTGTCTTTTTTACATTTTCTATGGATCTTTATTGTCAGGTATTGGAAATAAACTTCCGCGTGATTGGTTTCCCTATTGATTAAAGGTGTATGGAGTTATTCATACACGTGAAGTCTATCGCACAGTCAATTTTATCTTGAAAAGAAAATGTCTTGCATCGAAATAAGAAATTCGTTTTCTCATGAAATTAACATTTCCTTTGAATGAAACCGCAAACAACAAAAAGAGAGAAAATTTCCTGGAAAATAATACTAGCGGTGTAAAAGAAAACTTGACATCGGTCTGTTAGACCCTGAATGTTT
Source organism: Pecten maximus (assembly GCF_902652985.1). Lineage (NCBI taxonomy): Eukaryota > Metazoa > Mollusca > Bivalvia > Pectinida > Pectinidae > Pecten > Pecten maximus. Next base: position 2,141,161 of record NC_047029.1, on the reverse strand, counting down.
AAAGAAATTGGGGTAAAAAGAATGTCATGGTTAAATTTATCTGCTGCATACTGGGACAAAATGGAAGCAAAGTATATTTTTATGTGAAAGATTCCAATTTGCCGAAGCCTGCGGGTTTTTGAGGCGATAAGTATCTGTGTGTTACAACATTAGACAGATTGTGTTCTGTTAGCACCAAGGTAATCCCGGTCCTTGCAACTCAGAATCGCCGTTAACGCTGATAAAACTGTGATTTACTTGGGTAATTGTACCTATATCTACGGAAAGAAAATATTCAACTATAATGTAGGATAATAAACGATATCTGACGTCTAAGTAGGCAGTAAAAATAGACTAGTTGAATGGCTTTGGTGGACCCATATCGCTTCTTGATCGAAAAACTCTATTTAAGAAAGTGTCGTACAAAAAGGGATATTCCTTAGAACGAATTCTCTTATACTCCATTAACAGAAGTCTAAACATCGGGCACACAGAACAACATGTATTATATGTATATACGCGAGATTTACATCACGACACCCCTTCCGTTGAATGATTCCCGTGCATCCTTGTTTTTGACCTGAATGATAAAAAGGTCAGTGATTTGTGATACATAGGCCAGGATTACTATATTTAGAAACGGAAATTATGCATGAATTAGTTGTCACATCTATTGCTTTTACACGGTGTTTCCCGTCCGTTTTACAAATGATCTTCTTTATTTTTGACAAGAAGTCCGTGATTCCACATATTTTGTAAATGTTAGGATGTTTAATTCAATGCTATGTGGTTGGGTACATATGTAAAGTTATACGAAAAGTAATATTGATCTTTGACCTTCAATTTGTCAATATCCAACTCACATACATATTAGCCCCTCATTCACCTAAGATAAATTATCTTTATTTTTTTCATTACAAAAATATGAATAACATAACAATACGCTGTCAGTCTTAACATATCAATAACGGAGTTACGTCCCTTGTGATACAATAACGCCACCGGACACAGTAAGGATCACGAACGGTGTTTATCAATTTACAGATTTTTCCGAAAATTCTGCATCGAGATGGATTTCTTCTTAATGGGAATTTTCTTTGTGATTTAAAATCAATATGTTAATAAAGACATATCAATAAACTTCGCAAAAAAAAAAAAAAAAAAAAGTGGTCGATATCTATTTAAATGTCGATCGCCAAAAGTTAGCTTTAGAAGAAATGTTACTCAAATACTTTCAGAAGTGGAAATTATTTCGACAAAGTTGTAATAAAAATAATAAACGAGAATTGTATCATGCGATATCACAGGGCGCTAAAATCAACATTATGTATCGAAACACTCCACAACCTGATTTCAAGGGTTCAAAGGGGTATTCGCTTTTTTCATTTGTCACGGACTCCGATTAGATATTCTATTGGGTAAATAAAGTGAGATTCAATCGATGATCTGAAAAATAATTCATTAAATCCAGAGGAGTATTGATAATCTTGATATGGAGCACGGCAACGAAGGATTAGGCGGTCATGTAATTGATTACATGATGTTGACGTGATTTCTGTGACTGACTTTACGGCGTAGTCACGTGATAACGATGATTGTTTTTACGGCGTAGTCACGTGATTTGTGACTAACTTTACGGCATAGTCACGTGATAACGGTGACTGACTCTACGGCGTAGTTATGTGGATCTGGTGACTATATTGTGTAGTCACATGGTTTTGGTAACTGATTTAACGGCGTGGTCACGTGATTCGTTGACTGTATGACGTAGTAACACGGTTTCAATTACTGAATTAATGGCGTAGTCACGTGACTTCGTGGACTGTATGATACAGTCACATGATTTCCGTGACTAATTTAGCGGCGAAGTCACGTGAGTTTGATGACTGTTTGTATGGTGTAGTTACATGGTTTTGGTGACTTACAATGTATAGTGATGTCAACAATTGATATACTGTAGAAAACTGATGAATCATCTGTAGCCGTCCAAGAAGTACATCAACTATGTATTTACATTGTATTTTTCAGCTACTAATTTGACTACTACACGCCTCGGACTATCTATTTTACATTATAGACAGTTTTAAGCTTACATGATATTGTTCTTTGATATTTACTTGATTAATATCAGTTGATGCCATTAGCATATTTGTTATATTTCATAGAACAAGATTTCAATCGGTGGAGTATTCTAATTGAACGAGGAAATTGTTTGATTCTGCTAATCGGTATGTTGGTGTTTCGAAGGAAGCCGACTGCCCACTGCCTTTGTACTGTATTACGTCCGTGGGCAAAGCACATTTCCGGGATTGCTATGTGAATGGTCTTGCGTTTGTGCAAGAAGTATGTATCTGGTGACAATACGTGGTTACATATGGTCTCTCAGAGTGACACTCTGCTGAAGGTTCACCACATTCCCGGCCAGGATGAAACGCCTTCAGCCTGGTCAGCGTAGACCCAGGTAATCCTGGAACAACAACAGCCGATATAACAGGAGTCGGCAGGTTAGGCATTGGATCATATCAGAAAGTAATTTTCGTTACTTTCCTGAAACGTAACGCCAATATTTCCCTTGGCAATACAATCAAACGAAAAGAAATTGTATTCATCTGAAATGATACATAGGGCGAATTAATTTGAATCCCAATAAGAAAGCTGCGGCCTTCCTGAAGTCCGTACTCACTGGCAGGGAGCCTGGCATCCTGATTTATATCCGACATTGTGTTTATGGCAAATTTTAAAACATAATCTTTAGATGATAATTCAGAATTGATTACTGTGGCAAATTTCAAAACATAATCTTTAGACGATAATTCGGAATTGATTACTGTTCCAAACCCCGTTGTTATTCTGAATTTTAAATTACTGTCCGTATCCATTTCAGTGGTTGTAACATAAATTAATACGCTGTTGAAGTCGATCGATGATAGGTACCTGTCAAATTAGATTATTTCAAAACATGTTTCTTCTGATTGGTAAATATCATGATTATGTATGCAGTTTAAACAGAACGACACATGTTTTTAGCTTTGTTGGACTTTCGAATGGCATGTACTCTGTAGATCAATGACCGATGTAGAATATGCAGACTAAAATGGTTTGTTGTATGAACTGACAATCTTATTGATGGGTCAATTTGACTATCATTGATTTGAATATTCATTTAGATGATAGCATTTGACAAAATGCTAAAATCCAATGCATTAAAAGAAAACAAAATTTAAATAAATACAAATCTAATGAAATGATGGCAGCCTATAGCATTAGTGTAACTTTATACGGAGAACCTAGAAAACACATCAGGAGACTCAGACCAGGTGTTTCAGAAGAGAGAGCGCATTTTATTGCATTCATGCCACTCACTTAGTTAATCTATATTTAATACATGTAATTTCACAAAATGACAGCAGGTGCGATGATAATGGAACCTTCGGGGCTTTCATCTAACATTGAACATAAATTGCCCGCGTTTTTCCTCAACTAACATCTCTCGAAACTATGTGTTGTAGGTTTTTCTGTCAACATATTTCCTGACTATGTGACATACAAAGATCTGTTTGGGGAAACCCATTGAATGTTGATTTCCGGACATGTAGTTAGCTATCCGACATGCCTTATGTTGCACTATTGTGTTGCGTCATTCCTTCTCATTATCCTCCACGATTCATGCTGTGTTTGGAACTTTGGAACTCTGATGAGAGACATGTGAGCGTTCCACTATACACGTGTAACTTAGTACCAAACATCCGCCTTTGGGTGCCATTTGCAGATTACAATATAATAACACTTTGGATCACGATCTGACCTACGGACGTATGGAAAACACAACATAAAGTGCACATCCATCTTTTAAGAATGCTTTAAAAAATGTATGACAAACATTTGTTAACTAAGTAAAAAAAATCACTTCGTCATACCGGGAAATTAATAGATTTTGGAAGGTTTGCTTGGCATAGTTATAATTAATCTAGTAGATGTATATAGGACTTAGAAATCGTTTTACCTATATACATATGTACTGTACTAATACAAGACAATTTATGTTCAGATATCAATGGGCGACTTCCTGCACAGTATGTAAATCATAGCAAAGCCTATTATCACATCACTTCATTGAAACATTAAAAACGATCATTCTCTTCACACAAAGGCGAGGCTAACTTATCGAAACCAAACTATAGGTGAATCTTGTCATGTTTATCAAATAATTGGTTCACTTTTTGTGTGGAAAGCGAAATAGGAAGAGAGTAAGAGGGTTGTGGGTCGTGAAAACAGAGATTAAATCACACAAACAAGTATTGCTGTGAGAGCAGTGAGCACGCCTGCTCAAGTATTGTCGGGAATTTTCGCAGCGTAACGAAATTGCAGCGAATTTATGGCAATTAGAGGCACTTTTGTTGTGAGCGTTTTAAGTGTTTTATAAGTCGAATCGTTTTGAAAAATATGATATCGTTTTTAAAACGTGATGATTGCAGCATTTAAAATAAAATGAAAATCCTTTTATCTTTATCAGAAAATAAAAATTATGTTGAGCGCGTTTACTGCGCGCTGGATACGTGTTCGGTGTCTGTTGCACCGAACGGGTCAGGTATAGTTTCGCCAGCCCACATCGGTTAAACATGGAGACAATAGCGAAACGGGTTACATTAGGTTTATTGTTTCTATCAGCGAATTAATTTAAATTACGGAATAATGAATCTATTAACAACAGACATGCATTAGTAATTATTGGGCAACGATTCATTATCAAGAGGCTTCGGATAGAAAATAATGATCTTCTGGCGGAATGCCAAATGTTGCCTGCATACAATACATTCTTGTTTTACAAAGCAATACAAGGTTTTGTTTTCAGGAGAAAATAATAAACGAAACAGCAATATTCTTTGACTTTTACCGTAATTGTAGTAGAATTCAACGTAAACCCACAAATTGAATAGAAAACTGCTAAATAAAGCCTTAACACCCTTTAAAACCAGTACGTCATCCAACGTGAATACGTCATATTAGGTAACGTACGAGAAACTATCGAGATATACTTCTATAAAGAATTCTAGCAAAATGACGACATTGAGCCATAACGTTAACATATTGCCGCCTGATTTGTACCATAAAGTTCCCCTGTTGCCGAGCTTGCAAATCTGTTCCGTCACACGGATTGTGTAAAATACACACATGGTATTAATACACTTAAAAACAAACTAAAAGTTAGATATAATGGAGCTAAAGTGAATTAAAATGTATCATGCAGCTGTTCCGTCCTTCTAGGACTCATCAGTGATGTTAGAGACATCATACAGCTGTTCCGTCCTTTGAGGACTCGTCAGTGATGTTAGAGACATCATACAGCTGTTCCGTCCTTCGAGGACTCGTCAGTGATGTTAGAGACATCATACAGCTGTTTCGTCCTTCTAGGACTCGTCAGTGATGTTAGAGACATCATACAGCTGTTACGTCCTTTGAGGATTCGTCAGTGATGTTAGAGACATCATACAGCTGTTCCGTCCTTTGAGGACTCGTCAGTGATGTTAGAGACATCATACAGCTGTTTCGTCCTTCTAGGACTCGTCAGTGATGTTAGAGACATTATACAGCTGTTACGTCCTTCGAGGACTCGTCAGTGATGATAAAGTGACCGAAAGTTGACCGAAAGTTGACCGAAGAGGGAGAAAGAATTATAAAGTTAACCGTTCGTTCCTCTTGGGTAAAGAATATCAACATCGCCATGTCTCTAGTGAAGATGGACAGAATTCTCCTCTGTGTTGTGGGTAATGAAATTTTAATTAGGAGATTAAAATCAATATTTCTGAATTAGTTTAGATTAATTTGAACTCTTCTATACCCTTTAGGCTAATTGTAAAATGTTTCAAGTACCCCAATGATCCATTGTCAGTATATCATAACAGGTATAGACTTTTTGGGAATTTTACAAACAACACAGGCGTGAATAACATATATCAAACGATACAATATATAGAGAAAAATGAACAATTATGTACCATACAGATGTATGGTCATTCTAGGACCAGTCTCACGAATTCAGATGTTTGCCTGAGCTCCCGTTCCTTGAACTGTACTAGTTTACGGAACAGAACACGTAGCGGAGTGTAGATTACGGAACGGGACACGTAGCGCAGTGAAGATTACGGAACGGGACACGTAGCGGAGTGAAGATAACGGAACGGTACACGTAGCGGAGTGTGGATTACGGAACGGAATACGTAGCAGAGTGTGGATTACGGAACGGAACACGTAGCGGAGTGAAGTTTACGGAACCGTAAAGGTAGCGTAGTGTAGATTACGGAACGGGAAAGGTAGCGGAGTGTGGATTACGAAACGGGACACGTAGCGGAGTGTAGTTTACGGAACCGTAAAGGTAGCGTAGTGTGGATTACGGAACGGAACACGTAGCGGAGTGTAGTTTACGGAACGGATCACGAAGCATATTGTTGATTAGGAACGGGTCACGTAGTCGAATGTACATGTATGTTATACGTTTCTCAATATTACGTCATGCATACAAGCTGATGATTTGATATTTCATAACATTTATGATCAAAACCTATATATGTATATGGTATCGACGATACGGCGATGTAAGATTTGACTGCCTGCTTGGTGTAGAAATTACCGCAAACTTTATTTTAGATTGTCATTAAAATCAATACGTGTTAGTGTTATATGACCACTATAACGCTGTCTTAAAGAAGCATGTCTTATTTGTTTGTAATATTTTAAAAGAGCTTGAAAGAGACTGCCCTTGTCGACAGAACTATGTCAATGACGTCATAACAAATAGCGCGTTCCCCATACATGGCATTAAGAGGATATATATATATGTATGCAGATTACATTGCTGAGCATTCCCCGTGTCAATAATTTGTCCAAGCGCTATGACTCTCCGTCCGTCGATATCATAGAGCCATACAGCGAGCGTTTCTCTCAAAAAGTGGTCGGTAATGATGAGCTATGCTTTTATGAATGCAATCGAAATATCAGAAGATACAGGAGTCTAGATTCTCAGTCTCATTTTGTTCCATTTCGTATTTCTTAGCGTGACATAAATTAGAAGCAGACTTGCCTCGCGGGTTAATCAGGGTTGGGCGAAACACCAAAGGCGATTTATAACCGCGAGTCGCCGATACAGAGGACGTTTTAGACGCTTCTTACTTCTATCCCATTTACACTTGTCTTACTTATCTGAAATGTGCTTGGAATGGAATTGGCCCCGTTGAAGAGTACCAGAATGAGGCCCCAATACATGGCTATTAAACTGCAATTACCCGGAGCGCTCGATGGATCGTCCTCAACCGCGGGCTGGACGGAGTAGGTCACATGGTTAATATGAAACCTGTAATCGTTCTAGGACAGGATGTAGCGACATCGGCCGTCGATATTAACTATTACAGATAGGCTTTCTCTGTCATGCAAGCCTGTCGTTCCCATAGCTGTCTGAGACACTCCAAACACTTCATTGAAACTATTTTACTGCTGCTCGCGTGCTGTTGTTATTTTCTAAAGATTCTATACGGTCTGCGTCATGTGATCAGTCATGCCTGTGCTAAAAACGTGTGTGGATCACGTGGATTTTCTCTTTTCTTCATAGCATGTTTCTGCTGAAATGATAATTGTCATCATTGGTGTTTGCAAAATAACATTATGACTTCAGTTTCAATAAAATTCGGCCAACATGTGTTCTCAGCAGTTAATTTCATTTCATCCAAAAGTCCATATTTTGTTTGTTTGTTGTCTCCATGTAGTAGATGGTAACTACCTCACTGAACAACATACGGAATGCCAGTCACATTCCATCCATTGCAATTAGGATAAAGCGTCTTGTCCAAGGACACCACTACGACAACACAGACCGGCACGTGCGCGTTTCTCAGCATCTCGAGAAATACAAACCTACAGGGGAAGAGAGCGTCTCACCACTCAGCTCGGATCTTAAACCGACTGAACTTAGAAATTCAGAAAAGGATATATAGTCGTACATTCTGATTGTCGATGCGTGTCTCAGTATTATGTTTTGAGCTCCAGGCTTACCAAACTGGCCGTATAACTGGAAAATGCAACACATTTATATATTAAAATATGTACTCTGCATATCTTGAAACATGTCAGTACTCTGCAAAAAATCTATCGGCATTTCTGATACGGAGATGTTCGTTATGATGTGATGTTTCTACTTGGTAGTGTGCCTTGCAGTGTAGACTAGTACGTACTGTATTATTTTATCACCAATGACAGAGCATGTGTTCATCTCTGTATATACCGACCTGTTACATCTCACGAAATCTGTCATGTTGACTTTAATTTAAATCCTAGACGAGTTGCACTGTCATGTCTACCGGTGCTGTCTTCATACATTTCCTTTGTCTCAGACTAAACGAATAGGACGCTGGCGAATACCGTGAGGAGAGTTAGACAAGGGAAATGTGTAATTGTGTGATGAGATAGATCAAAGTTTATCATGTCTAAGTGACAAGCAACTGTATACAAAGTGCAGCCGAGCGGTAAACAAACTAAAGTATGGGTCATTGTAGGTTATTACAGGTCTATGGTGGGTACAGCCTGTCACTTCCTGTTACAAAACCTCTAGTTGTGATGACGCTCATGTCGAGTACGCGCACGTGCATTGGCAGCCTTGTCCCCTTAAGCCGTCTTGGACATTAATGAAACACCTTTTCCATGTCCATGAAATTTTTTTTTTTTACCATATCCGTCTTATCTCCGATTTTTTTCAATGATTTACAATAATTTCCTAAAGACTTCAATTTAGATATTATTTTTTCTTTATCACCGACAAGCGCCATGAAAATTCTAGGAATTAGAATAAAAGTGTTGACAACGAAGCATAAGGTAGGAAGGAGGGTCCATATCGTAAATAAAATTAGAATATTTTCTAACCGATCATGATTTCGGCTATAAAACTCGCACATGGTCTTCATCAATCGGAATCTCACAAGAATCTGTGTTGTAATGTTCTGGATTGAAGGATGTTTCGGGTATATCTTATCGACACGGTAAGTATGTTTTGTTATTTAAGATAATTGAAGGACTGTTCAAGGTCTCTGTTACCTGATCTGATAAACTCTCGAAAACAACAACAAGTAGGATAAGACAGGGACACGGTTTGTTTCCAGGAGTGTACCGAAAGACCGTGTGAAGATCTTGTCACCAGACTCAACAAAGAAGTTGTCAACCAGACAATCAGTCTTGCTCACTATTCCGTTATCGGGATAAAACCCGTAAAATGATTCAATGCATGCTAACAATTGTTCTTATCAAACGTGGCATCGTGTCATCTCGAGTGCACCCCTCCCTAAAATAGTGGTAATTCGGGAGAGAATTGTTATAAGCGGTTATAAAGATTGTTATTATCTGATAAGATGGGGTATGATTCCTGGGAGTCACTTGGTCCCCCACTGACAGCATAGGACTACGGATATGCACCAATGTTACTCGTACACTAATCTCAATATCTCAAGTGCCAAAATTCATCTAAGTTTTGGTTTATGAGCAATTTCCTCGACTGTTAACATTCAGGAAACTATTTTCGTATTTTACGATAATTTGAGCAACCCCAGTAAGTTTGGCCCAACATAAGATTTACACGTATTTAATGATACAACTTGTTACTCGTTCGCACTGAAAACCTGTTTTAATATCTCTAATAATGGCCGACTAGGAGATATGCGTTGAAGAACATCCGAAACAGGCATATTGGGCCTCCAGCCATGAAATTTTACTTCTCATCACAGAATGGAACATCAACGGCGCTATTTGATAGATAAGTTGATAGCGAGAGAAATGCGAACCGATAGCTGTACTCATGACTTTTGGTGGATGTAATTATGTTATCCACCACGTTACGACAGACTCGCGATCTGGTTAGTTGGACACGGATTCATATCCAACTCACAGAAATACTTATTATACTTTTAAAACTATATTGGAAATCATACTTAATTTGAATGATCACGTTACTTCCGGTCCTACAGGACATAAAGACAATAGATACATGTACTTCCTGAGAGATAAGATATACCGTTCCCATTTGTTCGGGATTACATGGTAGACAGCTTTTCTGTGGGATAACAGGGTAGAGACAGTTTCTGTGGGATTACAGGGTAGAGACAGTTTCTGTGGGATTACAGGGTAGAGACAGTTTCTGTGGGATTACAGGGTAGAGACAGTTTCTGTGGGATTACAGGGTAGAGACGAATTCGGAGGATTCAGGGAGTAGAAATCGCGTTTTTGGAGTTGCAGCATGGAGTTTGTGTCTGAGGAGGAACACGTTATAACGTTAAGACTCACTATACAGAAGCAATCAAAGCGTTAAAACTTCAGCACATTTCGTGATGATTTGGCTTAAAAAAGTTACGAGATAAAGAATATAATCCTACAGACAGACAGTTTTACGTGTGTAAGGCACCTTTAGTGATACACGTGTTTTCACGAAGGTAACTGCATGTCTGTTGTTCCAGCTGTTTTACCATGCTGATCCAATCTTTACACGCGCTTTTCATGTTCAGATCAGTATCACATAGCCCTATCACTGTTATTGCGAATACGTTATACTGTCTGTTGCATGAAAACTATGCCATGAATGTAAATACATGTTTTACCAGAATGCATTTTCAGCTTATACAAATATACAATAAAAGCCATTTATCTTAATTATTAGCAGTAAGTTGAAAGGCATCGTATGAAGAATTACTAGTTCGATAAAATAACCACATGCTATACATTTGTATATACTTTCCATGCATAAGGTCATGCACGTGTTTTCAATGACAATTCCAAGCGTTGTTGCTATTAAGTGGTACCGTATCTACATTTCAATGAACAAGTATCCGAGAATGCAGATAACTAGTTATCATTGAAGATATCCGTTTAAAAACATTCTTCATGATAGAAATATTCAAAAAGCACTCTAGCACTCGACCATTACATGCATTGGAGAATGGCGTATCGAAGCCTTACCGTAGTCGTACAAGGCCGGCGACCTGCTCGTCACACATCGGGGCAGTGAAGCGCGAGGACATCACACGTCAGGGCCCACAGAGCGCGAGCAGGGGATATAATCGTGTTAGGCGGGCCCTGGAGTGTAAGTGTGATATGGCCATCAAGGAATTAACACGCAGTTTTATAGCTGGATAGCTGGTGATCCGGAGAAGTCAGAAACGGTCGTTAATCAGGATAAACACATGTTGGAAACCCCACAGCATCATACACAGCATGTACATGTTATTGATACCACACAGCATATAAATGACTACACACATCATTTGCTGCCATTGTATACAGCATGTGCGATGGAAAGTCAGACGTGCTCAATATGCCTAATGGTTCCATTGTTACCACCTCATTTCAAGAATACCATTTAACCCGAATTTGACCTCGACTGGTAAGACGTGTGTCGTCACTGAAGACGCTTACTCTTCCGGGATACCTGGTCTTCCTCTTGTACATTTATAACGGTATTCGTGCATATCGATTTTGAGAAAGAACTACGGCTTCATTATTACGTCACTATTCTTTAATGTCCGTCTGGCCAACATGATATTGGCCATATCATTACCCACTCTATGCTCAATCAAACAATATTCTATTTCCTTTTTACAATACTCATATTCATAAACTTTATTGTATTACAAAAATTGTGGAAGAAGTCATATCGACTTATCTTTATTAAGGTTGTTTGCCCAAATGGAGCGCTTAAGCGCAAACATGCTTACATATGACACGAGAGCAATTAGTGGGAGCAGCTCTCGTTTTCGGCCGCAGCTTGTCATTCTAGGAATGCATGGACGTATACATGTAGATCATCAGCATATTCATTTATCTCTTTATTGGAAATCTAAAATACCGATAATTGTGTTAATATAACACTTCTGTTTTTGTTATTATCAAAAACGAATCCAAGGTCAAGGTGACGGATACCGGTGAACTGTGTACAACTGATTGATACTTCAGAACGTAACACACGTGTGCTACCTACTGTTACCTAACGATCCGGTGTGATACTTATCACCACGGTATTGGTATCAATGGTACCGTTGGGTATAGAGGAGCCTCGCGTTAAACGTCCAGGGTATTTACAGCAATATTTTAATATACAATATATCACATAGATCGGTTTATCTGAATAACCCATATATTTTATTGATATAAAAAACAGTACATATTTTTTAATAATTTCGAATAATCAAATTCGTTTCTTGGAAACTTGGAGCATTTCATTCCCAAATGTCAAATTTATGAATTCCAAACTGATTTCTGGATGCATTTTGTATAATATGATTTTGAGATATACGTTTTTTTCGATTAAGAGCACCTTAGAGAAAAGCCATGTTGTTCAAATAATGGAGGATAATAGTGGATTTGTTTTTGATAATAAACAGATAATGTGAAGCAATGTATATATGGTACAATATGATAATATCGGCTCAAGGTCATCATAACAAGTACTGATATATTAAATGTAATTAAATTTATTAAATTGGGTCAAATTGTACCAAAAATACATGCTAAGTGATATGAAATTACCATTCAAGGAAAAAAGACTCAAATTGTTAAAGATACGGACGTCGTCGACAACATTAAATGTGTACGTCAGTTGACGTCAGCATTGTAGGTACTGTACGGTTTACCATATAATGTAAACTTGTGGTTTTCTTATCCTTATAGGGGGCTTTAGCTTTTCCATTGCGAAAATAGAGTGGTATTTTTTTTTTTTTGCTAATTGGAGAAATATTATCAACAGGTCTTTTTCGTGTTGAATTCAGCTTCAATAAATAGAACTTCAATAAACAGAAACTTAAACAATATTTACTTGGGAAAATATGAACATATAATGTGGAAATACCGGCAAAATCGCCCAAGGGGAAGGTGTCTATTTTTGGGCTTTAACGCCCCCCCCCCCCCCCCCCCCCTCCCTCTCCCCCTAAAAAAAGAAAATCAAGTTTAAAACGTATACATTTTAGCGGTAATCTAATTTAGGCGTTTTTCGTGTTGGATAGAAATGCCGCTAAGCTATGATTGTACTGATTATGATTAAGCTATGATTGTACTGAGTATGATTAAGCTATAATTGTACTGATTATGATTAGGCTATGATTGTACTGATTATGATTAAGCTATAATTGTACTGATTATGATTAGGCTATGATTGTACTGATTATGATTAAGCTATGATTGTACTGATTATGATTAAACTATGATTGTACTAGAACTGATTATGATTAAGCTATAATTGTACTGATTATGATTAAGCTATGATTGTACTGATTATGATTAAGCTATGATTGTACTGATTATGATTAAGCTATGATTGTACTGATTATGATTAAGCTATGATTGTACTGATTATGATTAAGCTATGATTGTACTGATTATGATTAAGCTATGATTGTACTGATTATGCTTAAGCTATGATTGTACTGATTATGATTAAGCTATGATTGTACTGATTATGATTAAGCTATGATTGTACTGATCATGATTAAGCTATGATTGTACTGATCATGATTAAGCTATGATTGTACTGATTATGATTAAGCTATGATTGTACTGATTATGATTAAGCTATGATTGTACTGATTGTAGTTTGTATAGTTATCTGTTGCCACAGTAAGCATCGCCTTATTGAAATAGATACATGTAGGCGCAGAACTGTTGACCGGAAGTGCATGAAGTTCCATTCGATGACGTCATTTTACTAATATACGGTGCTTGTTGCTTATTTGTACAACGGGGTAAAGCGATGCAATGGGCTATACATACAGTAGTTAAAGTTATAACTCAGGGGTCTATAGAAGTCTGTCTACATGTATCATTAAAATTCTGACATCATAACCTACCGATCTCTGTTGACTGTTCAAAGGAATTTGATTTGGAAAGTAGAGTATGTTGCTATATAGTAAAATATTCATGTCAAATTCCGTATTTCGGGCCAATGAGACGGACATATTCTCACCTGGTAGTCATGGTGACGACGTTCGACTACAGATCTACGGGTACTTTAAATTCCATCAATTTCGATGTGGGCAATCGTGCTGTGTTATTTCAGTATATCTGTTATTTCCCATGGGTCGTCTAGGATACTCTTGACCTTCCTAATGGGTCGTCTAGAAGGCCATTGTTTTGCCATTACTTGTTGATCAAGTTAGGACGTAAGTTGTTTCTCGCTATAGAAAAGACGACACGTTTGCCTATTTAAAATAGATAACTTTTCCGAGATTGCCTGGCGTTATTATGACATGGGAAGCAGTTTGGTGGGTTGTACCCAAATCAGCGACAAATCATGGTGATGTGTGTGTACATCCGGGATGTCTAAGCTCCGAAACCGACAACTTGTCATGACATATTCCGGACACACCCTATAATTTCGACCTCACTTTCAGCAAGGAATGGAAAGAATGTCTATGTCTGAACTATTCTGTTTTTATTGTAAGTAGTCTTTTTTTTTTGGAAAAAAAATCAAAAAAATCTGTAGTTGGTCTTCAAGTGACGTACGTATTCCTAAGATCACCAAAAACATACATTGACTTATCCCTGAGGTCATGGACGCGTATTGTGACATACCCAATGGCTGTAACTCAATGACACGAAAACAAATTGTACCACTTTAAATTCCTTTAATATCTCTAAGCAGGAATTAAGAGAATGATAAGCTGTTAGTTACGGGGAGAGGTCAGTTTATATTCATTGGAACTGGTCGGTCTATTAACATGTCAGAAGGACTATTTAGGTCATGTGTTTGTATACCGGTTATATAGTCCTGGATAAACCAAGTTCCTGATAGCAATCAATGGAAATTAATACAAATTATGTATGAGAGAATTGGCGGTCGATAATAACAGTACGGGACTATGACAAAGATATAAAGGAAACGAGTTCGCGTAGTTCTGTCAACTTCATTAATGCCTCACTGGTGTGACATTAAAACTGAAAATCCTCCTCGTAATTTCACATAGACCTCCTCTTGGTAATGAAGCCTGCAGTGCGAGTTCACGACCATGTTAAAACTCTTTTATGAACGTACCGCGTAATAGTACTAGCGAGAGAGCTCAGGGAAAATCTAAATGGTCTGAATCATAACATGCCATGGAAATACGGCCGACGAATTTAATTTGTGCAAATTTGATGTGAAAACATACCAAATTGTAGTGTCTTTTAGCGGCTATCCGTCTCATACAAGTACCTTATCATAGTTTCACTGAACTTGACCGATTGACCCAACTCTGTATATTTATTAAATCTTTGGAGAAATCATAAGAAACAAGGTATTGGTCACGATATCTCCGACCTTCCGCCATCTAAAAGCTATCGAACATTTTAACGAGACCACTCAAAAGAAAAGAAACAAAACAAGACATATACATAAATGTACCTGTTGGCTTCAGCGAAAGGCCCGAGAGGGTAGGATGAAGTGGGCAATGATGCCATCTGCTAAGTAACTAGAAACAGCTCTCAGCTCGCTAATTTGGCTTTATTTTCGAGAGTACAAATGAACTTCCGCTCGTTACCAAGGCATTCATGTCTTTGTTGTTGACAAGAGTTTCAGGGAACGACATTTGCTCGGACTCGAAGACCATAACACCAGATAGTAGCGTTCTCGAGGTATAGATGATGGTATAACTGGCGATAGGCGGAAATTATGATGTGAGTCTTGGCATGACTTAAAATTGGCATGCAACGTCATTTCCTATGGTCAAGCCATTTAACCTTCGAGAACCTTTGTAGCTACCTGTTTATTTTCAGATTGATATAAAACAAAACCAAAATCATATATAGAAAACAATATGTTTGTTTTTGTTTAACGTCCTATTAACAGCCAGGGTCATTTAAGGACGTGCCAGGTTTTGGAGGTGGAGGAAAGCCGGAGTACCCGGAGAAAAACCACCGGCCTACGGTCAGTACCTGGCAACTGCCCCACGTAGGTTTCGAACTCGCAACCCAGTGGTGAAGGACTAGTGTTAAAGTGTCGGGACACCTTAACCACTCGGCCACCGCAACAATAGAAAAATATACCTCGAATATATCTTATATTACAGAAAGGTCTCAATAACTGTATGTACCTCATACTGGCTTATTCAAATGTGTCTGTAGACCATATGTTGGCCTGCGTTGATATTACATTGTATGTATCTCCTATTAAATCATCCTGTGTGTCATGTTAGCAGTATTAATTATATAACCATTCGGAGGGTTCTGTTCATGAGGCCAGAGGAGAGTTTGACGGTACCGATGATACGTCAATATTCCTCAGTGATAATATAAATTTACGTGATGTGTCATTCTTCAGTCGGAATGTTAATGCATAATGTATAGGCTGTTTACGACTGTTTCCGCTTCACGTTAAGTAGGCTTCACTCACTTCAATAGTACTGGCCAGTTGTGTTATTGAGGACGAGCTTACAGAGATTACCAATGACTTCCACTGTCAGATGGGTGTATATCGGAGTGAAAACTAACATATGAAAACCTTGAATCTAGTAACGATGCCGTTACATTCCAATGTTTACGTTGCTGGCTCAGGTAAAAATTACATATAATGCAGAAATTACCATGTTGAAGTGATTACTATATGAAAATCAGATGGTTCCTTATCACTACCCCGTTTCTCGGTTTGATAACTTGACATTGTTCGCCAATCTTGACATGCATCTACCACCTGCAATATCAATTCTTTTGGATAACGATTCGTAGACGCTGCTGGTAGACTTTCAGTCCCCGTTTTCAATCATCTTAATAGTGATTTGACTATTAACATATTTTAATACTATTTTGCAATCAAATATTGAAAACTAGGACATTTTTTGAACTATTGGTCTTTCTCACCTTCATGTCGAAATTTTGACATTTCATTCAAGCTGTTCGGTCGCCTCCTCTATATTTAGGCCCTTATAATCACTGACGAGACCAAGAAGTTTTCGGCCGTCTCCCATATATTTAGGCCCTTATAATCACTGACGAGACAAAGAGGTTTTCGGCCGTCTCCCATATATTTAGGCCCTTATAATCACTGACGAGACCAAGAAGTTTTCGGTCGCCTCCTATTGACGTAGGCCCTTAGAACCACCTATGAGGCCGAGAAGGACAAAGCATCTGTAAGCTGCAGTTTGATTCATTTTTGGCTCTACCCTATCTGACTCTTAATTTGTTTTAAAAGATGCTAATATCTTTTGTCTTTTGTAAAATCTTTTGTTCATAATTTCCTCTCGTTTTGTAGATTTTGAGTAAGAATTACATGTCGTTATCATCTTGTAGCAATTACTATGCATTTATTCAGTGGTCTTCAACGATAATGATTTCATTACGATGCAGTTACCGTTAATTGACTGTTCTGAAACTTAAGGAATGGAGGAGTCGAAAATTTACCTTACGGTAAAATATCGCGAGACAGGCGTACTGTATTGTATTGTGCTGAACAAAACTCTAGTTCATCACATATATAATTAATTTTTCTTTGTTTTCATGGTAAATTCTCAAATGTGATAGGTCGAAAAATTCTTTTCATTCTTCTATGAAAGAAATTCCGAGAATGGCGCGAAAAATGTGACGTCACAATACGACAATTGACGTTGCGTATTGATTTGAGAAAAATAATCCCATCAAAACCAGTAAAATTGTACATAAAACATGTTTTAAATTAGAAAATCATTTTCAAAAATTAATTATAAGCGTTGATGTCAATTATTTTTTAGTTTCATCGGGGTATGAAACAAAATTTGTTTGCAAACTTCTGTAAGAATCCGCAACGCGGATTCATACAGTTGGCAAACAAAATTTGTTTCATACCCCGATGAAACTAAAAACAAATGACATCAATGCTTAAATCAGACAAAAGTCTTTTATTTTAAACTCGTTAACACTGTGAGACACTACATACGGTACATGTATGAGTCATGTAAACACTTTCCGAGTTCAAAGAACCTCATTTAAGACGGAAATTAATTCCCAGCTATCCAGTAGGAAATTGGCAAGTCATTTAGTATGGAAAAGTTACTTGTGCTGCGTTAATTCCATTACATGTTGGGTTTGTTCTCCATTAACCCAACGTACCTCGTGGTTTGTTAATTAAATACGGACAATAAAAGGTTCATGAAAAATACTTTCATAACCAGATATCTGGATTTCTCTGATAGATCATTTAAGTCACCCTTTAATTTTCTCTATCGTTTTGTGTGTTTTACACGTGTTTTTCATTCTATATCTGTTAATGTCGACAGATGTTATTTAGTAGTATCGTACTCTGTACATTTACCGTTCCTCGCGTAAACACGTAATTTTCCTATTTAACTGTAGATAAAAGCCAGTCTCCGTTTCCTCTGATGAGAAGGCAATAACGTTAATCTGCCTTCAGCATCATGCCCATTGTTTTTCGCGTATATTGCAGCTTGGCCGAGACAACAATAATGCTGGAATTCAATTTGACGGAATTTAAATGCATAACTACATTGTACTTAAGAGAATCATAAGGATGTATCTTTAGTTGCTTTATATTCCATCATCTGAATGTGGTATAATTAAAAGAAATGATGATTATTAATACAGAAAAGTTTAATATCAAAAGCAGAACATCAGAGCATACTAATGTGTTTTTTAATATACCACTTTTTACAACGTGTTTATTTCCGGTTCCGGTGTGGATTGCATTCTTGGTGAAAGACAATCACACAAGGCTAAAATAAAATCCCAAATGTTTTATACAATTAGCATATACAGGTGATATAATATCATACACAGGTGATATAGGAACACAAACATGTGATATAATTATCATAAACAGGTAATATCACACACAAGTGGTATAGGATCAAAATAGGGTGACAGACAGTTGCCTGGTTTTATGTGCATGTCTCGTTACCTCACCACTAAACCAGTGACATCTAATCCTGTAACATACCACTGATTTCAAATGTGACGACATGAATATCATTCTCCAACGCGCAAGTCGTGTCTGGGTACGATAATATATCGTACATTGAATGTATAGACACGTGTTTTACTCGTACCGTGAAACAAACATATAAAACCCATAAATCGTTTTATCCGCCGCTTTAATCTACATGAGTAATCTGAGATCCGTCCCACCTGATAGGTAAACTGTGTGATTATGTACGTTAGTGCATGTCGCTTGGTGTTTAAACGGCAGGAGGTAGGGATACATCAAACACAGTTCTCACCTGAGGAGATAATATCATCGATTTATTATCAGCTCATAGGGGGAGTCATGCCTTGCAAGGAACCCATCTGGTTATTCCATAGAGGATAGTTAACACTATGACGAGATGCTACAGGGCCTCACCTTAACTATAAAGTTGCTCAATTCAAAAGGATTCAGTCAGGTATTCATAACGGAACCCCAACATTGTTGTACTTATTCGGTGTTGTAAACGAAAAGTCTCAAAAAACAAAACACAAAAATCTATTAAATCTATATATTTTTTTCTTAACTGACACATTTTCTTTGACAAGGTTCAGATACAGAAATATTCCTTAAGAAATAACGACACTTTTCGTGTTCCTTTAAATAAGATAATAATGCATAGTGATAAAATAATATAATAAACTTAAACCATATGTGGTAATGTAAGTGATTTTGTGGGTATTTGAAATATCACCGCTCATTTTATGTTAAAATACCGTACTAATATTTATATAGTACCAATCTAAATAGCATTATGTTTAAAGCCATCAATGCCTCGAGCTATTTTGTCTCCCCGTTGTATTGCCAGCTGCAATGTAGACATCCTCAATGTGCGGTCTCGGAGACCGCGTCTCCACTGGTGGTAGGACTGAAGCATGCCTCAATCAGTGGTCATTTTATTCATAAAACATTTTATATTCCTATTTCCAGATACTCCAGATAATCGCCTGCTCTTCATGTGACCACGTATAATGGAACTTACAATCAATAACTGTGTGTCCGCTCTACAACGTCAATGGCCATTGTCTGTAAATCACAAAGTTGTACACAGGAACGTGTTTGTTTTCTCCATTACAAAATATATCAAACCCTCAAAAAGAAATCTTTAATCAAACTGTTTATTTGGATAGATCATTGCATTTATACATGAAATAAGTTTTATCTCTTGAAGATTTACGATCGTCGAACAAACATTTAGAAAATGTGAGGAATGTTTACAATGCCAAAACAGAAACGTCAAATTTTTAATATTTTGAATTATAATCTGGAATACAATCAATATAAGTTTTTGATCGTGAATATACATTTTGGACTGATATGTTTGTAACCCCGTCCTTAGTTTACTTTTCCTGTTGCGAGACGTTAAACCTTGGTCAAACCCACATGTAGCCCGCATGTTTTCATGCACGTAATGAATGGACATTGATAAACCTGCTGCACAACCTTATATCGTACCGACGAATGGACATGTCTAGTCTCCTCGTCACCAATGTAAACATAATGGACAGATGAACACATTATACCCAGGTTAGGTTATCAGTGTTGTGATAATACGATCATACAGACGGATGATACCAGTCAAAGACGGGGAGTACGGAACGCTGTATTGATCCTACGAGTCATACACCGCCTCAATAAGAGACGGTTAGCAAGGATAACATAAGTGTATTCAAAAAGATCATCCCGGACAACAATACGACGTCGGTGAGGACATTAACTGTTAAAACTCAGGCAATACGACGTCGATGAGGACATTAACTGTTAAAACTCAGGCAATACGACGTCGGTGAGGACATTAACTGTTGAAACTCAGGCAATACGACGTCGATGAGGATATTAACTGTTTAAACTCAGGCAATACGACGTCGATGAGGACATTAACTGTTAAAACTCAGGCAATACGACGTCGATGAGGATATTAACTGTTAAAACTCAGGCAATACGACGTCGATGAGGACATTAACTGTTAAAACTCAGGCAATACGACGTCGGTGAGGACATTAACTGTTAAAACTCACGCAATACGACGTCGGTGAGGACATTAACTGTTAAAACTCAGGCAATACGACGTCGATGAGGACATTAACTGTTAAAACTCAGGCAATACGACGTCGATGAGGACATTAACTGTTAAAACTCAGGCAATACGACGTCGATGAGGACATTAACTGTTAAAACTCAGGCAATACGACGTCGGTGAGGACATTAACTGTTGAAACTCAGGCAATACGACGTCGATGAGGACATTAACTGTTAAAACACAGGCAATACGACGTCGGTGAGGATATTAACTGTTTAAACTCAGGCAATACGACGTCGGTGAGGACATTAACTGTTTAAACTCAGGCAATACGACGTCGATGAGGATATTAACTGTTAAAACTCAGGCAATACGACGTCGATGAGGACATAACTGTTTAAACTCAGGCAATACGACGTCGATGAGGACATTAACTGTTAAAACTCAGACAATACGTCGTCGGTTATTGAGGACTGTTAACTATCAAAACATGGAGCAAGACTCTGTCGGTTCTCAAAATCAACATCTTCATCTAGAAAACTACAACGCCAGTTTTTTAAGTTCGTTAAATATTTAAAAAGATACATCAACACAACATCAGTTTGTGAAGGACCGTAAATTATCTAAAAACAACATCGACACTTCGGAGGATCGTTGACTATTTAAAACCACATCAATACAACGTCAGTTATTTAAAGGACCGTTAATTGTTTAAAAACCACATCCTTACAACATCAGCTTTTTAGAAGATTGTCAATCATTTTAAAAGATACATCAACACAGCGTCATTCTTTTTAAGGACAGTTAAGTGTTCAAAAAACTACGTCAATACGACGTCGGCCTCTGGAAAAAAACACAAATTGTGGATTACTAAGATAATTCAAATGCAAATGGTATGATTTGTTAATTTGGTAATTGTTTTCTCCGAATCTAATTGCATAATGCATCTAGAGGTAATATTTAAGGAGTAAAAATCTCATATTAATTGAGTATTATTAGCGGTGATCCCGAAAGCCCCCTTCATTCAGAGTCGAAATTGATCTTCGCCCATCCTGGAGAATTATCTCACAAATGACGAAAGAAGGTCAAGGTCATAACTCTAAATGTCAGATCGGGGACGTTCAGAAATCAATGTGTTTCCAAAACTATCAGAGCCCTAGCCAATAAGACCGATACCTAAATTAGAGTTCGGAAGTATGGCGAAATATGCGGCATGACCCGTGCCTGGTTAGGGACATCCGTTCAAAACAAGGTCGATTGCTTTATAAGGAATGTCATTGGGTAGGCAATACCTATTTAATGAAGCGGCAAATCAGGTTTCTAAATGCGAGACGTGTCCGACGGCGTGTCGCTGTTGTATCGAACACCACAACGTTCTTCGTATAACATAAACCACAAGATAAACATATATTTGTACATGCACATGTACCTGGACACACGTATATTGGTAATTTGCACTTGACGTCCTATCCCCTACTCATCAATATCTCATTCATCTTCTGCTTCAATAAGACGCCGTTTTAACTATGCGAATTCCCAGGATTGTCTGACAGTATCGGACTCATGTGTTATGGATGCTTGTAATGTATTAAAGTCCAAAACACACTCAGTGTGTATGTCACAAATTCAATGTAAAGTTGTTGCGAGAACGTCTCTCGTCATTGCAAGGTACTGGTCATAATAGTACGCTGTCCTGGCGTCTTTCGTGGTTATTGTATTTATTGCATACATTTATCTTTAGAATCTCCATTAGATTAGATCGCTTATCTATTGAAATATCTGTAAACGTGTTGTGAAATCTCACTGTTTAACCTTTAATATCATCGTTCCTCATGCGCTAAGTTCCCGTTCCTCTAGAGTTTAACGTTGACAGGAAGCTGGCCATTAGAGTATTTGTAGTACTAAGCCTTATAACAGGTATTACACGAGTGTAGAGACTTTAGGTTTAGACGAATAGATCATTATTGTAACAGTTAATCAACGGTCTTATTAGCTCGTAAGTCGACAGACTCTATAACGAGCGTGTGATTGCTCACTCCAGGAGTCGGGCGATTGCGCCGTAATGACACTATTTACAAGCAGTTGGCAGGATTACCGAGTAATAGTATCGATGGTCACGTGATGCGCGATGATATGCAAACTAACGATTACCAATTGAGTGGATTGCGTTAGGCAAACAGATAGCGTATTCAGAGATAATTTTGGCGAAGATTTCTACTGTCTCCGAAACACTTCTTTCAAGGATTTCAAATCGCAAGGCGATGAAAATTCATACGCTTATTAAAATGTATACTTTGTTATTTTTGGTCTACTGCTTTTGTTAAATTTCATAAAAATGAATATCACACAAAATTTGTTTGAATGATAGTAGCGAATCGATAATACGAATGGACAAAACCGACTAACTGGCTAATCATACTACAAGCGGATGATATCGACAGACGAATTACAATTAACTCAAAATATTGGTCCGCTTGACTTCACTGATTTAACATCTAGGCCAGTTATGGAAGAGAGACTAAACGATGCCTTCTTTAACCAGCGAATAACTCTGATTGTCGGGTTGATACTGGTGTAGTAAGAAGGAGTTTATGAGGTCTAAGTCTAAGCTAACTCTTATTGTCAGGTTGATACTGGTGTAGTAAGAAGGAGTTTATGAGGTCTAAGTCTAAGCTAACTCTGATTGTCAGGTTGGTACTGGTGTAGTAGGAAGGAGTTTATGAGGTCTAAGTCTAAGCTAACTCTTATTGTCAGGTTGATACTGGTGTAGTAAGAAGGAGTTTATGAGGTCTAAGTCTAAGCTAACTCTGATTGTCAGGTTGGTACTGGTGTAGTAGGAAGGAGTTTATGAGGTCTAAGTCTAAGCTAACTCTGATTGTCGGGTTGGTACTGGTGTAGTAGGAAGGAGTTTATGAGGTCTAAGTCTAAGCTAACTCTGATTGTCGGGTTGGTACTGGTGTAGTAAGAAGGAGTTTATGAGGTCTAAGTCTAAGCTAACTCTGATTGTCGGGTTGGTACTGGTGTAGTAGGAAGGAGTTTATGAGGTCTAAGTCTAAGCTAACTCTGATTGTCGGGTTGGTACTGGTGTAGTAGGAAGGAGTTTATGAGGTCTAAGTCTAAGCTAACTCTTATTGTCAGGTTGGTACTGGTGTAGTAGGAAGGAGTTTATGAGGTCTAAGTCTAAGCTAACTCTGATTGTCGGGTTGGTACTGGTGTAGTAGGAAGGAGTTTATGAGGTCTAAGTCTAAGCTAACTCTGATTGTCGGGTTGGTACTGGTGTAGTAGGAAGGAGTTTATGAGGTCTAAGTCTAAGCTAACTCTTATTGTCGGGTTGGTACTGGTGTAGTAGGAAGGAGTTTATGAGGTCTAAGTCTAAGCTAACTCTTATTGTCGGGTTGGTACTGGTGTAGTAGGAAGGAGTTTATGAGGTCTAAGTCTAAGCTAACTCTTATTGTCGGGTTGGTACTGGTGTAGTAGGAAGGAGTTTATGAGGTCTAAGTCTAAGCTAACTCTGATTGTCGGGTTGGTACTGGTGTAGTAAGAAGGAGTTTATGAGGTCTAAGTCTAAGCTAACTCTGATTGTCAGGTTGGTACTGGTGTAGTAGGAAGGAGTTTATGAGGTCCAAGCTAGTAAGGTGACGTTATACTCCCTTTTTTTACACTACACCCTCCTTAACGAAGTCTTCGCCCTGAACACAACCACAACCCATGTTCTTTAGCTCCAAGGAAGCCTCTAAATCTCCTATAGCACTCACTTTGAGTGGTTAACAGCACCAAATCTCTAATAGGAAGTGGTAATGTAAAATAGCTTATCCGCAATTGGTTCCGAACTAGCGACCCTTCGCTCTCGGGGAAACATCCTACCGTTGGGCTTAAGGGAAATTCGCCCTAGTCACACAGCTTGTAAGGTTACCTATACTCTCAACTTTTACACCTCTAAGCTTTGTTTGTATAACAAGAACAGTAAAGACAGTTCTTAGTCCTCCGAGATAATGGGACGAATGGAGATCGGTGATAATACATTAATAGGAGCCTGGAGACAGAATAAATGTCTAGATTGATTTAACAAAGTATGTTATTATTCGTAGTTGACGCAGTATAATTTATACTTTTTTGTTGGACAACCTCTATAAACACATATCAATAACCAGGAGTAGGTCATTTCGCTATTTAATTATATTTTCGGTTTTCCAGTGATACACTTAAAACTGCTCGGACCTTTCCCTGATACAATAAAAACTGCTCGGAGCTTTCCATGGTACATTTAAAGTTGTTCAGATATTTCCGTGATACGACCAAAACTGTTCGGACCTTCCGTGATACTGTCAAAGCTATTTAGATATTTCCGTGATACATTGAGAAATGTTCGGCTATGTTCGTGATACATTGAGAAATGTTCAGCTATGTTCGTGATACATTGATAAATGTTCAGCTATGTTCGTGATACATTGAGAACTGTTCAGCTATGTTCGTGATACATTGAGCAATGTTCGGCTATGTTCGTGATACATTGAGAAATGTTCGTCTATGTTCGTGATACATTGAGAAATGTTCAGCTATGTTCGTGATACATTGAGCAATGTTCGGCTATGTTCGTGATACATTGAGAAATGTTCGGCTATGATCGTGATACATTGAGAAATGTTCGGCTAATTTCGTGATACATTGAGAAATGTTCGGCTATGATCGTGATACATTGCGAAATGGTCGGCTATGTTCGTGATACATTGAGAAATGTTCGGCTATGTTCGTGATACATTGAGCAATGTTCGGCTATGATCGTGATACATTTCCACATTAACGTCTCATCGACAGCTATATGGTCATTAAAAGACGACCTCCCCTGTATGCAAGTTTCATGGTATGGCGAATGTGTGTGTTTAGGGAATCTTCGGTATACTCGTGTTTGTCTTCTATGGTCTGTGTATTGATGCCGACTCCAGTGCTACATCGAATGCCCGAATCATATTAATTTAACGTCCATTGTGAATTCACTATCATTACCACAGTTCCTCATTTGAGAACATGACATTACTTTAACCACTCGACTGGATTGACATGACGGGTGTGGTCAATGACGCAAACCTCGCCTTATCTTTAGATCTAGCCCTAGATCGTAAAGTTCCTTCTATTCAAATTTTGTCCTGGATTTATGTTTGACGACGATTTATTGTTGTAATTTTACTGCGTCAGTAACATAATAGAGTTCCGTCCATCATAATTATTAAAATGCATTCCGATCCTTAAAACCTGTCAATTAGACGAAACCTGGCTATCGCTCTACATTTTTACAATTTACTTTGCACTTTAATAAGCAAACTTATCTAAGTTCTCTAGAATTCGCTGTATATTATGTTACACAAGTTCATGGCAGTAGAAATATCAACACGATGATAACCGGAGATATATTTGTCTTTTTTGACAGAAGACTAAATAACAAAAGTTTGTTCTAGAAACGATATGAATCCCCGAAATAGACTTACTTTGTTATAGGGATATTCGAGGTATTTATGAGATTTATCTAGGGCGCGTTACCTCAACGTGATTGACAGACGTTGCTATATAGGGTCGGCTAATTGGTCCCGTAACCCTCCTACAACATAGCTCAATCTCGTCTCGTGACACGTGTACGTTTCGGCATGTGCTGTCCGTGACATATTCCAGGTGTGATCGAGTACATTCTATACAAGTCTGTTAAATCCCTGGTACAGTTCATCACTCAGTGGAATGGTACATGACAGTGTGACCATGTTTTATCGACGGAGCCGATTCCTAAATAACATCACTAAGTTACTGCTAATAAGACAAGAACATTCCTATTTGATGAAAAAGGGAAAGAAAAAGGAAAACAAATATCTTTCTATTAGTAAAATATTCTTCTTATTTTCAAAAGCAATGCGTCATTTATTAGCCGCTTCAAAAGACGCGTCTGTCAATCGGCTTCACTTCCGATTAGTTACCTGCAAACCCATAAACCCAATGACTTATTGGAGCGGACAGAATGACGGTGTGTAATGAAATTGAGACCTCGAAATGGCTGACATCGTACTTTTGACTTGAGGGACTCTCAAACTTGTTTGTATTGTCATCTGGTGTGTGTTACAAATCAACTGTATTTAAACTCAGATTGTCCACAAAACATCGCTTCATTTTGAACTTGAGCTAGATCGCACAATACATTTGAATACGGGCGATACTTTAACGTGGTTTCGTCTTTTTTTCTGATAATATGCCGTTTGTTGGTATAAACATCATCCAGAAGGATAAACAATACATGGAAACTGAAAAATACACTGTAACATCACAACGCGTTAATTTCGTTATAAAAACACCAAGGGCAAGTTTGGTGCAAACTAAATTGTACCAACATCTTCAAACAGTATCGATTTGATTTTGTTTTCAAATGCCATCATAATGTAATTATTTATTTCATTCTCTGTCCATAGGAGGACTGTTATAGGCATTCGTATGAATTTTAAACTTCCCCTTAGGTATCTTCTGATGACGTGATATTTTATTGACGAACTCTATCCCCGAACAAACGCTTTATGCTTAACTAAGAAATTAAGAGTGACAGAAGCCCATACCCAAGTCTATTTATTCATCTATTTCGTGCAGGTGTCAGATTTAAGTCATATATCCAGCACCACTAAAATTGCTGGCTTGTTTTTCACCACACGTCTAGTCTAACCACCTCTTTTCTCCTCCCGATTTCTCGGCATGATATCTCCGTGACGGTGTAAACGCTGGAAATCTTCCCAAGGACGAACTAGTAAAATTATCGTTGTGTAACTAGTTTGATTGTCAGAAAATTGAATTATATACACATTTCTGTCGTAATATCTGCCACATTGTCTGCTAAAATGATAATTTTTTTTGTGAAATAATTTTGAGTGAGCTGAATTGATGTCTGATATGGGTTAAGTCGAAAGAGATTATTGCTTGGATAGGGTTAGACGCTGAAACAGTGTTCATGAATTTGTGTAAGGCATATACGATCGTATAAATTGGGGATAAGCATACAGATATATTTTTAAACCATACATTTGAATTACTTTTCCAAAACAGGTCAGTGTCTTATCTGATCGTCAGATATTTGTGAGATCCTTACACGAAACGCGGATTTGGATCAACCAGTCGACACAGAAAGAATGGAGCCATCAATTGGGGATAAGCATACAGATATATTTTTAAACCATACATCTAAATTACTTTTCCAAAACAGGCCAGTGTCTTATCCGATCGTCAGATATTTGTGAGATCCTTACAGATCGACACAGAAAGAATGGAGCCATCAATGTCATATACCGATAGCGTAATACGATAAGACTTTGTTTTTGATAAATTTCTAAGTTTATATTCCAATCAAACCACAATATAATCTAATTATATGCAAAATTACAGCGACTGTAAAACCTCGAAATCGTCAACGAGGAACAAATAACAATGGAATTTGATCACTGTAAACAACGCCGATAAATTCCTCTTGGGATGGCCAGTAAATTGTGACGTCACAATGGAAAAACATATAATTAGGCCAATCTGACGTCCTAATAATGTTCGAAGATAACTGTTGTGTTAGTATTGAGAAGTCGGCAACTAGACTGATATTACGTCAGAATGGAGAGGAAAGACATCTACGACGTAATCATGGGTTGGTTGGGATGACAACTAAGCCAATGTGATGTCAGATTGGGGAGGATTGAAAACTGCGATCGACGTTCCTATTTGTGGTTTGAGATGAGATTAGCTCTGTCGTCATGATTCGGTAGGCAGACATCTGCGACGTCACTGTTGGTTTGGACGACAACATGAGCGATGTGACGTCATGATGTGGAAGAAAGAAAATTTCGACTTCACTATCGGCGGGCTAGGATGACAATCAGACCTTTTTTGACGTCATTGTGAGGTAGACAGACAACTGCGATGTTACTCTGGGTGGCTTAGGGCGATAACTAGACCGATTTGATACCATAATGGGGTGGTCATATAATTATAACAGGTACATGATAATGTAATAGGACTGGGTGTTGACAATTTTTACAATATAGAGGTTACATAACGAGTGGTTGTTGGATATACTATATATTTTACTCGAGTTTTTTCCTTTCTTTTTAAAGTTATAAAAGATGAGAGCTGTATCCATCTACCTCGAGTCGTGTACTCGTTTCATCAAATGACAGTGATGTGTTGTGTGACAATAATGGTCATTACTGTCAATACATTATAATTACGAGTCTGTAAAAAAACTGTCTAACTGTGGCTCGATATTTCTGATTTTTCTATGTATTTTACCAAAATAAATTATTGAGTGAGAATATCACATTTTTTGAGGTATTTCATCAAATTTCGGTACTACTGCCACCCTCGTTTTACTGGCAAAATCGTCGTGGGCAAAAGTTTTTGGAATGAGGGTGGACTGTTATATATCCAACAGTCAGCACGTTTACAAAAGGGTCCGAGAGTTATATGACACAGCGTATTGTGGAAGAAATTGTTGTTAATGTACAGCGCACGTAGTGGAGATACCTATGTGTCGAAGACAAGCCGGATTATTCCTAAACATGAACATATATCGGTCAGAAAAGATGATTAATATAAGTGTATACTTTTCATGGTCGTTTTTATAGAAACCACTTTACAGAAATATCTATATAGGGATTCGCACGCGACAAAGATCGCGTGATGATTGAGCATATTACATAAGACTGCATTTGACATACTGTATTGCCATGGAAGCCAACTGGTGCTTTTGAAACACACACTGATAAACCTACTGTCTCGTAATTACAGCAAAACCATCATACTTAATGCATTTCCAGAAAGTTTTACGCTCACCCGTTGACACAAATAACAGAAAATCTAACTACTTCTTTGATTCTGAGCTTCAGTTTTCTTCAATTAGATTTCTGTGTCAACTTCTGAGAGAATCAGTGGATAGGATGATAGCGGGTTGCGTAATGAATATCGATCTATCAGGCTATGTATAACTATATGAAGTAGCAACCTGTCGCTTTACTTAGCGCCTACTTGGACGCGATACAAGTCTTTATAGATTAGCGCTGAACACAACACGGAACAGAACAGACTCTCGCGAGGCTCGCGAGGCTCTCGTCTCGCGCATTTTTACATAGGCAGTGGTTTATAACACCGATCTGATATAACACCCCGAGAACACATGCTCTCTTTTATACGCCAACGTTTAAATAACACAAATTCATAGCGGAGTAGTTGGTATTACTTGTTTCGCTATTGTTGTAGGATAATGTTAGCATTAACGTCACAAAGTATATCAGTGAGCTACATTCCGTCTGATACGACGGGCATTACTAATATGCAGCAGAAAGTGTTCATCGGCTCAGGAGAAAATTGTGTTGTTTCGGCATAATCCTGATATTGTTTTGTATTATTGAGTTAATTTATCATTATTTCCAGTTTAAATGGTATTTTGGACTGGGTCCAATTCTATAACAGAGGTCTCAGAACACGTCCAAAATACCCTGATGTTTCAGTAGTTCTGTATCTTTATTTGATCCGTGAACTGTTCGTACTCAGTGCAATTTCAAAGCCAATAGGCTAAACAATTGAAACAGTTCAACAATGTTTTCGTCATCATATATTAGATTACACCAAGTAGTGATCGAGTAAGCCAATACACAAGGTCGTCTGCGAGGTGGAAAAAAACAAAAAAACGTCGTACCAAAACTTAATAGAGCCCGAGACACTGGAAAACTATAATTCTTTGCTGAATTTGACAAGTTAACTTGTTATGTAATTAAACCGGATGATTACGATTTACAAAATGTCAGAAGTTATACGGCCTCCAGATTAGGCTGGGTGTTATTTGACGCTCTGTAAAACGATTCTGGCTGAGATGAGGTTTCCAAAGGAAAGACTGAAAATCAAATTTGGCCTTGTGATCAACGGCTTTCTGTGTGGTTTCGGACAGAGAAAAAGGAAGACTTGTATAGTTTCACAGGGAGGCTGTAAGGGGGGATAAACTACCTGCTACAGACCGATCACCTTTGATAACCTCCCTATATAGGTAACAAGTGGGGTTGACTGAGAGCTCGACACAGATCAAAACACATCGAGTGGTAACACTCAAGGGAATGTCAGTCATTCATTATTTAACAAGCTAAGAGGCTAGTCAAACATTCTTTCAAATATGCCAGGTATTTTTATCGCACCTTGAGAAGCATGTCTTAAAACAAGGCACACTTGTTGTGATTGGATGTCTGCGCGATAATTGGTAGTTACGTAAGATCTGGAAGTGGGTCTCTCGAACATGGACATGCCTTCAATCTGGCCAGCTTGTATTATATGTGGTATTTTACTGTTGTATTTCCTCGTCATTGATATTATAACACAATAAGAAGGTCGAATTTGGCTGGTACGTGTCCTATGTGGTATACCGCTGTTACACCTCATCATACTACCTGACACTCGTGTTTATCGTGATCTGTAGAAAGACAATCAACATATGTAATTGAATGGTGCAAAATTTTATGTGACAATAATAGTATACAGGTAGTCGACGTACTGCCGTAAGTATGACGTATGCAGGTAAATGTTCCACAGACGTAAGCATGACGTATCCAGGTAAATATCTGACAGACGTAAGCATGACGTATTCAGGTAAATACAGGTAAATATCTGACAGACGTAAGCATGACGTATTCAGGTAAATACAGGTAGATATCTGACTGACGTAAGTATGACGTGTGCAGGTAAATATCTCGCACTCATAAAGTATGACGTATCCAGGTAAACATCCCACAGACGTAAGTATGACGTATTCAGGTAAATACAAGGTGAACATCTGACAGACGTAAGTATGACGTGTCCAGGTAAATATCTCGCACCCATAAAGTATGACGTATCCAGTCAAATCTCGTTCAGACGTGTTTACACATGCATTACGTATCAAGGCTAATATCGTACAGACGTATGTAAGAAGTGTTCGTGTAAATATCACATAGCTGTAAGTATGACGTATCCTGGGAAGGCGATTTATACAATTATAAGTGTGACGTATTCCGGCAGGTGATTAGTACAGTTAGAAGCCAGATTATCTAAGTGTTAGTGTACCTTTGAAGTTTTTTGGTTGGTCCTTATTTACGTCATGTCGGCAGTCATTTCAGGACGATGGCTAATCCTTGCGGCGTCAAGTATAAACCGACGGCAACAGCTATCGGCAAAGTATATCACTCCCGGGACCATACATTTATTGCTAAGTATTATATAAGATTTAATTATCAGAGATACACGCAATTGATTCATGTTTTGTTATTGTACATGATTTCGTATTACATAATAATATCGCTATCAAGGGACTGTGAAACAGAAATAATCTTTGTACAAAAATCATTAAACAACTCTGGTTTGATGCCTACTGAAATGTCCTGACGTAATAAGGAACATTTAAGTTGTGTAATACTGGTAGACGTTTCATCCGAACTATCCCACAGAGCAAATATGTCTACAATGGTGTTCTACATTTATTTGTAAACAAATACATATGGATGGTCAAATGATTTTATTAGGGTAGACAGTCTGCCAACGAGTGTTTTGTTTGTATCTACTGCGGAAGTGTTTTTTTTGTACTTTGTCTACCGTTCCAGACCAACATCGTATACTACAGTAGTAAAGGAAGGCTGGATCCAAAGATAACGTACCTGAAGTTATGTTTTATGATTAACCACTTTACGCTGCAAGAGTTCATACTGTTGATCCATACATCACGGTATACATACCTTTCGTATATAGTAGGCGTGAAGCTCTAACATTAAAATGTAGTGAAATAGACTTTGGGTAATGGACGCAATGTGGAATAATGATTACTCCCTCCCACACAGCGCTCCCTTGGCCCCCTCCCACCTCAGCATGACCCGGGAGTGTGCCTAGTTTTTCATCATGTGATGTTAACTATAGAACATATGTTTCGTTTTGTTAAAATGTATCCCTCATGGGTTCAACACGCGCAACACATAACACTTTGCCATTAGACGATGTACAAAAGTAAGTCAACAATATGATTTAGAACTCACAGTCTGTAATTCATAACATAAAATGTTGAGTGTACAGGCCATAAGGCTAAAATAGAAGGTTAAAACATGGATTGTTTACTGTTGTTCATGAGTAGTCATCCTGGAGAACAATGCACCGCTGCTCGACTTCCCCTTTGATCAAGTATGTGGTGATTGGGACTGGAAACTGGAAATATTAAAAAAGAAACACGTTCACAGAAGTTAAACACATTAGTCGTTATATATCAATAATGTATCGTGCAAAGTAGCCTTTGATTGGGACTGTTCACGAGGAAGCATATTTGCATTGTTCATTGTTGAGAGTTAATCTTATAATCTGGAAATTATTAGAATCCTCTTTCGCATTAAGAAGTCAATACCGTTACACAGCTAACATTATTTGTAGTGCATATTTGTATTACCATCGTCCGGTATAGCTTCCTCATAGATATGTCCCGTTTATATCACAAGAAATTGTCTACAACCCTCATTCGTCCTGTCCTACGATAAGACGGCACCCATATGATGACGCTGGTAGGAGATCGAGCTTACGCTAGATACAGCTTGCGATTCCCTGTCACTGGAATACAGGAATAAAGGAGACGATTGCTTATCTGAGAGTGGAAACTGCACCCAAACGAGCCTCCGTGCCTTACCTCTAATGAACAATTACCATTTGATCAATACCCTGTCCCCAGACAGCGCATTCCTCGAAGGCTGGCGGGGCTTCACGAGCATCTCCACGTACTTTATCTCCCAACCTCGGATACAGACAAGTGTCCATCGCTACTTTATTCAATTTTATTCATGGAGTGGATTGCTGTTTTACAGACCAATATTTCGAAAGGCTTATCTTTATATTGGAAATGTAGTATTTTTCATTTATTTATTTATTTAAACGCAAATAGCGACTGTCTTGGGCTTCTTTTGCCCTTTACCTGATGCTAAAACAACTGCTGAGTCGGCATAAAATAATTTGAAAATCGGTTATGAGATTTGGTCGCTTGCTATGTGGAAGCATATAAATAAGACAATACTGACGAAGCCGCTTTATACGCCAGCCTGTCCCCGTTTTCGGAATCTCTTGGAATAACGAATCCTACAGGACCACTTCTAAAAAAGGAAATTCACTGTTTGTATGGCACCTCCATATCGATAACATCATATCAAACTGACGTCATAGTTACTGGTGTGAGTTATAATCAAGACAATCGTCTATTGAAGTGTATGTACCAGTCACATTCACATGGGATCTTTGACGATATGTTGATAATTGTGGTGTACAACTGCTATGTTAGAAAAGGTTCGTTGCAAATTAGATAACTGATGATTTGAAATTCTGAAGTAATTTCAATTTGATCTATGCTTTCCCTAATGAACCATCAACATTTCAGGTAATATTACGTCAACAAATTCTACCTACGTTTCCAGTTACTCGGTATGTATCTACAATGTATATATAATGGACACAGCAGAGTAACGATGTAATACATCAAGACATTGACACCGAGATACAAGATTATCTCGATGTTCCACGGCGTTTATTCCTTACGAAACATTGGCGGGGAGGGAGGAAAATATGGAAATGGTATATCCTGTGTGCTTATCTTCCTGTCAGAATGTGAAAGAGATAATGACACAACACGAATTGGAACATAAATGTCACAGAAACGTCACCAACAAGGAAGAAGAATATGAAATGAATAGTTTGTATACACTATTGAAAATCTGACATATATCCAATGACATGTTTATGGCCATGTATCAAACTGGTTGCTCCATCCCTTGACAAGGCTGTTATGCAGAGACCACTAATAATCCTTTGTGCACTCGGTGATATACTGTAAGCACTGCATTGCTATACCTTTATTGCCGTCAAAAAGTAACAATGGATACCGAATCCAACTAAAGATCAATAAAACGGGGGTAAGATATGAACATAAATATAGATTTTCATGGAGACCATTGAAAAAGTACAAGGATAATAAGACCAGATGACACGACGACATCCCCCATACATTTTAAGGTGTGGACAACGGACCATTGGCCACGTCAACTATCATCAAAACATCTCACTTCTATTTCTAAAAGGAAAAATGAAACCATAAAACATTCCATGGTCTTCATCACTTTGCATCTCCTTGCAACCTTGGAAATCGTGATCATTGGAACAAGCCCTGGAATATCATAAAAGGGACATGCAAAGGTAGATGAAGCAGGGATGTTACTATCTAGAAATGGAAAATTAACATTGGTAAATTGGAATCATCGCGCATAACATGCAACTTAGTTGTAAGCTGTCCCTTTTGGTTATATTGTCTTTAAAAATTGAGGTTAGCAGATAGTATTGAATAGTCTGTGTTGTCATTGATTTCAAGATCTACAGGGCATATCAGATCTACATGGTTAATTCAGTTTGGGCCAAGAGTGATTAATCTTGCAGTGATTAATGTTAATTCGTATAACTTGCTTCGCAACTGTTGTACCAAAAAAATACAATGTACAAACGCGTTCCTGTTACATGTGAAATTGAGTTTTGCTGAAATATTATAATTGAGAAAGTCATGGACATTATGAACCAATTTCCCCCCTTGATGTTATTGATACAATCTATCTAAAGCTTAAGTAATTGGAATCTCTGAGCAGACGGTGTTTTACTAGAGGAATTGTGTTGTGTTGGTGTCCAGTTTTTGGTTTGATGGATAGACCATGTTTGTCTATCAGCAGTTACAGTGATTTAGACCAGCTAGGTTAAGACTGTTACCTAGTTTCAAATAACACACCGGACTCGTTCGAATCATCTTTAGACAGATAATTGCGAGTACATTTCGAGAATGCGTTCGTTCTAAATAACGTGCACTTCTGAGCACATGTACTTGTTTCACAATAGCTGTAAAAGAAAAATATCACATTATCTGAAATAAATACAATATTTATCAGGATTCTCATGGAATTTACAAATCAAATGTAAACAAGGCAGATCCACCTCCATCTCAATATCCGGCATTTTCAATTACCTCAATATTTAAGAATGTCTGGACAGTAAAAGAAGACAATGTGTGGATAGTATTACCCTTTGTGGTTAAACAAGCCCAGTTTCTTTTTGTATACAGGAAATGCCCGAAGGAGTGATTTTTTATCACATTAACTCGTGAGCATAGGCAAAATGACGGATCTAATGCATCGTTGGTAACACATAGCGTCAGATATCATCCTCGTAGTAAGTCCGTCAAAAAGGAGGACTTACAAAGATGCCTCTTTAGGATGAGATAGCTTTCTCAAAATGAAGCGTGAAATAAGAAGTGGTAAAAATGATACCATTGATTCGGTGGCGGAAGCACTAGATGTTGTTGATTCTGAGAGGACGTGACTCTGTGAGTGCCGCCTCGTATCAGGTGTGAAACAATTTATCGAAGGAGTGAAACACAATTCGCCACAGTAATTAAAACGTGTGATATGTGTGGTGAACAACCCCCCAGAGAAAATATAACCTCATACGCACAGTTCACGGGGTATTGGTTGTTCCCGCGGGTTGATATGCAGGACAAAGGTGGATATATTCAGGTCATCTATAAGGGACTATGAGAGCCATGGTTAGGGACATGTAGGTTTTCTTACGACAAGGAAAATGCCCCGCGAGTACCTATCTGTCAAACCGTCACAATCGCTTAGCGTCCATCTATAGATGACCGTGATCACAACGTATTTATTACAAGTTAGGATGAGTAGAGGTCTCGGATCAATTAGATATATGGCCTTTGCGGTTTCCTGTAAATGCTGTTGACTGTTGTTTAGAAGAACCGATCTGGCAAGGCTTATTCGTCATCCGTAATTATGTAGAAATGATCAAACAGAAGACAATTGAAAGGATAATAATACCAGAACATTGTGTTATACTTGAAAATTAACTGCGCAATCTGGATGTTCTACATGGAGACACAGAAACTACTCTTTAAAAAGACATTATCATAGGGCAGGATGTTGACTGTGATATTTCAGTAGCTGCATATTAGATTGTTTAATGAGTGTGTGTTCACTGAGCGATACAATACTCAGGACTACAAGCAATCCTGGACTGATTGCAGATCCCTGACCTTGATTTCACCACCAACAACGTCGCGACACCAGCCATTACATACAATGTTTGTGAGCCGAGTCTGAATTCGTTTGGGACCTGTCCACAGACTGATAGAAGATATCATGACCTTACCTTCACCTGTCGATATTCATGGAACTATTGGTGACTTATTAGCGATTCATATGCTGCTGTGGATAAAGACATATTAATGATTGGAGGGAGATACTTTGACCGGAGCCTCATACCATACATTCTCTGGATCGTTTAAATTCCACTTTTTCTTTCTTTAAAGTTTTCTCAATAATCAATTTGTATCGACATTGAGTGTTTTTGTTTATGATAATGACGGTTTACTAAGATTTTAAAATTTATTGTGCTTATCTGTGTTTTGATGTGGATTTATTTTCTATTCCGTTGTTGTCTTATAAAAAAATAAGAGAAAAATGAAAAGAAACTATTTTTCCATGGTAAAATTTCATCATCGTAAGAGGTAACTCATTGTAGAATTTGTTATCAATACATGTTAACATTAAATTTATCGATGCGCTTCATTGTATTGTATTCTAAGAGGTACTGTTGTTTATTCCTGAGACGAAGATGAGACAAGAAAACATTGCCATGAATTTCTGACATTTACATCCAAATGTCGCCCCAGTTTAACGCCATTCTCGCGTAAGGCCAGCGATATGCTACGCTCTCCAGATTTTACCACACTACAGCGTGGCGATTTGCTGGTCCTCCGCGTGAATGGCAACTGCCTAACTTTCTGCGCATGGTCAACATTTGCTCTTCACCGACTCGAGTATCATGGCTGACACAGATGTCTCCACTACTGTCATTGATTCAAAGATTGCTATAACTATATGTATGTATATGTTTTTAATATGTGCCATTTATACATATATTTTTGTGATCTAAAATAAAATTGTCTGCTTCAGTTTCAGTATTTGTTGCAGAAGTAAATGACGTAATACATGTATACAGCTTATACTAGAATGATGCTATTAAGGGATGAAAGAGCCCGACTATCTTCTGTAGTTTTACATCTATTGAAGACTATTCTGATTTTTGCCTTTTTTATTTTCAACATTGTTGGTCCCTAGCATCATCGCATATACACAGAGGGACGAACCAGCTGTCTAATTAAATTTGATATAATTTGTACCGACATGTACTGTATATATCACCAGTTTCTTGTCCAGAGGTTCGTTACAGTTTTGTGTATTTTGTAAAACCCTCAATAGATATTATTTGGTTTGGGAAAACATCATTTAAATTGTGTATACATATGGTCGTTTTTGTTTGGTTGGGATTAATTGTGATGTTACGGTGTGTTTACAAATGCACGTGACATGAGTCACCTTAAGCTTAAACATGCAAACTCTCCATCAATGTTGAAAATTAAACTTGATGTATCACTTTTTTTTTTATTTACTTCTGCAATGTATTCAATTAAACCCTGACATGTATCAAGGAAAGCTGACGGAGGAAACTGCTGATTAAATAAAAAAAGTAACGGTGCTGGTAGGACAGGTGAGCGGATACAGTCCCGGACGTCCTAATTCACACAGATTGGTGAAATATTCTCTTAATCTGTGTTTGAAAAAAAGAACGGCTATATATGCATGTTACATTCAACAACATCATTGTATTGATGAGGGGCCGCGGTGGCCGAGTGGTTAAGGTGTCTCGACACTTTATCACTAGCCCTCCACCACTCCGTTGCGAGTTCGAAGCCTACGTGGGGCAGTTGCCAGGTACTGACCGTAGGCCGGTGGTTTTTCTCCGGGTACTCCGGCTTTCCTCCGGGTACTCCCGGCTTTCCTCCACCTCCAAAACCTGGCACGTCCTTAAATGACCCTGGGTGTTCATAGGATGTTAAACAAATCAAAAAAAGATTGTATTGATGAATTGTTAAACAAAGCGACATCAAATCATTACAAGAACATGTACATAACGTTCATCATAATCTCCTGCCAAGCTCATCCATGGAAAGTACATTCGTTAATTAGTTCATTTTCACCGGGTTACAAACATATGCATATCATGTAATTAATTGTAAAAAATGTAATTTTTGTAGAAAAAAAGGCTGAGATGTACTGGAACGGGTTTTTCAATAAATAAAACGTCAACTACGTCCAATTAAACAAGAGGTTAGTGTTAGCTTCACTTAAGTAAAAGTTTTACAATCACATTCTAGATGAATACATTATCGTGTTGGCGGCTGAACAAGTTTCTCAAACATCGCGTTAATGCGATATCTAGTTCACCAGTTCTTAGATTTTCGGGTTTCTGAGAGACGCTTTTGATTGATTGCAACAAATTTTGTTTTACGTGATATGATTATTGCTATCTAGATTTTATTTGAACTTACTTTATATCATTATGAGAACTTGATGACCCGAGACTGCTTCTATTAATTACTGAAATGAATAACCCTTTCTTTTTGTTGTTTGTTTTCGTGTTATTGAAACAGTACTGTGAGATCTATCACCATACACTGAAATTTTACAAATATGACAATGAGGTCATTCCTTTCAAACATGATTTATATAATATTGATTTTATGCCCCGAATCATATAATAAAAAAACCTGTATCATATAGCTGTTTCACCCTTTTGGTATTTATGTCGACCTTCGTTTGAAGGTATGTGTAAGAATTGAATGTGGAATGAAGAATGACACTGGGAATAAGTATATACTTACCACACTGACATATAACAGTAAATCTTCCATACGAAAACGTGAATTAACCATAAATATGACACGGTGTATCCAGAATCATGTTTGAATTAAAATCGTAAACTTGTTTCCCTTTACGACTTAACAATGATTCAGTCAAGTCAGGAAAGCTCTGATAGGGACGAAACAAAATTCTCAAAGAAATAACATAGATGTTTCTTGTGTTAGTTTTATAAACAAAATATAAATGAAGGGAGAAAGTGTTTCTCATACCAAAAAATATTACTTAAATATTGGG
Source organism: Pecten maximus (assembly GCF_902652985.1). Lineage (NCBI taxonomy): Eukaryota > Metazoa > Mollusca > Bivalvia > Pectinida > Pectinidae > Pecten > Pecten maximus. The sequence continues at coordinate 2,101,134 of NC_047029.1, read as the reverse complement.
TGTCACTCAACATGTGACGGCAATGGCGCTAATGACGCTAGCAGAAGACGCTTTTTCTTCAGGAACACCTGCTTCTTTTCTCCTTATACAATATAGATTATCATCAAACGCATCTCTTCTCTGTTCAATTCTTTATCTTTTGAGTCTGAACATTTCGAGTTCGTTCATATAGTTCGGTATTTTCGTCATGTCTTAACGAATCTGACAAGAGGACGTTAAAGTTATAGACTGGTCAATTACTCGATCAGTATTGAAACGTTACTATTGCTGTGGATGTCTAGATGGATATGTGATTATCGAGTAGAGTATGTATCACGGAATATTGGAGATGATGACAATGTATTTTCAGTGAAGTGCAATCCAAAGTAAATCTGTTATTCCCCATATACAGCAAGCTGTGCTGATAGCATTTCTATATGAGGCGTCGTCTATAGGATAACTAGAGTAAACAATGTCGGTAATGCGTGACTCTGCTTCCAATAACTCCAGCAACACGTTGTAATACAGAGAGGTAAACGTATGTCAATATCCCCCCAGGATTTATGACAAGGCCACGTCCACACACTACCTTGATCTATATTGATTATTTTACATTATTTTAATGAACGTGATAACCTCGTACGTATAGCGAATTATTAATATGTTGAGACATACCTTTGTAGGTAAACATTAATATACTTTAATCTACTTTCACCAACCTTCTCTTTTGATCAAGCCTCTACATTTACCTTCTTCATTAATCAGCTGCCTTCTTCCACCAGTTTCTATTTATCTATTTATCAAACTTTTCCTTTAATTATTCGTATACCTCCACCAACCTTAACCTTAAGCACCCTTTTCATTACACCACCTTCTCTACCCACCAACTCTGGCCTTAAACAACCTCCTTCTTTCATCATTCTTTTCCCCCACCAACTCTGGCCTTAAACAACCTCCTTTCTTTCATCATTCTTTTCCCCCACCAAATCTGGCCTTAAACAACCTCCTTCTTTCATCACTCTTTTCCCCCACCAACTCTGGCCTTTAAGTAAACTACTTCCACTATAACATTACGAACATCCTCTCCACCACCATCCTCCCTTTCCCCATCCTTCTTTTTTCAGCCTTCTCTTCCCACCAGTTTCCTTCCTCCAACATCCCATTTTTTCATAAACATACTCCTGTGATCAGCATATAAATCTCTGTTAAGTACAAAATGGAGCAAAGATGTTTTAATGGAACAATTATTCTACGTCACCAATATCATGCTGTGGGGAAACACAAGCCCTGATGAATTGTATATGGGTCAAGATATGATGTATACCATCGGTTGTATTGTGCCTGGGGATAAGGTTACGACGGTTGTCTAATTTGTAATCCGAATGATTTGTATCGTCCTTAATTAGCAGGACGGTTAATTAAGATCAATTAAATTGGGGCATATTCTCAATGTGAGTGAGTGGCTATGTATTCAAAACGGGCAGCATATGATGCGTGTGACGGAAATAGCACTGGGCGTAACATTAAGAGTAACTGGAGGGAATGTTTCGTTCTCAGTCGGAAGATCGAAGGCGTGATAAATTGAGCGAGATTTGTTCAGATGAAGGGATTAACTTGTGTTCAGTGATAATGGTGTGTTTGTCACCAAGACAAAAAAATGTGCAAAAATGATGGTCACCTGGATGAAGGAATAATGCTTGGAAGAATTTAAAAAAGGGTTGACTGGATATACCCTTCTTCAAAATCACAACTATGTTCTATAACAATCACGGAGCAAGTTTCAACCAATTTACATTAGCAATGGGCACCAAACACTTTCACGTCCATTCGGAAGATCCTTGGTGAAAGGCAAGCGATAATGTAATGGTCGGGTTACGGTAAATTTCGGCCCTAAACCATCCACCAGGGGATACTTAGCATACAGAAATATCAAAAGATTGAATAAATACGAGATAAATATTTGCGATTATCACGTTTGATATAAATGTATTAATACTTACAGCTTAGGCTGATTCGCATTGCGTAACTTCCAGCGATTTGTATCTCTACAAGGTATCAGAAGGGAGTGGGTGGGGGGTGATAATCACATGATCGAGATGATGTAATGTTACAATTCAAATCAATTAATAATTGCAAAGCCGCCGTTTCTTCCTCTGTTGACAAGAATGGCAGGATTTAACTCGATATAATCGGAAAACACCCACCAGATACTTAGTAGTGGTATGTTGATCGAAAAGGAGGAGATATGGGCAACTGCTGAACTAGGATAGGTCTGAAGAGAGATCACAAATATTACGAGGTCGTTAGACAGTGATGAGTTAGTATCCGGTCTTTATGATAATATTGGTTATTATTGTAAAGGATTTGATTAACATTGGATGGAATCGAAGCAAAATTAATTATGCAATAGCATACCGTATAATTCAGCATGCATTACAGACTTCAGATGCATGTCAGGAAAGTTCATGCTGTCACACAATCACATCTGACGATTCTTTACAGTGGTCATGTCAGTACATAAATATATCTGACAGGTTGCATGATTTCACGCGCGATACTGTGACAAGTAACAAAGCACTTTGCCATTGTTGGGTCTTTGTCTGGACTTTGATATGATAGATACGTGTACACGTCTTCGCGAAATAATAAAACATGTCTCGTTACTAAATTAATTTTTTACCAAAATAAAACCTCCTGAAAATTGGTAAATATTCCAACAATATGACGCGTAGATGCACTGGATTCCTCGGGATATCTATACATGTAATTTGTTATCTGATATTAAGTCAATCTAAAAACTTCAACTTGAAATATGTTATCGAATTAAAGCTTCCTTGCTAGCTCTTATCTTAAGACGTTAAGAAGCAGATGCATTTTCTGCACCAGAAAAATATTATTTGAAATTGTGTTAGCAAATTTGACTCCTGTTGATTATGAGAATTGATGTTTGAGCCTTTCCAAAGTTATGCACCATATTCTAACTGAGTTCTTTATGTGTAAGACGAGGGCTCCAGAAACACTATGCTGATAATTAAACAAATTGTTAAGGTTTTTCTTTTTAATGAATCTAGAACATTTCGTGGTTTTCGTGCTTAAAGATTCCTCACTTTCGCTGCATTGTTAAATGTTATTGCGTTTTTAAATACCATAATCGTAAAGATAATTTGAAAATTAAGTGGTTGCCTGATGGATGATATGGCGGTCTAAATCATATCTTATTGTAAAGTTGACAGTTATTCAAAACGATGATACATGCACTTTATTGAATGAATGACGTACTTGAAACAGTGAACATGATGGCTGTGTGTTTATGTGTGTATGCCTGGTAGAACACTCGACTACTGGCCTCAAGGTTCCATGCCTTTCAACATCTCACCTCTATTGTACTCACTATCGGAACTAACCTCATCGACGGCTTCCCATCAACATCCGGCCTCTCGGCTAAATCGGGGTGCTTCGGCTGGGCACGCGGTTTGTGGTCACACCTTACATATACCGATACCCAGATAGTGGTGCAAGGTCAGGCCCTACACATACACTTTGTATATATGTCACTTATAGCAGGACCTTTACGTGATGCCAGGTTCAATATATACATAATACCGTGCCTTTTTTATGTCAAGTACTATATATACATATTACCGGGCCTAAATGTGATGCCAGGTTCAATGAATACATATTTCCGGGCCTTTTTGTGATGAAAGGTCCGATATATACATATTTCCGGGGCCTTATGTGATGTCAGGTCCTATATATAGATATTACCGGGCCTTTATGTGATGATAGGTCATATGTATACATATTTTCCGGCCTTTTTGTGATGTCAGGTACTATATTTACATATTTCCTGGCCTTTATGTGATGTCAGATCGTTTGTATACATATTACCGGGCCTTTATTCAAAGTCTCGGCCTAGTTTAATGTTTTTTTTTATCTTAATGATATACCATTCTATCCTCAATAGTTTCCTTTAAAGGTAATTAATTGTGTTTGTAATAACTTCGCTCAAATATTTGAGTTAAGCGTTGAAGAGAAGCAGATAATTTTTATAACATCATTATCATTGAAGTGTAGAGAACTAGTAAACGGGTTCAACTGTTATTTTCCCTGCAGTGCTAAGCGAAAATTCTGATTATTCGCTAGAAAACTCGCTATAAAAGCATATAACACTAACCACTATATAATTTCCCAAGAGGTTCGATATTTATTATTAAAGACACTGATATATATCCCTTATCTTTTATTTCCGTAGGCTTGTCATATGACATTTCATTCAAACCCCTGTGGGCGTAAGAGTTTGTAAATACTCCAGGATATCTTGCATGGAACACTTCCGTCACTTTCTCATATTTCCGGTTGGTTTATTGTGGAAAATTGTTTATCGGTTGATGAGATTTATTTCAATATTTTCACTACTGTGACTGCCGTGTCACCTATATAAATATGATATTACTACATGTTTTTAATTAAAATGTCGTATACATTATTGATATGTATCGACTTTGTGTGACACGCACTTCAATCTCCTCCAGGATTTACTGTGAATAGCAAACATGCTCATGTGTAACCATTGTGTCAACAGTAAATGTAACATCTGTTTGTTGATCGAGGAACGAGGACATATTGAGGTTGGGTCACCTTGTAGTAGGCGATACTTACCTCACTAAATACTTCAGGTCATTTGTTATCAAATAGGATGACTTTCACCTCGCAGGACACAAACATACAGTTTCCTGAACACACAAACCGCCTATGGTGGGAATAGAAAAAAACATGTGTAAAATGTTCTTCCAAAATTGCGTTAGTCCGATACGATATCGATTGAGCTATTGCGGCCTCCTCCAACGTTAAGTGTTTCATATCCAAAAACTTACTACAAAGGAATGCATTCCACTCGATGGATAAACTCTCACTTTCGACAAAGTTTTCAATTACGCTAATGGGGAGGATACTTAGACAGCGGGTTTAATTGTTGTAAATTGAATACTTTGGCTCTCCTGGTGATAACATATTTAGTCTTTTGTATCCGTTTTACTTTTCACTTTTACATAAAAAAAGACAAGATGTCGACTACCACATATCGCGTTTATTTTAGTAGCAGCAATGGACGTTTATGGAGCGTACAGTCTAATTGTTATATTGTGCACGAAGTGAATGAGCTCATTACAAGACGAATAAGGTGTACTTAGGCGAAAAAATGACATTAAACATAGCTAAACATCCTGTCGACAGTTTGATCTTTGATTTGGTTTTTTTTCTGGTATGCTTACTTGCTAGAAGAGCTTCCTGATAATCACCCTTGTCGAGATGATTGATACGCGTTAACAGGACACCTAATGACGTCATGCTATTGTTGTATGCTTTCGAAGGTACGTTTGTGAATTAGATCCTGATCAACATTAGTTAATTCGAGAAACAAGCTTAGTCATCTCTGCTTCTGAGGTAAGCATGTTTACCTACACGATAGCTTCATAAGGTAATGGTATCTTTGTTTGGAAAATACGTGGACAATAACAAGACATGAAATCAACATAATCCATATGAATATGATACATAACAATAGGACACAACACATTGGAGATACGATACAATGACTTGTTTTAAGGTAATTCTTAAACACTGCTACAATTAACAAAGACCTTCAGTCGACGGTCATGGAATCTAAGTTGTTGTGGTTTTTCTCGAGAAACCTTGTGAAAGAAGGATGTATATTGTGGAAACATAGATAATAACGATGTGTTGTTTTAGGTAACTCGAGAACGTCAGTGTAAACAACTAGAAGCCTGAAATGGTTCATCGAAGCCAACACCAATTTTCTCTTTCCAATGAGTAGCCAATAAATATACAGATGGATGTCAGACACAAGCGACACGTGACTTCCCCCGGTCAATACCCATGGAGCTGCAATTAGACATGCCCAGTCAATTATACCCACTCAAGATTTGTTTGTATTGACGCCCTCTCCTTGTTATCAAAATAAATCACCATTATTTTCTGTGATGCGTACTTACCTACTGTAATAAGCAGTACTCTGTATTACTATTACAAATGGGTGTTGATGGATAGGGATCATGTGTAAGTTGACATTACATATCGTAGAGTTGTAGATACATATTAATTGTTACATTATACCTTGAAAGCAAACTATTACAAACATGGTGAATTTTACAAATATTATATCCTGTAAACCATATTGGGACATTTATTATTTAAAGTGTATTCGTATTTAGATTAGCTGTAAAACTCAATATAATAAAAAATGAATTTAAATTTTGTTTTGCGAATATACAATCGTCCTATTTAGTTAAAACTCGTGGTGTTCTTTATAAGCGATTTTATATACGTAGGAAAACGCAAAACATACTGTACCGCAAGAGTATACAACGGAATCAGTACACACTTGTTTAAAATTCAGCTTTAAAAAGGAAGAGAACAAAATCGTTTGAAGGGACATTCCTTCGTTTGAATATTTGTTTCCAAATAGTAAAAGTTATAACCTTTCAATTAATAGGACAGTTCTACCTTCAAGTGAAACTAAAGTGCTTCAAGTATTAAATCATAAAAAGATCTCAATTCTACCCGAAGTATCACTAATTACCGCAAAGGCAGATGATATTTTTGTACGAAACGTCATTTTTCTGTACATTTTGGCGTTACTTTCATAACTGGTAAGCACAAAAACTCATATCATCCTAATTCGGGCATAGATTTTATCAATTGAAATTTGACAAATTTCTGTTGTCCGATCGAAGGAATGCCCCTTTAAGAGAAGAAGTACATAAAACATGGCACGCAATCGAAGGATATACGTGTTTATATATGGCATCCAGGTGAATGGGGTTAAACCCGTAGACCGTGTTCTGAACCCGGACAATTAGTCTGGTGTTAGAGGGTACGTCTGGGACATTCTTCCGGCTACAACAGGACAATGTCAGGTTAAAACCACGTTCAATTTCAATGCCCAAAGTTAAAAGTTTGGCTCTGAAACCTAACACCATCAACGCAACACATTTTGCCTGTAAATTTGATATTGCCAAGGGGAACAAAGTTGTCTAGCCATGAAATTAATGCTTTGGTGAATGGTCGTCCTGACGTGGCAGACTTAAACATTGGATAACTTGATAACATGTGTCTAGTGGCCAGTTTATTTAAGCTTTTTCTTCAGAATTCCCCATAGATCATTTGAGGGACAACCGATGTGTCAAGTATTATTTAGAAGGACACATGCTATTTGTTTATATAGCTTGACAACTTTCGTCTGGTTGGAACCCGAAACACAGTTCAATCCAATCAATATTCTGTCTTTTAGTACATATTATTCAAATTAGATCAACTACGCATGCGTCGTTAATTTACATAGAAACATATTTGTATGTTTTAATATATTTCCATGTTTTGTGCCGTTTTGATATATCACCTTACCAAACAAAATAGAAACCTTTCATATCATAATTCTCATAATTCCCATTTTTGTAGTTATACGAAGAACAATGTGTGTCACTAAATGACGCCAGCTTGCTTGACGTCATACTAAGTTATTTTGACGTCACGAAAATTCATGCAACCGGATTAGGAACCTGATTGATCACTGTAATTTGCAACAATAACTGTAGTCATGGTGTGAAAAGTGTCAACATCCCCACGATGGAATATCTTGATTTTAATATTGAAATTGTATTGATGATTTCGTGTATATTTTCATGAAATACATCTTATGCCGGCAAAGGCTGTCGGTAGTGTGACGTAACAGAAACAATTCCCATCGACAGTGAAAAATTTAAGGTTAGAAAGCAATAATAATGTTATAGGCTGCTGCGCTTTACGATTAATTTGTCTGCAATCCCGCGAGAATTATAGGACAACAACGACCAAAGATATCAGTTTAATGCTTAAACATATTCAATCATTAAAATCTAAAATAATTACACCATCCATGTTCAACTTACACCATCCATGTTCAACTTACACAATCCGTGTTCAACTTACACAATCCGTGTTCAACTTACACAATCCGTGTTCAACTTACACAATCCGTGTTCAACTTACACAATCCGTGTTCAACTTACACAATCCGTGTTCAACTTACACAATCCGTGTTCAACTTACACAATCCATGTTCAACTTACACAATCCGTGTTCAACTTACACAATCCGTGTTCAACTTACACAATCCATGTTCAACTTACACAATCCATGTTCAACTTACACAATCCATGTTCAACTTACACAATCCATGTTCAACTTACACAATCCGTGTTCAACTTACACAATCCATGTTCAACTTACACAATCCGTGTTCAACTTACACAATCCATGTTCAACTTACACAATCCGTGTTCAACTTACACCATCCGAGTTAAAATTACACCATCCGAGTTAAAATTACACCATCCGTGTCAAGCTTACACCATCCATGTCCAAATTACATGATCCGTGTCCAGCTTATACCATCCTTGTTCAACGTTTGAGTATTGTAACTTTAACAGAAACCTGAAGAAGTTTTCTGGAACAACCTCAACAACCGAGAAAGTTTGGTATTTTAACTTTTTTTTCTCAAATTGTGTTTAGCCATCCAAGCTATTGTTCTAAAGACTATTAATCCATTTATAATTATGTTGATTATTGTTCATAATATTATTATCTAACTCTAGAGAATTCTTTCTATGAGAGAGTATTGTGTTTTTAATTAAAAAACAAGCTGTGATCGATAAACAACACTAAAGTTTGAAGGTGTGAGAAATTGTGTTTATCAAACACGTTTTGTTAATTGGTATGTTCACAACAGTCGTGAAGTTCTCAAGGAAAATAACACTTACCAGTTATACAAAAAAATATATCAAAGACTACAGAAGTCTTCAAACAGAAATCGAGAAACTTCTGAAGGCTAAAAGCCTCGAATTCTGCTTCCTTTTATATGTTTTCCTGAACGCTATCGAATAATACTCTAAACAGGCTCCAAACGTACACAACTGGAGGGCGACCGGGATCAGAGAACCTATTCGCAGCTCTCAACGCCTATACAATCGACAAGTATAATCAGTAATTCCTTTGTGAATAGGTCGTTTTCAAATTAAAGTTTTACTCAATCTAAAGCAAAGTGTTAAAGATTTTGTTTGGAGAGTTTTTATCGATAATTGCTCGTATCAGATACGTGTAGATGTAGCACTGTTACTGCTTAGCCGTGTTGTCTGTGTTAGTGATGTCTAAATACGCATCTCCATTGCCTCTCTAATTGCAAGGCGTACACGACTGCTCAGTGATCATGTGTATAGGCCACATTCCGGGAGGATAAACGAAAATATTACATATAAATTAACAGATATATCCATAACACTACAACCATGACAACTCTCTGGAAAAAAATCGACAATGATATCGATGACACGAGTCACAAAGGAATGCATGTGGCAAAGCATTAGCAGAAAGGTATTATGTAATGACTGTATCGATCATGTTTTGTATGTATTGTTTAAACGTCCTATCAACAGCTATGGCCATTTAAGGACGGCGCTCTCATGTGTGTGAGATGCATGGGTTTGGAGAGTGTTTGTGTGTTTAGGGAGATTGTGGTATATTCGTGTTGTTTCCTTGTTGTAGCGCGGAACTGTTGTCGACAATATAGTGCTATCTCACTGAAGCAACTTTCGAAGACAACCAGCAGGAACTCCCACCCGATCATATTATACTGACAACGAACGAACCAGTTACCTTAATATTAAAATACTGAGCGTTAAGCAGGTGTAGCAACTATCAACTATTGCTAACTGGTATGGTGTTTTATCTTAGGAACCATCACTTAAAGAAAAAAAAGGTATCATTGTATTGGTCATACATAAGTTTGTGTTCTGATTAAAATCAGTTCTCAAGATTTCAATTCAGTACGGATTTTATTTCATTTACCTGTTCGTAATGTCTTCATACGTGCACAAACATTGGTAAAAAGTACATGATCTACGGACACTGCAAAAGCCACGGTTCCGTGTATTCTTTTTTCTTTCAATACCGATATCAGTATTTAAACCAGACGACTCTTATAACAAAGGGACTTTACCTACAGTACCTTCAGATTTCTACATGAATTCTCAGATGCGAGTTTTTTTCGTTTGTTTGTTTGTTTGTTGTTTTTTGTGTGTTTTGTTTTTGATATTTGGGTATATTCTTGCCTCACTAGACAGAAAACATTGATACACGCTGTGGGAAGTGGACCTCCACTGTTTTGTAAATAAAGTAAAGGTTTCCATTGTGTAAAGGGAAATATGTAGATAATCATTCTTGGGAGTACATGTTTCGGCGCTTCATTAAAAAAGAACCATCCAATTACATCATATATAAATATAATCAATGAAATTTAAATTCACTGATGAACTGTCGCATTTACAATACAGAAATTATCGCAATCAGAACGCAATGTCAATTCTTCCTGAACAGAACCGTTCCAAAAAAGACAGGCCAATGGCGTATGAAGCTATTCGACATGGTTAAATGATTCCATAATCCATGGTGAAATATCGGTCACATGATGATTGTACATTGTCAGTTACCTATACCTGTTGTATTTGTTAGAACAAAGGTCAAAGGGTAACTTATATTTTACTTTAATCTGAGTGGGCGTGATTTACTCTGGAAATACCCGCCATTATGTGTGTAATGATAATGACTTTCGATGACCTATTCCAAATTATTTGATGTATGTATCAAGGTTCAGTAACCTGAAAGTCTGCTGCGTTTTGCGTGTACGTACATTTGTACATACATCACGTGGTATGTTCTAGACGCGGCGTGCTCTTGCTGGGCTAATCATTGGAATTTCTCTTTGTTAAATCATTACATCGTTGTCCAGAACGTCCATGGTCCGGATCAGGATGCTGAGAAATGTTAAAAAATCTCGGTTAAGCGAAGACCGAAATGGTATCTTCTCAGGGGGAGTACTAGTCTGTGGAGCTACATATTTCAGAGTCGGCCAAGTGATCGTTGGTAACGCTACTTTTGTAAACTCTCCTGACAGCTAATCTTTGTGTTCGGCTTGAACCAACAAAAGCGAGTTACCCGTATGTCAGAATCAATTTCCCTGCTCAAATCGTATTTTTTTACGTAGCATAAGGGTTCTTATACAAGATGATCCAAGTCTTTGTTTATCTCTGTGGAGCGAGGTTTTCGTTGTTGATATTTGTCATTATTGGGATAGCTTGAGGTGATACACGAGACGTTACCATTCAAGTGGTTCTATCGATACTCTGGGTCAAATGTTGTTATCGCATGTACGATTGCATTAGAACAGACAAGGAAAAAATGAATTGCTTAGTGTTAATACTACAATATTCTTTACTTGAGAAACTGTCAATGTATTTTATCAATTAGCATAATCGCCAGTTGTTCTGTTCGGTAACGTGTATATAAATTACCCGCTACCTAATCAGGATATTATCAGAAATTAGGTCAGCTGATAAGTAGATTCGACTCCATCTTCTTGGGGCTATTTACGAGAGCGTTCCTATTGTGTAATGCTATATAAAGCGTTTTAGTTCCCTACCTTCCCTAGTACACTTCTAAAGACGTTAAAGAGGCTTACCCGCAGACGGACCGGTAAACGGCACATCTCCGATCACTAAATAAACTTCAGTACACGTTTCTATGTGACAAAATTAGAGGCTTTCCGACTTTATTTCTTGAAAACAATTACAGAATATGTATTTAAAAGACGTTTTAAAACTCAACCTGAGAGGGAAATGTATGGAATATAACGGCAAATCTTCTTTGTAAATCGCCGCTGCCTTTGAAGTTATCACTGTGCGGCACTGTGCACGTGCTTGTTTCTTTGATGTGTCAATCAAATTAGACTCCATTTTATAGCGAGGACTTATTGCGGGTTGCGATTAAATAAATAATATTTTAAAAATGAGGTTTTGATATCACTTTTCAGCGTTTTATAAGGAAAATAAAATGAAAAACTCAACAATTCCAACAATCTGTCATGTGTAAAAAATCTTTTTCTATTAGCCAATTTTTCTGATCTCTCTGCGGGCAAGCCTCTTTAAACATGCAAAAATCTAAACAAAAACAAACATTTTCATGTAGGAAACTATGACCGTACTGCATCAACTATAATCGATGTTCTTCGTATCTTTGCATGATGATTGTAAATTTATAAATCATACAATGTACAATTATATCTTTATTATGCGTGTTACATTTGTTCATAATCAACACTGGTGTGTTTAATCAGAAACCTAAATTTGTAATATAGGTGAAGAAATCTATCACAGGTGTTGTATCAGAAACCTATTACAGGTGTTGTATTGGAAACATTGTATAGGTGTTGCATTGGAAACCTATTACAGGTATTGTATCTGAAACATTTTATAGGTGTTGCGTTGGAAACCTATTAAAATGTTGTATTGGAAACATACAGTGTATTACAGGTGTTTTATCAGAAACCTATTACAGGTGTTGTATTGGAAACCTATTACGTGTATTTTATCCGAAACCTTAAACAGATATTGTATAAATGTTCCTTCTGAAAGCATGATAAGCTGGAGGCCTCTTTATATCTACGGTATAAAAGATACATCATATTTCATTGAACTTAAGAAGTATTGTGTAACCGATCACAATGTGATGTGATTCTTAAGAAGGGTTCGTGTCCATATATAGCTACCGATATGGAAGCCTCGGTAGTGTATTAAGCGATTAAGCCACTCTATTGCATTCCGGGATCGTGACGGAACTGTCTCGGGGAAGCCTTAAACGTCGTGAAGCCCACACATGTCGGCGATTGGTGTGAGCAGAGTTCATGTTCTTACTATCAGTGGTAAAACCCGTATTAAATACCTATCACGGGTTTAACGTTCCGACAACGACAATATAGAATGATTTAAAGCCCAAGGAGAAAGATCGGTGTGACAATTCCTAGAAGGTGTTCAACTTTACTAGCATACGATAGTCTAATAGTCAGCGTCTGTCTTTCTCTAAACGTCTCTAAAAATAATGTTGTTTGATGATTTTCAGGAGACATTTACCAACGGTACAAGAAGGACAATAATGATATATTGCATGAACTGTCCATTTCTCTCTTTGAGGCTAAACACACCGGTCTTAGAGTTGAGGATTGCGGCCCGTACGTGTTTGAACTGACTTTCGCTTTACGTTGTGAAGAGAGAACTTCATATTTGGCGACCAAGTTTCTTTCGGTGACGTTTGAGTCGATATGTGGTAACACATGGAAGCGTTCTGGGGAGGTCCATATGTTCAAAGAGAGAAACATTTACTTCAGTAACAATTACAAGCTACACCTCATCCTATTTTATTAAGCAGTCGAACAATTTATGTCCGACCAAGTCGAATTTAAGGTAAACAAATCTGTGTGATCATCTTAAGACAAGACGTTCGGGCGGAGTTCGATTCCCCGATCGGACATGAAAAATACGAAACCATCTGGGCAACTACTTTTTATGTTTTTTCCTGTTTTTATTCAGGTTGCCTCTCCCAGCCCATCCCAAATGAAAGAAAAATCATTTTAAGTGATATATATTCTGGAATTCTGGTTTATTCCTCCTTTTCAGTATATAGCACCTCCACGAGGTATATTGTTTGCTCGTTCCTCTGTTCCGAACGGCTGTATTATAAACATGGCTGCCTGAGAAATGTCTTCGTCTACTTTGGTGAGACGTTTACAAAGCCTGTGTACTATTTACGAGCGTCTGCTATTGAAGATTATGGTCATGTTTATGTCATTACCGCTAACCCTATGTTGTGTTTACATCGTTAATTCGTCCGTTTACGTCATTCCCGCGCCCCCTGTGCCACGTCTTTATATAATTATCAACAAACAATTAGATGTTGACGTCGCTTAATTTCACTGACACCTTACCCTCAAAGGTTGATACGGCAGGCTGATGATATCAGCCTTTTAACTTCACTAATTGTTAGTCATAACACTGACATGTTATACCTATCCCCCCAAGGTACGTGGAATCCATGTCTTATGTTCCCCCGTCTAGCTTCCACAACACTAACACCCAAATCACAACACTGTGACACCTACCCCAAAGGTACATGGGATCAATGGCTTATTTCAGCCATGTAACTCCACCCAAGTCACAACATTGAGACCTACCCCAAAGGTACATGGGATCAATAGCTTATTTCAGCCATGTTACTCCACCCAAGTCACGACACTGACGCCTACCCCCAAAGGTACATGGGATCGATGGCTTATTTCAGCCATGTTACTCCACCCAAGTCACAACATTGAGACCTACCCCAAAGGTACATGGGATCAATAGCTTATTTCAGCCATGTTACTCCACCCAAGTCACGACACTGACGCCTACCCCCAAAGGTACATGGGATCGATGGCTTATTTCAGCCATGTTACTCCACCCAAGTCACGACACTGACGCCTACCCCCAAAGGTACATGGGATCGATGGCTTATTTCAGCCATGTTACTCCACCCAAGTCACAACATTGAGACCTACCCCCAAAGGTACATGGGATCGATGGCTTATTTCAGCCATGTTACTCCACCCAAGTCACGACACTGACGCCTACCCCCAAAGGTACATGGGATCGATGGCTTATTTCAGCCATGTTACTCCACCCAAGTCACAACATTGAGACCTACCCCCAAAGGTACATGGGATCGATGGCTTATTTCAGCCATGTTACTCCACCCAAGTCACGACACTGACACCTACCCCCAAAGGTACATGGGATCGATGGCTTATTTCAGCCATGTTACTCCACCCAAGTCACGACACTGACGCCTACCCCCAAAGGTACATGGGATCGATGGCTTATTTCAGCTATGTAACTCCACCCAAGTCACGACACTGACGCCTACCCCCAAAGGTACATGGGATCGATGGCTTATTTCAGCCATGTTACTCCACCCAAGTCACGACACTGACACCTACCCCCAAAGGTACATGGGATCGATGGCTTATTTCAGCCATGTTACTCCACCCAAGTCACGACACTGACACCTACCCCCAAAGGTACATGGGATCAATAGCTTATTTCAGCCATGTTACTCCGCCCAAGTCACGACACTGACACCTACCCCCAAAGGTACATGGGATCGATGGCTTATTTCAGCCATGTTACTCCGCCCAAGTCAAGACACTGACGCCTACCCCCAAAGTTACATGGGATCGATGGCTTATTTCAGCCATGTTACTCCACCCAAGTCACAACATTGAGACCTACCCCCAAAGGTACATGGGATCGATGGCTTATTTCAGCCATGTAACTCCACCCAAGTCACGACATTGAGACCTACCCCCAAAGGTACATGGGATCAATGGCTTATTTCAGCCATGTAACTCCACCCAAGTCACGACATTGAGACCTACCCCCAAAGGTACATGGGATCGATGGCTTATTTCAGCCATGTAACTCCACCCAAGTCACGACATTGAGACCTACCCCAAAGGTACATGGGATCGATGGCTTATTTCAGCTATGTAACTCCACCCAAGTCACGACACTGACGCCTACCCCCAAAGGTACATGGGATCAATAGCTTATTTCAGCCATGTTACTCCGCCCAAGTCACGACACTGACGCCTACCCCCAAAGGTACATGGGATCAATAGCTTATTTCAGCCATGTTACTCCGCCCAAGTCACGACACTGACACCTACCCCAAAGGTACATGGGATCGATGGCTTATTTCAGCCATGTAACTCCGCCCAAGTCACGACACTGACACCTACCCCCAAAGGTACATGGGATCGATGGCTTAGTTCAGCCATGTTACTCCGCCCAAGTCACGACACTGACACCTACCCCCAAAGGTACATGGGATCGATGGCTTATTTCAGCCATGTTACTCCGCCCAAGTCAAGACACTGACGCCTACCCCCAAAGTTACATGGGATCGATGGC